>NC_134700.1:219429476-219775726 GCF_043290135.1 Rhipicephalus microplus
ATGCATTATTGTTTTCCCCTGCGACCAAACTTCGTGGTCTGAAACTCTTACAAGTGTTATCGCTCGGCGCACGCAGGCCGTGTCTCAATGTCCCTCTCGAATGTTCCCGTATATATGTTCGTATGTTCTACTTGCACTGCACGCGCAGCGCGCATAGCATAAGTACGTACTTTAACATGCTCACGAGCGCCAGCGGTAACACTGGAATGTGAGCGATGACGCGTGCATGAAAGCAGAAAGCGTTTCATCGAAGATCAAATAATCGACGACAGGCGATCGCGCTCGCCGTTGTCATTTTGCTGTTGATGTCGTTTTCCCTGTCCGACGTTCGTGCGATAAAAATGTTCAATCTCTAGCAGTTTCACTGATACTTTCTTCGCGGTCGCGACTATACGTGACAATATCAATACCAAAGTTACGAAAGGTTCTTTGCAATTTTAGTGTTTGTTTTTTTTTTTTTTTTGTTTAGATGAGTTGCACTCCCCTGTTTCTTAGTTGACAGTGAATACAGATAGAAACAGATCAGGCGCAAATCATCGACTGCAACGCTGAATTTTCAAGCAAAGCATAGATAAATACGTAAGGACGCACTTGCACTTATATTATGGTGCATGTTAAAAAACCCCAAGTAACCCAAAAACCCCAAGAACTTGATTTAGAGTCTCTACAGAGTTTTTCCGTATAGTTGTGATTCTGGCACGTATTGCCACGTGCAATACGTGGGGGGACCACAATACATATGTTTGCGGTTTCGCCATATATCAAACACCAGAATTTAATTACTTACTCCGTTTTTTTTTTCTTGTCGTTTTACCCTTACTGCAGTAATGACGTGAATTTCCACCCGGCAAAACGATGTCTGAGGCATACAAGGCAGAGCACCTATATACCACTCAAGGTTAACACAGATATACGTCGCACAGCGCTAAAACTGCGTATTATATAAGGCTATCAACAAACAAACCATGACTAACCTATAGCGAGACCTTTTCGAAATGCCACCACCGTCGTTACCGCCTCCGCTTGGCACCTGGAAATCGCTGTAACAATGGTGCGCGTTATACGAAACGCGTCCACGGAAACAAAATGCCGAAGTCATACGTTGTCTCGCTATATCCTCCTGAGTTCCAGCTATGGCGATTTGTCCAAAATATTGGACATCAAATACCCCATCACCACAAAGATCTCAGCACGTTTTCTTCCTCAAAAACCACTTGTCCAAAATTTTGGACATCTACTGGCGCCCTCCATGAAGTTTTGTCAAAATTGCGCCAGGAGATCGCGAAACAAAGAAGAAAACATGGTGGCGTTCAACAGAGCAATCTTCTAGAAGTTAAACGGCGAAAGTTAAGGTCCACTTTTCTGTTGGTTTTTTATTATTTGTTAAATTTTGAATAATAGCTAGCAGTTATTCCGGAATTTGTCACAATTTTCTTCAGTAACCTTGCTTTGTGTTGCTTCAGGCCCACTACTTAACGCTTTAATTAAGTTTCAGCGTCCAATTAGTTGGACATCACGCCATACCAAAAGCACAGGCATCACGGAAATAATAAGCTTCACTTTTTATCTTCGTCATCTACACACCCAGTTGTGAAAGTTTCAGGAAATTCCGTGGACCAAAATCCAACCCGGAAGTCAGGAGGATATATACGTACAACCGTGTGGTTCTGCTATATACAACGCAAGCGCGCTAAACGCACCGCTAGGCGACACGCCTATCTCGATAGTTACACCATGCTGCTTATCTCCGGAATTCGCAAAAGGGCGCCCGCCTTGTTTGCCGATGGGTTTGCGTCGCGGGCTTCGAAGAGACTGAACAGTATTAGTTTGAGACGAGAAATCGGTGAACAGGGAATTCCGCTGGCTGCAGCATTTGTTTGTCTTTCAGTCTCGTTTGCACATGTCGGGGGGGGGGGGGGGGGGAGTGCGCCGGCGAATGCCTCCCGCAAAGGGAACACGGGCACGCACGCTTCAGTGAATCGGTTCGTCTGATTTCGCACCTTTCCCAACCTTTCTTTTGCGACAACCAACTTTCGTCAGTCCGTGCAGTCTGAACCAAGTTCGTGAGACGCAATAAGCGTACACAGTTCTGCATGTATTAGCTCTCACTCTCTCTCTCGGTTTGTCTTGAATAAATGAAAACTAAAAAGTGCGCAGTTCTCGTTCACGCAAAGCCAACGCGCAGCGACGCTGGTTGGTTTCATCGATTTCCTTATAGCACCTTGAGGTTGACGCGTTTATGGACATTTTTGCATGTGACTGTTCATTTGTGTTTATGTCTGTTTTGTTTGTTTGTTTCCTTCTCTCCTCTCATCTTTTCCTTTCCTCCTATCTTCCTTTCTTCTATGCCTTTTCTTCCTGAAAGAGCAGGGAGGCCTTGTGCCCCTCTAGGTGGCAGACGTCATGCCACTCTATCACTATTTTCTTTGTCTTCGTGTTTCCTGTGTATACAATCCGAATAATAATAATAATAATAATGCTTGAATAATAATAATGCTTGAATAATAATAGTGCTTGAACTACGGCACCTTCCTTTGAGGAACCTATTCGCGACAAGCTTAACACATTCGTGTCTCGTCGAGCTCTGCTGTATAGGGGAAAAGCTCCCGTATAGCAAGAGCGTGTTTCTACGCACGTTTCCCTACTGACCGGACCGAATCGAGCGTATACAGATTCGAGTTTAACCACATCTAATCACACGCTCGACATGAGTGGCCTGACTTCAGAGAGATGCACTCACGTTCGAGGCGAAAATAGGCGTCCCCCATTGAAAGCACGCGCTCGGAGTACTCGGCTTGCTGGATGACTGCATGGCTCCTGGCGTCGCATCCGCTTGAACTCGGGATACCGTTGTCTTGCGCGGCTGGCATATTCGGAATCATCACATGGTCGGCGCATCTTGTTCTCGAGTCATCTGGCTGTGTATATTTGGTATCGGCTTGTCGTTGCCGTTGTCTCGCCAGCAAGACGGCGAGCCTCGCTGGCGAGGCTCGTATCCTTTTTCGGGAATACCCTTCTCATGGCGACACATGGTAGCAATTGTCTCGACACTGCATGGAATGAATTTATGGTGTAATGGTTCCTGGGAATCGCAATTTGATCACACGGGGGAGTTTACTTTAACTCACTGGCAAATGCCAACGGATTCTAACTTTACTCCCCCTCACGACCCGCTCTCGACGGGAGACTGAGAGAGAAGGCGGGCGCGCGAGAGAGAGGGGTGCGCGCGCAGCTGGAGCGAGCGAGGAGAGCGGAGGAGCGACACCGATATCAGCGTCGCGTCCGTGGCTTATTCGGTAAAGCGTCACGCTGCGGCCCGCCAAGTCCTCTTTCTTTTAAAGATAGAGAGAAGACTGTGGACGCCGCCGACGGCGGTAAAGGGTTTGGGGTCGCTTATAAAGTGTATTCACACTTAATACAGTGAACTAGTATATACCATGAACTCGAGGTGGTTAACGGTGGGAAGTAGTCACGAAGCGCAAGCCGTAAGAAAGTGTTCATGTGACACCTTTCGTTTAGTCCTTGGGATGTCCGCTGGATGGCGGTGCTTCTATATGAGGAATATATAATGAAAAGATGCGAGATGGTGGTACTTGGAGTGTTGAATAGGTGGACGAACGGACACACAGACAGGTGCATGGATGGACGCATGAACGGACGCAGGTGTGGATGCATGGACGAGCGCAGGGACGGACGCACGAACAGACGCACACACGGACGGGCGGATGGACGGTCACACAGACGGGCGGAAGCAAGAACGAATGGACGGACGGATGCTTCGCCCACTCTCCATCATTCACTCCGTGGATATGCTGCCATTTGTTTGTTTGTTTTTTACTTAGCTCTGGCGTGGTTGCTGCACAGTTGCTGCCCGAATCGTACGCGGCTCGGCATGACGTTACTCCAGTTTGTGCGCAGCCATGTCCAATTCAGGGCACGAGTGCTCCGGCGTGCTCGGCGCACATATCTGCTACCCTGGTGCACACGCGACTTGACATCACCTCACACCAGCTGTGCGGGGCATGCGGTTGCCAGGAGACGGCGCGTCGATGTTTTTTCAAGATATTATCGGACGCATTACGACTGGTTTAAACAAGTTCACTGTTAAAATGCTTAAGATGCCGTAATTAGTTCAAACAGTGGTTGTTGGGATATGAAAATGTAGTGCGATGCCCAGTTGAGCCGCTGCGAGTGAAATATAATCATAATTTTATCGTTGTACGGTGAATAAAAACACCCCGTATGTATTTAGGACATGCAACAGAAGAATCTGAAGCCGTTTGTAATGTAAAGCTTTGTTACACGACGCCAAGAATTTAATGTGAAATTCTTCATTTCGGAGGCGTCCAGCATGCACTTAGTGGGCACGGTGAGGTACATTTCGTGTAAGTAAGATTATTTAAACGGCTGTACATTGCTCACTAATGCAAACGCGGCATCAGAAGTTTTTTTTTTTTTTTTTTTGTAAAACACCTTGTAGGCTCAATTTCATGAGATATATGCTGGTCATACCACTATGAATGCCGCCGCTAGATGTAAAGTTGGTTCTGGTGTAGGCATTACAATCCAAATTACGCCGATATTGAACGAACTGAAGACGACGGAAACAAATGTACGTGCATAGCTTGACCCAAAATTGTAACGTTTCGATCCGTGAGTATACTGTAGATATGTGCGTAATTATGTAACGGCTCACAAGAAGATTTTCGTAGACTGATAGCGAGTAGCCTTCATAAACACTTGTATTTTGTATGAATTTTGAGTACCTTTATACGTGTGTAGACTGAACAGTAATTGCTCGTCAAATATGGCGCCGTAGAAAATGTGACTGCCATAGTTAGGATAAAGCACATGTTTCGAAAAGATGAAC
Organism: Rhipicephalus microplus; assembly: GCF_043290135.1. NCBI lineage: Eukaryota > Metazoa > Arthropoda > Arachnida > Ixodida > Ixodidae > Rhipicephalus > Rhipicephalus microplus. The sequence continues at coordinate 219,434,347 of NC_134700.1, forward strand.
TTTGGCCAAAGCAACAAATAAGACAAATAAGAGTTGGTCATTCACGGTTTAGTCGCCAGTTCATAGCATATGTAAGCACGACGAAAATTAATTTCCGAGTTCTCATTTAAAGGAATTCATTCTCATTCATTCTCCCAGCAAATAATTTGAGACGAACATTTACGTGTCACCAGCAACACACCTTTTTTTTTTTTTTTTTTGTCGGAGGACCTCCTTTCTCGATTTTCACCTCTTGATACTGCCCTTACATAAGTCTTCATAATTATTCATGTTTCTTTTTTTACTTCCTTTGTTTTGAATACACTTTATTGACATGTAACTCCGTAAGATGAGCAAAGTTTGTTACATGATTCCCTCCCCGAAATTTCAAGTGGCGTGTGCACTGCGCAGATAAATGGGTCATTTCTACGTTTACTTTTTCATTCGGCATTTTGTTGAATCTCTCAACTCATCGCGCCATTGAGAAGTGGCAGATTATCGGGTTCACACAGTCTATAAAGAACTCGAATTGGAGAAGTGTTTGCCAAGTTACGGCACACAGAGGTGTCTTCGGGAAAGTTATAGTACAAGTATTTCCCTTTCTTCTTCCAATCTCCTCCCTTCTCTACCAAAAATAAGTCATGACTCGCTTCACTGAGCTATTCTTAATTGTGCTGACGAGCACTTTCGCTAAGTGTGCAAGGGGGGGGGGGGGGGCAGTTCAAAATGTTGGTAGTTAAGCCGAAGCAACCGCAGGAAGCTTCACGGATCGGTTGTCGTCACGCTACTCTAGCGAAATTATACAGTCCGTTCACAATGGTCAGCGAGTGTTCTTGAGATTTTTATTCTACCTTACAAATGCAATGGCATAGACTCACGCAACGCCTTAGAAGACTTTTACGGTTAGTGCACTGAACAAAACACGAGATTTATTTTATGCGGTTTATTTAAGAGATCCAATCGTACCCATGACAAGCATGAAGCTGCGTCTGCATAACTCCTCTCCGTCTTCTTGCTCTTCTCTCTTCATGAAACTGGTAATATGCATGTACATAGTAGAATTATACGCGCACACGCGATGCGACACAGTTGGTTTATCTTATCCCTTCCTCATTGTATCTTTCACTTCCATCCCTGTGCCAACCTGTTGAAGTGTCCTCTTAAGGAAAGATGGTTACGGGCGTCGCTTCTCTCTTATTTTCCTCAACAAAACCGCATAGACAAAGTTAGTTTTCTGCATTCACGTAAAGGGCAAAAAAGTGAGGCAGATAACATTTTATTGTTTTCTGCCACGATATCAAAAATTCGGAAAATCTGGCAAAAAAAACCCCAAAATCTTTTTTCTTTTCATTTATTTTTCTTTTTTTAAGTATCATTTCATCAGAAGAAAGCTGGTGCTATGACTCCCAAATCGAACAACGTTCGAGCCAACTGCATGAAGAAAACGTCTTTAACAAAACTGCAAAAAAAAAAAAACGACAACACTTACAGCGCTCTTGTGTCTCCACCCCTCCCCCTTTTTTTTTTTTTTTTGATCGACAACGCTTACTATTGTATTTTGGGCCGGCGCACATAGTTTCGCAAGATGCGCAGTGTCGTGCTTTTTTTTTCTTATTTCTTGAAATGCACCACTGTCGCTATGGCAGTGTTTGAAATATTACTGGGAATTTCCGAAAGATAAAGATGTTGAAATGTTTTACCTAATGAAGACGTCGAATTTGTGCGCATTCGTCACATTGAAATTCATGCTCCCCTTAGCTCCTTCCTTCAACGATCAAAATGCTAAACGTTTTTACCTACAGAATACGACAAATTGTGCGCGTTCATCACAATTAAATTCATGCCCTCTCTTCCCCGCTCTCCGTACGTAAAGAGAAATATGCACTATACACCAACGTTACTAGAACCAGAGTAACGTTGCTATACACTTCCACTGATCCGTTGTCTTCCGGTCTTGCTGAGCCCCGCTAATGAGGGCAACCACCGTATGCAATTATTTCCAGAAAAGCGAGAACGTCCCTCATTAGGCGGGCCGGCTTCCTGTTTCACGGCTTGCAGTCCCAAGATCGCTGCCATGTGACCTGCTTTCGAGCTTCGCAGGGCTTTTCCCCAGCATTCCCTAATAGGGAGCGCGCATCGAGGCACCCTACTCCCTAAGCGCACGTGGCCCCACCTGTCGGCACGCCCCATTACTAAGCTGTTGCGCGCTCTTGCTCAGCCACAAGAGGACGTGCGCGAAGAACAAGGCGGGCATTTGAGTATTTCGCCACCCATACCCCCTATAGGCACTGCGCAGTGCTCCCGACCGGGTTGCAGAAATTAGGTGCCTTTTCTCATCTAACCACTACCACCACCACCCCCTACCTTAGGCTTTTTCCTGACGTGACATGTGTCTGCCAGTCAATTAACGCTGAGCGTACATTAAAGCACGGGGAGCTCCTATCTTGAGATTTGTCGCCGTTGCTATGGCAACGTTTTACATACTACTTATACTTGCACCTATACGATCTCACTACGATATACACTAAATTGTCGAGATGAATGTGGCCCGCTCAAGATGGCGTAGTTATGACATTACTCTTATTTTTTTCTTGATATGCATGGAAAGCATAGGAAGATAAGCTATGTTAGCTTGTCCATTGCCATTAGAATTGCCATTATAAAGCCGATTTCTATTACTCGATTTTCATTATATTAATATGAAAAAACACAAGAAAAGCAAATACAACAATAAGAAAAGAAAAAAAAACAGAAGTATCATGTACACGTGCTATCTCGGGCATGTAAAGAACACTGCTAAGAGCATAGTCAAGAGCATACAGGGTCGTGTTTGTTGCTTTTAATCACAATTCAGTTAAGGGAAATATTGGTAATGGAGTATTGTTGTCGATCCGTTACGGATCGACAACAATGCCTCCATTACCAAACCGATCACCCGCGCCACTGTAAAAACAGTATCCCATACAGCCAGGCTCACCGCTTTAAGCGAATCTGCTCAAGAGACGCTGATTTTGACACGAGCTCACAGAGGCAAAAACTTATGCTCGAGAAACAAAAATACCCCCCACCCCCACATGTAATTGATGACGCTGTTCAAAAAGCGAGAAAACTGAAGCGTGATGACTTACTTATGACGCGACCACCGCAAGAAGACCCACAACGAACAAACCTCTGCTTGACTCACAGCACAAACTTCCCCAATGTAAACAAAATCCTTAAACGACATTACAACATTCTGGAAGAAAGTGAACGTCTGAAACGCGCATTCCCATCCGCTCTAGGCGTCGTTTACCGACGACCACGCAACCTCAAAGACACACTTGTCCACTCTCAAATCAATACCTCACCCCCCAATAATTCCTGCCGACCTTGTTTAAAGTCACGATGTCTTGTACGTAAGGCGATGCGAGAAACACACAAAGAAACCAGCACACAATCCAAGTTTTCGATTAACATACGAAGAAACCTAACATGCGATTCCTCTAAAGTGGTATACCTACTCGAATGCAACGTGTGTAGTATGCAGTACATCGGACAAACAGAAACACCATTTAGGATTCGCTTCAATAATCACAGAGCCCATGCGAAATCAGCCCCAAATCTACCCCTATCAAAACATCTTAATCTTCCCGACCATGCATTCGACAAACTATCAGTAACGCTCTTAGAGACGGGATTTAGATCAAACCGAGAACGTAAACAACGAGAGTCATACCTTACCCACCGATTTAACACCCTCGATAGAGGAATAAATTAGAATTTTGGTACACTTGCAGCAATTAAAGCATTAGAAAACAATAACGGCAATAATGAAAATAGTAACTGAGTTCACGGCACTGCAGCTGCGAAGGGCACTGGACAACTCAAAACAATTCCAAGTGTAACTACTCTTCCTAAGTACAGCTGTCGTCTGTTCTCTGTTTTTACTTTACTACCCAATCAATTGTGCCAAGCATGACTAACTACTCTTGCTAAGTACAGCTGTCGTCTGTTTTTTACTTTTACTTTACTGCCCAATCAATTGTGCCAAACATGACATGCCCAGCAGCAACCCCGTGCACAGTCGGTAGGCCCCTACTGCACGCGTAATCCAGAGGCGGGCAAGGAATTCGCATTGCGCCCGCTTACCAGCCTCTGCGGCAATACGCGGCACCCCTCTTTCTACGACGAAATGTCGACGGGGTGCCGAGTAGTTAAAGGCTTAAACTTCTTTAAAAAGCTCTTTTTGCCCCACACCGAACCGCCAGAGCCAGGAGGCGCCGTCTGGTCGGGAAGAATGCGTTAGTGAAAGGAAGCATACTCAGACCGCTGACATCAGAAAGGTGAAGGGGAGAAAAGGGAGAGAGATGGAAGGGGAAGCGGAATGGAAGAGTGGAAGGGGGGCGCCCGGGGGGAGTCCACCTTATATTCTTTTTCTCTTTTTTTTTCTTCCTTTCTTTTTTCTTTTCAATTCCTTTTCTTCTTTTTTCCTTTCTTTCTTTTTCTGTATTTTTCCCTCTTTTCCTCTGATTTGAGATTGTATAAAGCTGAGCACCAAAAAAACTGTACCTTCAATCCTGATGAAGGCCAGACTCTAGGCAGAAACGTCGAAATAAACCACGTTGTGACCGCTCACGGAGGATCTACTTGGCTATATGCAACGCTACGGCCACTCAACCACCATGCCTGCCTATATATATATATATATATATATAAATATATATATATATATATATATATATATATATATATATATATATATATATATATATATATATATAGATGGCGCTGACTGTCACTCCTACTTCTAAATTCACATATAAACCCCAAAAAGTGGATGGAGGGACGGCCGCTGTGATAGCTCAGTGGTTAGAGCATCGAACGCGTTATTCGAAGGTCGTAGGTTCAATTCCTGCTCACAGCTGGTAATTTGTTCATCCACTTTTCTTTCTTCTTTCTTCTTATTTACATTCCATTGGTTCTAATAACCTCCCATGTACATTCCTTGGCATTACTGTCTGTTATATCTCATATATATATATATGGGAATATTCCGCAAGGCAGATAGGGATGGGTTGATGGGTTAAAGATACCGGAGGAGCATAAGAATTGCATTCAGCCCTTTTTTTTATTCGCGAAGTTGGAGTGAGTTGGTAGATCATTCGGAATACTTTGTACACAGATGTCCCTGTTTTCAACCACTCACAGGGACTCAAAGCTTGACTAAATATGCGTAACTGAACTTCATGCCCTAATTTCTTCTATTCCCTATCATTCATTGGGCATAAGGCGTGGAGCTGCGTGGTTGCAGCGCATCAAGGTTGCATTCGCTGAGGTCTGCAGCCCCGTTCTTATCGACATTATGTTTACCTCGCGTTAACTGCGCATCACGTTGTGCACGCTCCAAGCTTTGCTGCACAAAGCATGACCGACAAGTAGGTCAAAGAAAGGTTGTTCGCGATTAAGCGAGCACAGTATCTACGTTGACGTTCGTGGAAGGTGTTTGTTCCTATTGAAAATATGTTTTCCGATAGAAAACAATAGCTTTCCATGGCAAATCTATCCGTTCGTTGCGTACTTAAAGGGACACTAAAAACAACTATTAAGTCAACGTTGATTGTTGAAATAGTGGTCCAAAAAGCTCCTAGTGTTACTTTTGTGCCAAGCAAGGGCTTATTTTGAAATAAAATAACGTCTTAGCAGCCCGCATCGGTTTAGCACACTTCAAATTACCCGCCTCAAGAAACAGACCAACTCACGTCACTGATGTCTTGCACAACGTTGCCAGGCTTTACTGCGCTGTCACCAACACTAGTAGGCAGAACGAAAGCAGTGGGAGCCACAGCAGCAACAACGGCCATTTATCAATTTCCTGTCATTGGCTCAGAGATGGCAAACATGTTTTGGTTCAACTGGGCCCCGCGAGATGGCATGAACTGTCCAGTGTAACCACGCGAAAATAGAATTTTTTAACCACTCGCGCCATTCCCCATAGTAACGTCCGGCGGTTCTTTTTTCAATTATTCAAACAGAAACGAACAAGTAGCATATTATTGCGTCTTTTGATGCACGGAAGGTTCTTCATTTGGTGCAGCTAGATTGGTTACTAGTGATTAATTGTAGGCGGTTCGTCTGACGTCGTCGGTATTATTTTGACAATGTCCTACTATGGCGCATGTTCTATTGAGGTTTATTTTATTAGGCGCGAAGCTCCTTAAAGCGGCACCCGTTCGTCCCTCGTAGTAGTTCGTAACATGTCTTATCGCTTTGACCTGCAATGTGGTGCCGGTAGGATATTTCTCCTGTGCGTTCTTGAACAATAAGAAATTCGCAGCGTGCGCGTTAACTAAAAGCCGAATTCTCCTGTCTCTCATTCCCCATTAGCAGCCATTGGCATGTACATTGAGCACTATCCGACAAGAAAGGGTAGCTACGTTATACTCACTGAGCGTAACATCCTTGGTTTTAGAAAGGTTTAGAGGGCGTTGGGCCGCAGTGCCATGAATACAGTGAACTAGTATATACCATGAACTCGAGGTGGTTAAAAATGGGAAGTAGACACGAAGCACAAGCCGTAGGAAAGTGGGCGTGTGCCACCTCTCATTTAGTCCTTGGGATGTTCGCTGGAAGGCGGTGCTTCTATATGCGGAATATATGATGAAAAGATGCGAGATGGTGGTACTTGGAGTGTTGACTAGATGGACAAACGGACACACAGACAGATGCATGGACGGACGCATGGATGGCTACACGGACGGACGCAGGGGTGGATGCATGGACGAACGCAGGGGTGGATGCACGGATGGACATGCGCATGCACGAACAGACGCACGCACGGACGGGCGGATCGACGCACGGACGGCCACACAGCCGGACGCATGGACGGACGGAAACAAAAACGAATGGACGGACGGATGCTTCGCCCCACTCTCCATGATTCACCCCGTGGATATGCTGCTTTTTTTTTCTAAGATGGGGAAAACGAAGCAAAATCAAAAGGCTGTAAAGCTTGACGGAGGCTTTTGCTCCGAAATACAGTCTGGTACACAACTTAGACACAGATAAAACAATTTTTTACACAAAGACTAACAATCAGCAAATTATAATCAGGCAAATAAACGCTACAGATGTGAAAAAGAACAGAACAATATGCATAATAAAAGACAAAATACCATGTAAGAAAACCATAATTATCGCAATATGTAGAATAGGTGAGATCAAAAACACATTTGCAGACATATACATTTCTAAAGCAAGCAACAGCATTGAAGCTATACTGTTAACAATTAGGACACACAAAGTAATAACTAATCGAAAAATATATTAAACATATTCAATACAATTATGAAGGGGAATTTCCCTGACGTAGATTTGGAATTTTTTTATTTAGGTCAACTATATTTTCAAGTTTATTGAGGAGACTGGGTATTTGATAGTCAGTATGTTGCTGACCATAGGTGGTCCTAGTTCTCGTGTCCTAGCCACGTGTACGGAGGCAGTACTCAACACATCGAGAAGAATCATACATGGGGTATAGTTTGTTATTTTTCAAAATAACGGGCGTGTGCTAAAATTTTGTGGGTGACTGTAATACCCTTCGATTAGTCGTAGTACTTTTTTTTTTCTGTAACGTAAGTAATGTCTTATAGTTCTGTGCTGTCGTTGTTCCCCAACACACGACACAATAACTTAGCCTTGAGTAGAACAGTGTATAATATAACGCTTTCTGTAGCCAAAGGGGAATAAAAGAAATAGTCTGTACATACACCCATCGCTTCTAGTTAGGTCTGCTACTAGTTTATTTATGTGTTCATTCCAAGAAAGGTCTTCCTGGAACCACACGCCCAAGAATTTTTGACACCCTTACTTATTCTAAAGGCTGACCTTTTTTTTGTGCAACCTGGAACACTGCGCCTCTAGAAATAAATACTACGCGCAACATTAACCTTCTTTGTAAACGCTTTTTCTTGTCATGTCAATTGTAACACCTTTTCCTTCCTCAATTTGTACATCGCTAAAACTTGCATATGTATGACCAATCATGTACATTGCTAGCCTTATGTGCTTTTGTTGGTGGTGGTGGTGCACGAGCTCTTATAGCCGCGGTGTTGGTCCGAATATTTTGTACGCATTCTGTGCGTTTACGTCTTAATAAAACACGCTTTGTTTTTACTTGATTTTAACGACGGCGATACGTTCGTTTTCGAGCACGACGAAATGCGGCAAACTGAAGTGATAATCAAATAGTGGTTTTGGGACGTTAAAACCCCACAAGTCAATCATCAACAACTCATTTCGATAAGATCAGATTGGCGTATCAAAAACAGACGATCACCGAGAAGCCCACAATAGAGAGAGTATATATTAATTATTGGAAAACGGCGCATGCAAATACGCGTGTGACCAACGCCCATTCGAGGGCCTCGTACCTGAACGCTCGTTGGTGCCGGGTTTTTGAAGCTCAAATCAGCCACCGAATCTGTGAGATGTAAAAGCTTCGCTTATAATGAAAAAGAGAGGTTTTGAAAGACCATGCATTTCAGGCCCTATCGCCCTACTACATACCGCTCCATGTAAAGAGTCTTCACGAGGCCCTGGATACCGAGTAACCCTGCATCATTACACGCATGCCTAATTTCTGTACGTTGTCCACATGCGGTCTGCCTCAGTGGAACAGTGGCGACGGTGTCCGGCTGCTGATTGGAAGGTCGCGGGTTCGATTCCAGTCGCGGCGGTCGCATTCCTGTGGAGGCGAAATGGTAGAGACCCGAGTACTGTGCGATGTAGGTGCACTATAGAGGCGAAAATGGAGAACACCAGGTAACCGAAATTTCCGGAAACCTCCACCTCGGTGTCTTTCATGACCATATACCGTGGTTTTTGGGACGTAAAGCCCCAGATGTTATAATTACTGTCCGAATGCGACTGCGCAGTGAGGGAGAGCCAATTTGGTTGTTATCGAATACATTGCCCCGTCTAATGGTAAAACACCAGTTGTGTTATAGTTGGTGGAAGTTCATCTCAAAGTGGTTTGATGGGTGCGCTAGAGAGACACGAGCTGTTTTCCCGTCTTCTGTTATTCGTGTTTGTGGCACAGTCAAAACCATTTCAAGATGCCCGTCCTATAGGTTTTCCCAGCAATAAAAGGCCAGCCTGCGACATTACTCCCTTCTTATCGTGCCCTCGCGCCACGTGCCAGAAAGAGTTGAAGGCGACGGCGTATCAGCACTCGGCGAGATACGCGCGGAGCAACAGAGAGAAGCCGGAAACGACGATCGCTTTTCGCCAGCAATCTTCGCCGACGGGGCGGTATCTTCCGAGCGTCCGAACGCGAGCACGCAGCTGGTACGTATATCCACGATTCAAGCAGCGAAAAAATGAAACACGAGCTAGTAGACATGTGTCCGTATTTTATTTTATCGCGGCACTGTTGCCGCTGATAGAGCGCTACTCCTGCGTCAAAATGTTTGTGTTTCAACAAGGTTGAGCACACGTACGCATTCCAGGGTGTCAACGTGTTAAAACGCCTGACCATTACGCGCATGCGCGTGGCTTTTTGGCGCGGCGTGGCGCCCCCTCCTCCCCCCCCCCCCCCCCCACCATGAAGAGAGGGGGCGCGTGGCTACGCGTGCCTGTCAGAATTGCGGGCTGTTATTTCCCTGTTATAAGCGTAAACTAATAGTAGCCCAAGCCTCAGCCCTAGCTCTTCGTCCTCATTTGCTTGGCTCCCCGGCGCGCGTTCTCCTGCTGCGCCGATTTGTCCGGCGTGGGGTGTACTAACTCGGATGGGCGAGAGAACGACTACAGATAAGGAGAGAAAGAAAGAGAAACAAAAAGATAGAAATAAAGAAAGAGAACTGGAGAGAAAGAAAGGAAGACTACGAGAGAAAGAAATTCGCAGGCACAGATAGAAAGAAACAGGAACAAAAAGAGATAGAAAGAAAAGGAGCCAGACAGAAAGAAAGAGAAAGAAAGGGAGAGAGAACGAGGGAGCGAGTGATAGATTAAGCAATCAACAGAGAGCCAGGGGGTAGAAAGTCTAAGAAAAGATAGGAAGAGCGAGACAGAGATAGAAAGTAATAGACGGGAAGATGTCCCGTTACGATACGCGGCGTACTGGCTATTTGCGCGATTTTTCTAAGTGTGATACGTTCAGCTTGAGGTATATATATGTTCGATCACGCCATAAACGACTTTTACGGGGTAAGCGGGCTAATCAATAATTGAAACTTGAGATTCGAAGGCAAGTAACGTAAAAGGAATCGACTGTGCATTTTTAGTAATTCATCGGTTACTTTCGTGATGGAGTATCATTGGTAAATGAAACCAATCAAATATTCGACTTAACACTAATTGTAATCGTGATCGGTCACTTTTTTTTTCTCTCTAACGTGCACAAGTCTAGTCCTTCGTCATTCCTCCCATCTGTTAAATTATTAACAAAAAAACTCTCAAGACCACTCTACCTGTGCCCTTATGCTCCCCAAATTAGCACCATTCACCTGTCAAACGCGTAGGTTTCCCTTCTTAAGGTTGTGGGGGAAGAGTGGGTGTCTTTTTTAGGCATTTGGAAGTTTACTTATGCGCGGTTTGTTGTATAATCCCTATTTATAAACGGCCATACATTATAAAGCTGTACAGATTGTTGTCCTGTATATGCGCGCTCCAGACGCCTACTCTATCTTCCTTTCCATCCTCTTTCACCCACCCTGAAATACTTGCACGTATATATTAAAGCCACTTTACTGCTTTACGTATGAGAAACTCCCTGGCCGTGTCTTTGCATTTTTGATGACTGATATGTGGGGTTTAACGTCCCAAAACCACCATATGATTATGAGTGACGCCGTAGTGGAGTGCTCCGGAAATTTAGACCACCTGGGGTTCTTTAACGTGCACCCAAATCTGAGCTCACGGGCCTACAACATTTGCGCCTCCATCGGAAATGCAGCCGCCGCAGCCGGGATCCGAACCCGCAACCTGCGGGTCAGCAGCCGAGTACCTTAGCCACTAGACCACCGCGGCGGGGCCTTTGCATTTGCCGTGCATGCCTAACTGACAATAATGCAGGCATATTAAAGTGGTTGAAATTACGCACAATGAGCGCCGTCATCAAGCACTCATTAAAACAATTTAGAAGAAAAAAATGCGTCCAATCACAAAGAATAAAACTGTCGCCGAGGAATGTAAACGCGGAAGAGAGAAGCGCCGAGCTTTACGCGCCCAATATGTTTTCATGGTCGCCAACGAAACCCAGCACCAGCTGACAAGAGGAGAAAAATCGATGGACCACACACGGCGGGTCTGGCGTGTGCAATTAGATGGCAGCGCAGCTCTGTTGCGTAGTGCGCGTAGTAGCTGCTACTGCTGTAGCCACACCACTTCCGCCTCCTCTCGTACGGCGCGTGATGAGGAAGCCTAGTAGGCTGCAATCAAGACAGATTAATAACTTGCGCCAATCGATGGCCAGTGTAATACGCATGGAACAACCAACCAGTGACGATAGCGCGCATGGAGCGTGTCAAGTGCGTCGACGTCATAAGCGAAAACTACAAAAGAGCGAAAACCACCACCTAAGAGCTTCAAGCCTTATATCTTAAATTTAGTTAAGCTGTTTTTTGCCAGAGGACGCTCGTAACTTAAACACTTTTTTAAAATAAAACATAAAAGTTTACGCAATAATTTTTGTAAAGTTATCAAATATGATTTAAGCCTTTACAAAACCTAATTGACGCTACATTTTTATGTACAGTTATATTGCTATATGACTGTTTTAATATAACGTGAGATATTGTAAGAAGTGTAGGTAGCTAGCGCCGCCGCACAACGAGCGTTTCTCCTAAATGCGCAGACGTGCGCTGTCATTAACCAGCCAAGTCGTTGTCTATTATTGTAGGTCGCAAGTTTTGTGAGCATCGAGAGCGATCGCTACAGTGAGCTGTTACTAGCCCGCCGATGCAGTTCCTTGACCCCCAGCATTGTTTGACTGCGTAGCGGCCGTATTTGTCCGTTGTCCAGTGCTCAGCGGTGCGTGGCGCTGTCCATCGTCGGGGCTCGGAGGCTGTGCCTGAAAAGCTCGGCGTCGTGATGTTCGCTACCGCGGTTTACGGCGGTACGCTCATAGCTAGCGTGGCGAGGAGGCTGACACCACGCGACGCTCTTTCCCCGCTGCTCGGCTGTTGGCGTCTGGTGCGAGGATAGAAATGTTGATGGCAGGTTGTTTGGCTCCTGGAGACAGCGTCAAGTGTCCAAGGCTGTGGAACTAGCACCTGTGTTGGAACCTCGGTTGGTAGAAGCCATCCCCTTCGAGCCACAATGTTCAAATTGGGAAGCAAGAAGGACGTCAGCACCGAGTACAAGTGCACCATACGCCTGCTGGACGACAGCGAAGTGTTGCAGTGTGATTTTCAGGTGGGAGTCTGCGACCAGAAGTTCAGTTTCGCGAGTGAAGTTTTACAACTACGAACCAAACCCACCACGTACGCGTGGGCCAGGCGCGTAGGAAAGATATTCTCGAGTGGGCATTTTTACCGGATTCCTGAGAGCGGGGACGGCAGGAAAGTAAAAGTGTTGTCAGAAAGTGTGTGGCCATTGTTGGCGTGCTTTAGTTTCGTGTTTTCCTTTCGCGACTCGTCGTTTCGCGCAATGAAGTATTTCATTCCGCGAGTGTTTTTCCTCCGTTTGATTCGCGCCGTTGCCTCGAGTTGAAATTTCCTGTCTAGACGCGTTAATTTATGTGCATTCTTTTTTCTATCTGCAGGTTCACTGCAGTTGTTTAGATCGATGAATGTTTGGGATGTGTTATCTTGTGTTTGCGCTCAGGATAAGATAGCGACCGTCTGGAGCCGCTGTAGAAGCGCTGCTGTCAGGATTTTATCCGGTATTCTCTGCTTTAGAAGCGCTCATGACCGTGAATAATTTGTCACGCGCGACGGTTGCATGTTCACGCTTGCGGTAAAACCACTTGCTCACGCTTCGGCGTTGTGAAGCCAATTTCGTTCGCACGTTCACACGTAACACGGCTTCAGTCGCGGCTAATTCGAAGAATACACGTATTCCGTCATGCGCATTCTCCCGTATTACGTCTAACGGAATCGGAAACTACTGTCTCGGAATTGGTATGAAGGCATTCACCACTGTAGTATATGTCGCCACCTTTATATATATACTTTTCAGAACATGTACGCGTGTTCAACCATAAGTTGGGTCCCGACCAGGCAGTAATATTTTTTTTTCTCTCTCTCTCCCTCTCCCAGCATCTCTGCAAAGGCCAATACATACTTGACTATGTGTGCAACGCCCTGAACCTTTTGGAAAAGGACTACTTTGGCCTCAGATATGTCGATAGTCACAAGCAGCGGGTGTGTATTAAACTGTTTTCAGGCTTCCGTGTTATATGAATAACGCCTCAGACACTTTTTTATAAATTTCGCAGCACTGGCTGGACCTCACAAAGCCGGTCATCAAGCAGGTGAAGGGTGAGTTTTGCACATTCTTGTGAAATGCCACATAAGCCCCATGTCTAACAGAGTAGCTGTAAAGACTAAATGAAGTTGGTGTGACCTTCTTGAACGTGTGCTGTTATACAACCGGTGGCAAAAGTTACTGGATCAGTGGTAAATGCAAATACATTACTATGTAGAAGCCGTAAAAACTACGACGTGCTGGAATCTTTAATTTCTTGCTCATGTTTACTCACTATGCCGCCTTTTGACAAATTATCGTTTTCGATAATTTTTTGCCCTTTTCCCTATGTGTAAACAATGACTTAATGACTGGCTAAAGCAGTTTTATCGGGCTCACATTATTGCTGTCAGTATTGTCATGACTGTAAACTGCAGTTCACTGTTAAAGTATATTGTTGCTATGCATGTTACTGTTGCCTTAAATGTAAATGATTTTTCACCCATTAAGGTATGCAGGGAAATACACATCACCCTTGGCTTATTGTGGTATATTATGAAACCTTACCAAAGGAAGGAAAAATGAGACAGTGCATAAAACAGTGCCTCATTTTTCCCAATCACACTAATGATAAATAATATGTAGGTAAACATAATTTTACAATTATAAAAGTGACCTTGGATCAATGATGAATATTATATTTTAATTATAAAGGCCCATTCAAAAATTCACAAAGCAACATTTTGTCACCATGCCTTTTTCTCACAATGAAGTGTGTAGCACATTATAATAATGCCGTCCAAATTTGACATGTATATTAACAGCCAATTATATTTCGTGCCTGAAGGATACATTTATACATTTTTTTTACCTTCATGTGTATACACAACTCAAGTTAGCTAGCAGCATGTAAAAATTTAAAGTGGCATGTAAACAAAGCATTAGGCATTTTTATTCATTCCTCTTTTCTTTGCAAAAATGCTGGCATTGTCATACAGAGTTAAAAGGTACTATTTGGGGAGAAAAAAAAGATTGCAGAAAAGAAAAAAAATTCGTGCTGATAATAACAGATGTAAATACTAAGGCTGAATGTGTCCTGAAAGGTTCAAGAGAACATGATGACAAGCACATCAAGGAATGTTGCTTATGAGAAATTTCACTCGGCTTGTGAACATTAATGTTGGCACACATAAGCTGTGACAAGTTAGCCTGTAATCGTTATTCTGGTAATCATTTCACTTCAAAATTTGCTCTGTGGGCATTTGTGAAGAGCATTTTCCGTAATAATAAAGAAACATTAGCTACAGTATCTTTTTTTCCTGCATGCTTGTCTACTTACTAGGTATGAATCCCATCGTCTTCTGCTTCCGCGTCAAGTTCTATCCTCAAGACCCCTTCCGACTCAAGGAAGAAATAACGAGGTGAGCTCATGCCTGCTCGAACGACCTGCACTATCATTAACTTAATACTTATTTGTAATAATAATACTACTGTATAATTCTGTAGACTGTATATGTCTTGCTAAGTGAAATCTCATATTCTGAAGAAGCTGACAAGGCCGTGCTGTACACAACAGCTTGTTTTAAATATGCTGGGCCAAACATTTTTGTCCAGTCATGGCTGCAGCATGCACTGTGGAGGTGACGCGTTCAACTCTGTCCATGGCAACCATAAATTAGTGCCTTAAAAATGCATTTATACTTAGATTAACTACAGATGATAAAAATCAATCAATATTTGGCACTTTGTAATCATGTAAAGTGGTTTTGGCAGCTCATAAACATAACTTTACTTTTTTTTTTTTATCCAGCCATGCATAAAAGAAATGCTGATTTCATGTACATGTGGTGATGTAGAGAAGTACCAACTCCTGAAATACATGAATCAAGTTACCAGCATATGCTTGTACATAGTCCTATGTTGGCAGTATGTGCAAATAGTATGACATTGTTTCTTTTACATTTGACTCGCTACCTGTGATGCAGTTAACTTGTGGTTGCCAGTGTTATTACGTATATCCACCCCTTATGTTACACCCTTATATTACACACCCTATGCTATGTGAAGGCAACAAAATGAAGTGGCATCATTGTGAAAGATTGTTAACGTCCTGTGTGATTAATGTTTCACTTAAGCCTGTCAGTTCACTACTCAGGGACAGTACAGAATACGATGAATACAGTGAGGGGCCTGAAAAACATTGACTCCATGTTTTACTTTTCCTTCATGCCTCATTTTATTTTTCTCATATTTCTTAACTGCTCTTTTATAATAATTCATTATTAAGGGTTCTTTATGTGTTGTTTTCTGAAAAGTGACCGTGCTCTGCCAGTGTGTGCAGCCAAGTTCGATCTTTGCATTCATTTTGTTTTCTGGTTTTACGTTGTATAAATAATCATGCATTCAGACTTAAGTGAAGTTTTACCTTGTCTTCTGGAGTTGCCACCTTGCTGATGGCATAATATCTGCCATCTTGAATTTAATTGTTTGTTCATTCCCTCTGAATTCATACATTTTGAGAGCACCTGTTGCTCACGTCATCATTTTAGTTTCTTTGCAATTGGTGCCTCCTACAAAAGTTTGCCCGGGTGGTTGTGTCAAAAAGAAGCGCAAGCGTTCTTGAGATTGTGGTTGGTGATGTAAAGAGAAAGAAAAATTTTTCCTGTCCCTTCAGGTTCTGTTTGACTAGATTCTACTGCTTGTATATAACACATTCTTCAGGGCATGGTAGCATTTGGAGAGCACAAGATATTACTGAATACAGTTTGACTTTTCAAGAAGGAACTTAAAAAAATAAGTTGTAATGAGTCACATATGACAACACACACATTTGTCAAAGCTGCATTCTACATATAATGCAATCTATCGTAAAGATATATTCTACTTTGTTTCTTTTGTAATCAGGTACCAGATTTTTCTTCAGCTGAGAAGAGATCTGCTTCATGGACGCCTATATTGCCCTCCAAATGACTCTGCTTTGCTTGCCGCGTTGATCATTCAATGTATGTACCATCTGATTTTTACCGTTTGTGACTCGTTCAGATTTAGCTTCCATGTAAAAGCTATTCATCAAGCAATCTATCATTAAATCAACTGTGTTAGCTTCTAGATATAAATACTCATCGCTTGTCACTGTGTTAAAACACTGAAGGGCTGTTGCGTGAGGGCAAACATGACTAGCCGATATTTTATCTGGTAATAATGTAAAAAGAGGAGGGGAGGGACCTAGTGCTTAAAAGAAGCTGCTCGGCAGGTATGGGCTCTGCGACCAAACAAGCAATGCATGTAGATCCTACTGCTAAATAATGTGTCCTAATATAACTCCACGTTGCTGCATAATATGCTTGTAAAAGTTCTGCTTTGGTAAATATCGCAGAAGCGCCAGGAAATCGTTTCTTGGCAGTGTAGACTCTTCATGTTTTGTTGAAGGTTTGAAGATGTTCATGTGTTTTCTGAAGAAACATATTGTCAAAACTTCAGTGATGCTCACATGGTTTTTGATTTACATTTCTGCAAGTGGGCTAGTTCATTCCTGATCACTGACACAAAACTTATTCGGCATAGTTTTGTTTACGTGACACACTTCAAGAGGACACATTACCACACACACACAGCACTATTTTCAAACTAGATTTTTCATTCACTTTGAGAATCTGGAGCATGCATACTTGTGCACTAAAGGTAAGAAATAAGGAAACATAGAAAACTTTAATGCTTCTTTACCGTTGGTGCCGGTTATCATCACTGAGCGCAATACTGTGTCAACGTTTGCGAATCGTGTTGTGCATGTGATAGTGCGTTCTTTGTGCTTGTCTTCATAGAAGCACTCATTGCATCCATGATCATATGTGTGGTGCTAAACTTGAGCGGTCAGGCACTGAACTTGTGTGGCCAATGAAGTATCAGCTACAGTGATGACTGCTAACGCCAATAGAAGCATGATGAGGGGAAGCGGCCTCGAAAAGAAAATTTGTTTTCGACGAAATTTTTAACCTTGCTTCATAAGGTGTTAATTTTTTCTTTTGTCTTCTCTCCGCTACAGCTGAACTTGGAGATTATGACAGTGAGGAGCACGGAGATAACTATGTCTCGGAGTTCAAACTTCTCTTGAAACAGACTCCTCGTCTGGAGGAGAAGATTGCCGAGATTCACCAGCAGCAGCTCAGGTTTGCTTGCACTCATTGAACGCTTGTTTAACTGTTGTAACCAGTTTTAACAAAACCCCGAAAGTTTGTGGGTATCAGTAAAACTCTGTGCAAAGCACATTATTATTAATAAGGTGGCAAAGGTTAACTTCCTTAGAATTGTAAAAGGCTAGAAAAGGCTGCTTTATTAATGGCAAACTTTAATCATTGCAACAGCATAACTGTGCATTTTTGTCGCACCTGTTTTCTTGATACAGTTGTCTTTTTCTTCTCTTTTAACACTTATGTCAATGTATGTACTACACTCACTGTTTTATTGGTCAGCAGGAGTGCACTGTTTTGTCATTATCATTTTCATTATCTGAGCCTTTTTATTGCCTCTTCCTGTTGTCTCCCAAAGCTGACATGCCCATCTGTGCATTACACTGCATTTCCGGCTTTGGCATTTAAGAAAACAATGACTAACTCACACCTATAAAGTTCCCCTAATGAAAGGCATGCTTCTGTCACCTAAACTTGCGTGATGAATTGGCTGAAGAAATGTCCTCTTTCTTTTGTCAGGGGCCAAGTACCAGCTGTGGCAGAGGCCAACTTCTTACGCAAGGCCTGTCTCCTCGATACGTACGGTGTGGACCCTCATCCTGTGAAGGTTTGTGTTTGTTATGTGTCAAATGTGTTAGCACACCTGTGCATCACCCAGTTTTGCCTGAAGTGCGTACAGTAGAATCCCACTGTTACGTTCCTTATTGCTGTGTTTTCCTGGCTGTTGTGTTGTGTTTCGCCATTCTGGGCATAGCTCGCATAGGATATAATGTAATGTATTGGGAATCCTGTTGTTACATTGAAACTGCAGGACTGTTACCGTATAATATGTCGCAAAGTGCGCTGCGAGTTGGCCAAACAACTATGGAAGAGAGTGGCCATATTTACTTTTCACATAGCTTGGCCTGGCATGATCGTAATACTAGTCGCATGAGTGGTGCAGGCAACACGCAATGCACTTCCGGTTGCTATGAGCTCAAATATATCCTTCGAGATTTGTATTGAAAACATTGCGTCTATGGCGTAGTTAGTTTTAAACTTACTTTTAGTGCTCATGAAAGCAAGACAGAGAAAGACTTTTGTTTTCGCCGTCGCATTGGCATGGACTCACCATCATCGTTACTTTTTTGGCAAAGTTTTTGCAGTTCTTGGTCATATTTGTTGTACTAGTCGTGTTCATTATAATCATCATCTTCAGCTTGACTACGTCCACTGCAAGACAAAGGCCTCTCCCATGTTCCGCCAGTTAACCCGGTCCTGTGCTTGCTGCTGCCAATTTACACCCGCAAACTTCTTAATCTGATCTGCCCACCTAACCTTCTGTCTCCCCCTAACTCGCTTGCCTTCTAGTCATGTTATGTGTGCTTAATTCTTTTATGTCTACAACTCTTAATGCATGTGAAAAGAATCGCATGCATTGATTGTATTACTGTGGATGACACCGATCTCAGCTCTGCAATTCTATCCACTGACTACATACATCCTGACTGAGTGCAACAATGCATGCACCCGTGGCGTAGTTTAGAAGTTGGCGCAGCAGGGGTCCTTTGCTTTGGCAATCTCTTTCACTTTTGTTAGGTCTTTGACAGTCTCCTGCGAGCCACACAATGCCAACAGATGCTGCATTATCACTCGGAAACACAGACCCATCTTGTGTCAATCTCGCAAAGGTATCGCCAAAAGTGATTGGTTCTGAGCTGTCTGTCTGCCAAGGTGGCACTAGGTTTATTGGAAGGATGTTGCCTAGCACGTCCTCGAAAAACTTTTCATGCTGACCAGGCGTGAGTAAATACACCACTCGATTAAACAGGAAAATAAACTTCATTATCGCTAAATATCTTTTTTTTTCTGTTTTTTCCAATTTTAGGCTGTTGAGTTTCCCAGCTACGTTTATTTTACCCCAGTCTCTTCGGAAACGTTCAGCAGGATCCTACTGTACTTCGGAGCATCCTGAAAATGCCTTCTTCACTACAAAAAAATGTTTCCTAGCCAAAGCACTTCATTTAAATTGCTAAAAACAGATGATCTTGTGTGGATACTCATGTGCCCTTGTATTGTTTCACCATACTTAGTACTCGAATCTGGGCTAATACTCTCACTTGAAAGTATCGTACAAAAGTTCGGTGCAGCTAAGGTTCAAGTGTTGTAATTTAATTGCAGCCACACCATTCAAAGCACTATTCTTCAACATAGCCTATGACATAGGCGCTGCCCCTCCTTATGTTCAAGGCTTGTGCAAATAGTGAATTTTAGGTTCAAAGCAAATTGGAAGCGAATAGTGATTTTGGTCGAATAATTTAGAATGAATTTGAATTGTACATATGACATATAAAGAAAAATGGGCATATTTATCATGATTTTAACAACCTACACAAAAACGTTTTTTAATCGAAATAGGATTTGTATGCAAGTGTTTTTTTTTTTTTTTTTCATTCTGAGGAAGTCAAACAACCTTGAATAGTAGCAGTATTTGACTTTCAGTAGGACCTAAGTCATGACTGTATAATTATATAACTATATCAGGTAATTCTTCCGTGTTTATCATTTAAAGAAAAAGTTGGACATTATGGCTCGGGGATCTTTTTACTGGCCCCGACAGTTGACAGTATTCCAGATTTGTCTGGCACTTTCCTTCAAGGTTCGCCTCCCTATCCTACAAAAGTATTTTGTTGAAAATGTTTTTGTGAAAACTTTTTTCCCCTAAAGCTCATTATAAACAGCACAGCAAAAAAAATTAACGTGGTGTCTGCTTGAGTTTTCACACATGGGTAGCCGTGTGAAGTTCAGCTTTGGTTATATCAGCCATTTTTATTCTCGACAAAATGAAATTTTGTCTTTATAGGACCACAAAGGAAATCAGCTGTACTTGGGCATCAATTATGCGGGCATCCTTACTTTCCAAGGTAGTCGCAAGACCCATCACTTCAAGTGGTAAGGGAAAAAAATGTTTATTAGAGACATTGAGTAATGCATTAGGTCGCACTTTGAGATATTGAGCTGTGATCATGCGTTACCAAGTGCATATTCGTGTTGCACTGTTCAGCTAACTTTTGTAGTTAGTGTTACTCCATCAACAATAGTGACTGCATAGGTGAATTAAAAGCATTACTTGGAACTTGCCATCCTCAATCTATATTTATTCTCCCACGGTTAGTTGAAAACGTGTGTTAGTATTGTGGGCATTCTTCATGCACTTCTTTTCATATATGCATTGTCATAATCTCGTGTCCTCATCTTCACTGGGTGTCACCACAATCATCGTCGTGTGTATGCACGCTCGGTCTGAGACTTTCCGTTGGTTGCTGAGCCCTTGGGCTGAATAAACACTGTCTCTACCCAGACGTCATAGTATTTTGGGCAATATTTAGTGAAACACTAAGGGGGAAAACTTTGAGAAAGCTTAACTGGAATTTCTCATCATTTCGTGGTATATTCTAAATGTGGAAATCTAGAAAGTGGTGCTTGTCTTCTGGTTTTTCTGTAGGAGGTATAGCTTGAATACTGCCCTGCTTTAGTTTTTGCACTGGCAACATGTGGCCCAAGTTATATACAAAGTGCTTATTCACATAAGTTATGTATTTAAACAAATTATTGAGTTTTTCTTGCTGCTAATGTTTTCCCAGCCATACAAACTACCTGCAAATAGATCAAGAGCCTAGATAATGTATAGTAAAAAAAAACGAAATGTTTAGCACTATAAGACACTGGCCGTAGGTGTCATCATATGTCCTTAGCAATACAGCTTTCAACTATCCTATGTCACTCTCATAAAAATGAAACTGAAGAGTTGTGGACGCCTTTCCAAATTTGCCAGTTTTTAATCAAATGTTGACTTAAGGTGAAAAATAGGTTTGTTAATTGTATAGACAGTGCAATACAGATTTAATAAAACTTCAAATGGTAATGATTAACACAGTTTTATCACGTCAGTACATAGCTGATGCTTCTTTGGATTGTTAAATATTGCATTAAACGCACATCAAAAATATTTCCATACTTCTTCCACCTGTTTTTTATGTCTGGCAGACATCTGTGCACATTGCAGGCTTCTGGGAACATATAGCTTGTAATACACTGAACAGAGGGTGAAGTTCTCTGCTTTAAGGTGACAGCAATTACGAAGGCGTTATTCTTTTGGTGGTGCACTAGGTCGGTAATTAAACTCGTGTCCTCAAACTTGGCATCACAGTATCATAGCTACCATCGAAGCTGAAATTGAAATTCTGAAATTCATATTTTAAAAGTGGTTATAGTCTTTGCATACTTTTTATGTAAATTTAGTGCCATCACAATTGAAACAAATGCAAACAGTGTAGCATCTGCATGCTTTGCTCCTCACATTTCGTTAACCAGCTGTAACAAGCTGTAATAAAAATGCTCTGCAGTCATCCAATATACGTTCAAAAATGACCCTTGCATCCTTTTATTGTGTCCAAGGTAAAAGTGCGATGAAAACAAATGCGAACAGCGGAGCATTGACAAGCCACCATGTTCGAGTTTCTTTTTATCACCCCTGTACATGAAATTCTGGCCCACTTCTCATCTGCGATTGCAACTTGTTTTCAAAAGTGGTTAAGTAATACACCTCATTCTATTTTTGTATTATGTATGTCAGTGAAAATTAGGGCTCGTATTATTGCATTGTTCACTGCTCAAAATTGACACTACACGTATTTACTGAGACACTTCACATAATGTATGGCATGATGTGCAAAGTAATCTTTGCCGGGCTCCAATTTTTTTCACCGCTCTCTAGGCCCGACATTCAGAAGATCAACTACGAGGGGAAGATGTTCATCATTCACCTGATGTTCCCCGAGGTAAATTTGGTTCGAATTGTCGTGGGATATAGTCCTGCCTAATGTCTGTCCCGTGTGTTTTCATTCTGCTTCCAGGATGTCAAAGCAAAGGTGAGCTTATTCGCACGTTGCCAGTGCGTGATGCTATGTGTTTGTTATGATTAACTGCCAGTCCAGCTTTTCCTCCTACTTAACCTGTTATGCTTGCTTCATGTGACCACTGCATGGCACGCAACCTCAGACTAAGAATTTTGCGCATGCTCGTGCTAAAAGAGTGAGCAACATAAGCACCAACTGCAGAGATTGATTGAAAAGCCATGTGTCAATACTAAAAGTGAGCGACAGCTAGGCAACGGGATACTCTTCACATTATGGGCCAGCAGAAAATAGTTGGCATATGTTGAACGACGTTGCTGAATCACATTGCCACTGGTGAAGTAGACGAACAGTCTCCTTGTGCCACATCATGCACTACGTTGACAGTCTCTGCTTTTTCTACATTTTCAGCGAGATTTTTCTTTGAGCTCAAGTTTTTCACCACTCGCTCACATGAACACAGCCATGTTACTAAGGTCCTCATGGCGTGCACCTGTATAAGCAGCCTTCATGCGTACTGTGGGGACCTGTACAGCAGTTTCAACATCCCTGTCTATGGACCATACAAACATGAGGCCTTTACAAGACGCATCTAAAAACCATACACAAATTGGGCTTCATTGGAGCCATAACGTTCACACGTTTCTCGCTCTAGCAATGACTGCTTCATTTTCATCCTTCCTGTTTCTCCTCTGTTGCTTATTTTGCTGAGAGTTTTTGAAAGAAACATAGTTTAATAATCCAGTGCACAGGACACCATAACACATACTAAATAGAATTGTGCTTTGTGTCACTAAGCAACAATCAAACTCTGATAATGAGAGATATAAAGTATATAACAAACATTTTGAAGGAAAATGTTTATTCGCTGCTAACATATCTAGGCCGAGGTTTTCTCACATCTGAGGCCGTTTTCCCATATTTTTCATTAAGTAGTTTATGCAAACACAGCTCAACACATATTTTTTCTTCAACAATTTGTCTTTCAGAAGAAGCATCTGATGGGCTTCAAGTGTCCAACCCAGTCTGCCTGCCATCACTTGTGGAAATGTGCCGTCGAACAGTGCTATTTTTTCACGTAAGTGGACAATTTTATAATTTTTTTATCTTTCTGAAAAACAAGCATGGATTTCCTTGTGGCTTCATATTACACATGGGAGGTTGTCAGCTTCACTCCCTTATTCAAGCAAACACTGAAGTAGTTGTGCAGTAGCCTGTATTTAATGGGTACAAAATGAAGTATATTTGAAATGCGTACAAACTGCTTGAAAAGGCACTTTCACTGCAATATAGAACCACTCAGCTGCAAAACTGCCTATACAAAATAAATCTGCAATGTCTCAAAGCCTTACTTTATGTTTAATACCTCAATCAAATTTTTTTAATATTATAAAGTTTATTCTGGGGGTTTATATTTGCTAGGATGTTAGCTAGGTATAATAAATATTAAAAGCTGACTTATGTTACCATATATAACTTGCACCGTAGTACTATCCTCATTCACGCAAATATTCTCAAGTTTACTTTGAACCATGAAAATTAAGTTGCATAAACCCAGTAAGTAAGTCTATCCTGGCACACATTGATGGCCAACACTTCAGAGTACACTACAAGCACGATCTCATATCTGAGGTTATGCCTTTCTTTGATCCCCCTAGATCATTTTCCAGGAGCTGGCAGTGGAGGAGTGCGCTTAATTTTCAGTGATTTGTGCTGAGGCTGCTATCACTCAGACTCCAAATTGATATGCTGTCCTAATAATGTTGAAGTAATACCAGGCTGCATACATGTGGAAAGTTGGAAAGCTTTTTTTTTTCCTCAGTGAAGCACAAAATTATATTACGTGCAAAAGTTACTTTAGTGTAGTCCGGCGTTTTTTCTTCCGGTGTTTCTTGTATGTGTCTTATTTTATTTGCACCGTGACATATTATTCTTGATACCAACTAGACCAACTTTTCATCTGACAAATTACTCTTTTCATAGCTGTGAATCAGGCAATGCAACGAATACACAATGCATCAAAGGACAGTCTCAACGTTCACTTTCTGTTTTTTTTTGTTTTTTTTTTACTTGCAAACACGAATTTTCAATCATGTGCCTTATTATTAGAGCACCTGCACACGAAGCCCAATGTTGACTTATATTATTATGCTTTGTTTTATTCCTTTAGCATACCTTCTTCCAGCGAGGTGCCATCTGTGACTACTGGTGGTGGATTCTTCTCCCGCGGTTCCCGGCTTCGATACAGGTGTGCATGATCTTGACATGTTCCTATACCAAATATTTCTTGTCTTGGCCATGAGCAGCAAGCTTCATGTTTCTTGTGGAGCTTGCATTTCTCCTGTGCGAATTATAACTTTTGGTTGCATATTATGTAAAAACCATTAAAAAAAATAGCAAGGCTGATTGATTACTCTGAACTTAGTAAAAAAAAGAAAGTTACACCATCTTCCAAGTCATGTGGGGATGCGAAACAGCGCTAATGTTCACTTGTGTTTCCATTTGTATGTTTCCGTGTATGTCTCATTTGTGTGTGGAGTTGTATATATCTTGTGTATCGCGTATGTTGCTACCCCTTCCATTTGTGTGTATTACCGTGTGTGGGCCACAAAGTGAACACTCAGCACTGCTAGAAGAGTGCAACGGAGCGAGAGTGCGCAGCACTATATACGAGTGCACAGCTGTGGCAGAGGGATAAATCGGAGAGGAGAAACGAAGTGCAGGTAGCGCTCTGCCACCTCCTCACACTCACACGAGGAGAGGAAAGAGAGTTGATGCATGCGCAGTGGGGGAGTGGACGGTCGCCGAGAGATGGACGCAGCCCAGAGCAAAAGCTGCTTCGCATCTAGAAACAGCTTGTGCCTGTCCATTATGCTGAACCCAATACTAGGAAGAGTGAGTTGGTGTACATTTGTTGATTTGCTGCAAACATCACTAAATGACAGGACAAAAAAAAAAAGATTACCCCTGCAGAAGACTCTGTCACTATGACTGAGTTGCAAATCTTGGTATGTGCAAGTAACTTTTTGTAGTAAACAAGTGCATTCCTTGAAAAAATTAGTTGTTGCATTGAATCTCGAGAGAAATTGACTGTTTTGACAAATAAATCTGTAACCAGGGGCTGTATATGTTGTTTTTTTGCTTATTCTAAAGGAGCCCAGTTGACTTTAACTGAAAATGACAAAAACGCATTTTTTTTTTCTGCTGACAATATAAAGTCCAGCCTGCTGGAACAATATTTTGCCAATGCCCCCAAAGTACCTCAAGTGTGTATTGCGGCTAAAATCTGTGGAGCCCACTATCGTCAGTATTCAGGAGTAAAGTTTGGATTTTGCTGTTATATATTGAAACATATTGTTTTGGGCTTTGATTAGCTTGTAGAGACAGTCTACATAGCGGCAAATAATTGAAATAGTAAAATTTTGTGAAAAAACACCATCCTTGTTTTTTGTTGCGTGGGCGTAATAGTGATGTCTAGACTTGTTGAGCAAGTGGTCCTTCCAGGTAAAGGTCGCATAATTCTGGACAGTTCTTGGCATCTATTTAAGGCCTTAAAAATGCTCACTTTTATTTTTCTTGCGTTGTTTGATGCCACACCATTCCTGATCAGTTCTTGAGGGTATTCATGCCAAATATGGTCATTTCAGTCGCGCTCATGTCCGATTCTAAACTGCCTTTTTGAGTTTGTTACAATAACGAATTGCCGCACCTCAATTGCAGTTTTTTTTTTTTTTAGTGAATGATATTTAGGTGCTTTTTATGCTCCCATGAAATTCAGACCAGTTTTGGCTTCTCCATTTGGATTTTTTAGAAAAAGAAATGGCACATTTATACATCAGCAAATGAGTTGCTGCTTTCTTCATGCTTTGTCATAATGCAAAACTACCACAACTCATGACAGTAGTCAGTCAGTGTGATACAGGGTCATTTAGTTGTCTTTTATCGTCCATTAACTTGCTTTAGCATGTGACCAATTAAAAAGCTTTGTTTTTCTTTTAGTCTTACTGTAGTTTATCAGTACATCACTTTATTGTTCTGGGATACATTTATTTCACTCCATTTACTTCCTAAACTAGAGAACTTTCTTCTATGACTTTTGGTTGTGCAGAAATAAAATTTTACGAGAATCGTAAAACCTTCTGCTTCCATAGTGGCCGAGTGGAAAAAGAAGTAATGGATGACATGAAGAACATTCGGAGAGACCCGCCCCAGTTCCAGAGAACACTGACACGGCCACCGTCCTTTCGGCAGAAAACTACCGCATCGACAATGGAAATGCCAAGTTCACCGTCCCGACTGCTCAATGATGGTTCGCCATTGCGGAGCTCTGGTAAGTGCCGCTGTGGGACGGCTGAGCCATTTGCATGTAATTGTGGCAACAGACACACCTTTATGCAATCCTAATTCAAGGTTACGCTTTTGCAAAAGAAACTGCTGGACCAAATAATGATTTGTGCTACTCGCAACACACAGTGTGATTTATTGCACTTCACTCAGTCTTAAATAGTGAAGTTATGATTACGTTAGTCTCAGATGATTTCACCTCATGACAATGTATATTACTTATACTATTCCCTCTGTGCCAAATTCTGTCTCAATCTTTCTGAGCCTGCACATAAGGAGACTTGCATTAGATGTACATTTTTTTTACGGAAAGCATGCATTATGGAGATACTAAATATGTGTACTGTGCTTATGTTCATAGTTTTTCAGTCAAAGAATGCATGAATTTGTGTAGCTGTATCAACTCATGTCACCTTGGGAAGTTCTGAACGCACTTGAGGAGGGGGAGGAATAAACTTTTTACAAGAAACCAGCAGGTTTAGGTGACTGGGCCTAGGCCTCCCGCACTTGAGATTTGATTTTTTTTTTTTTTCATTTCACTTTATTGCTTTGTCTTGCCATCTACAACACATACCTAGACAGATATGAGAAACTAATTTGATCACAAAAGACCACCCTTTCCTAACAGTACCATGTCATTTGATTTCAGTTGGGCAGGTGACCAGCCAGCAGCTGAGCCAGCAGCCCCTGGTTCCTCAAGACTCGGGCGACGGCTTCGCCTTTGACGAGCAGCCAAAGAGGCTCGGAACACCCCTTGAGCTTCTCGACTCCGGCGAGTCCGGCGAGGAGAATGGTTCCTTGGCACAGCGACCTCCAAACCACGACCTCCATGTCGACTTAACGCCCTCCCGAAACACACCCGTGGCCGATGACGACGGCAACCCACCCGACACACCTCTCTCGGAGCTGGCGTTCGACCCTCACCCAACGCCCGAATACGACACTGGTCATGAAAGCCAAGAGCCAGCGTTTGTGACTCCCCAGCAGTCACGACGAATTGCACTTGTGGCATGGCTCCTTTTGCCTCTGCTGCTCATTCTTTTGCTGCTTGTGATTCTGATAGAATGGGATTGGGCTCCACTTGCCGACATGCAGAGGCTGCCAGAGGTAATCTTGCTCCGAAAACAATACTATGAGCCTACGAGGGATGCAATAGGCACTTGGATCGGTGCTCTCTTTGGCCCTCGCTGACTCTCCAGCGAGTGGCGGCCTGGCAACCGGTGATACTTCGTGAAAAGCGCCAAATAACCTCGCACGAGAGAAACAATTGTGCCACTGTCGAGCAAGGAAAGTCTCGCAGCAAAGTCCGACAGAGGCAGTGCTATGCACGTTCACATTCCATCGAAGTTCTTTCGGTTCGTTTTTTGGCAATGCGAAGAGAGGTGCATTCGTTGAAAGAGAGGGGAGAAAAATCGCTGTTTTGGTTATGGAGAAGATTCACAGGGGCACAGAAAGCCCAGTCGCATTTAGTTCCTGCTTTTGGCACATTGTGTACTCACACAAAATCACTCTTTTGCTATACAGACGTGTTCAGGTTTTATTCATGTGTTGTCACAATCAAAAGGGAGAGCCAAGAAGGTACCTCCGATTTTAACGTTTTCGAGGATTCTTATCTTTTTTCATTTCCCTCATTGTGCATTCCCACGATACCTATATTCGGCGCAAAGGTTGTGGTAGGCAGCTTGCATAACCTATTTTTTTCGGAGGTGTAGAAAGAGTGCGATACTGTGCCAGGGAAGTTCCGTGTGTTCATAGCTGTGTTCAGTTTTGCCACAAGAGGGTGGATGTGTTCATGGCCTATCATTGCTCATAATGCTACAGTGTATAGCATTGTATAATGTCATGCATGCGAGTTTGCTTCTTTCTGCACCAGTCACTCCAATGTGACGGAAAAAAAAAATTGCGAACGAAAATGCAGTACATTACTCCAGCAGAGAAAGTACACAATCGGCAGTACTGTATTCTTTCTTGCAAAAGCTATGCAATACAAGCATTGTTTCTTTTAATCCCTAGATCCTAATGACATCAATAGAACCAATGCTAAATACAGGCCGATGTCATGAGAATTCTGCACTCCAAAAAGCATGCCAAGGGTGGATACTTTGTTTCTTTTATCTGCAGGCTGGCTTGCAGGCCCTTTTCAATATTGTAAGATAGTGACAGTTCACTCATTTTTTTTTCTTAGAAAAGTGTGCTGTAACCCGCCAAATATTGAGCCGAGGACATATAATATTGCAAGCTGGAGCAAAGAAGACATGTATATCAATGCTTTTTTAATTCCGAAGCATTAAATAAAACGCCCATTGAAATGAGCTGCTCTTTGTTTTCTTCACTTATGAGTGACTGCAAGTCCAGTTGCTCATCTACTTGAGGTAGCAGCTTCTGCACAGAATGAAAATTGAGGTTGTCACATGAATGACTGAAGCTCGAGCAACAACCTCCACCGTCTGCTAGCTCAGTACAGTATTAGTGCTTGCTGAACATGTTTCGTACCAAATACATTTAGCATGCAGTAAATGGACGAAAAAAAAAGCACTATTATATAAACTCAGGCTTTTTATGGTCTCTCTCTCTCTTAACTCAAGATTAAACAAACTCCATCTACAAAGTTACGAGTGCTTGCCTGCGAACTCTGTCGGAGAGTTGTACCAGCCGGCTTTCATTCAAAGCACAAGTACATCCTCTTCACTAAGCACTAGGCATATTAAAAATAAGCCTAAGTGTTTTCTGCCTGAATATTGATGTTGTAAATTGATTAAGTTCGATAAGACATTAAGGTTTTTTTGTCCAAAGCCAGCAACACGAACATGCCCCTGTATGGAAAAATTCGTCTCTTAGGAGCATGCATGTGCAAATTATTTTTTAATGGGTTAGCTGTCGACGAAGGTTATTTGCAGCTTGTAATGAACTATAGTTGGTTTTAAACCTGCCGTGCGCATTATGAAACAGTCGAATTTGACAAAGAACACAATATACTTCAAAATTTTGGTAATTCAACAGGAGAATCCAATGAATGCGTGTAGCGCCACATACGCAAAGGTTCATAAAGACGACGGGAAACTCCACAACTTGCAATGAAACGCCGACTAGCCCGCATTGATAACCTTGTTTAAAATGAGGCATAGGCCCCAGTAAGTGTGCTTCACGGCATAGCGATTCTTTTCACTATATGAAATGTTCATCGCACTACGTGACTGTGTTGCTTGCTTAGGCAGATCCACTGTGGAGCTAATAAGTCCTGCTGCTCAATCCATCCACATAGGCTTGTGCGAATATTCGAACGAATAGTGCAGTATTCTAATTCGCTTCTAATTGAATTTAAAATATTGAAGTTTTCAAATTATTCGAAACAAACCAATAAATGCATATTAGTCCGCATAAGTTACCCTGTAAAGGTTGTTTCACTGCAGTGAAGTGGTGCGAATCCGTGAAAACAAGCAATCAGAAAAGACAAGCACTGCCGCTAAGCCTTACTTCAAGGTTAAATGAGAATATTGCCCTTGCATCGATTCATCTTTTAAGTTTAAAAACTTGGTACACCTACTTATATGCTCTAATCTAAATATAGCAAATTTTAAAGAGTAACATATTTTACAGGCTTATGCTTGCATTCTAGCAAAAGTCGAAATATGCTACTATTCAAAGTAGTCGCTTTCTTCGATGCAAAAAAAAATGTATCCGCACAGGCCTTGTCTCAATTTTTTTTAAAGTAATGTGCAGGTTTGTTAGGTCATGACAAACATGCCATTTTTTTATATGATATGCGGTATATGTGCTATTCAAATACCATTCGAAATTATTCGACCAAAATCACTATTCGCTTTGAATTTGCTTCGAACCTGAAATTCACTATTCGCACAAGCCTACATCCACATTTTGAAACTCGCATTTTCCTAATTTTTGCCTTGTGGCATGAATGCCTGTATTCACAAACCGATCTTATTGCAATGCTACGTATAAAGTGCTCTTTCATGGAAGAAAAAAGTTCGATGAGATAAGGCCAGAGTGTGTTTTGGAAACTCGCATTATTCGAATTTAAGCCTTACATAAGGCACCCTTATAGTGATAACTCAAGTTGCCTGCATGAAATGTCTGCAAACGATATGCAGACCGACGGAAAAAATTTAGCATAGCTTCAACAATCACTGCCTGCTTAGATCCTGTAAAACCACTTATTTTTGTGCAATAGTAGCATTGACAGGGTACAATAAGGTACCATATCAAATAAGTTTGCAGCTACCATATTCACATAATTTTAGCCATGTGGAAGGATACAAAGCTGTACAAAGTTGTCATGATGACTGCTCTGTTTGATGCCCTCATGTGTAGAAATGGTGAATGCAAAGTGTACCTCAAACTATTTAGTTGAGTCGTTAATGGCACTATTCAATACTGTGTGCCACCAGTACACTGACAGCCACAGCTATAACTTCGCGTTTGCACAAAATATTTTTCATTTAAATTACACCCTGTGTGCTGTGCACTGCAATATATTCTCCTTTACCTTGGTTTTTAACTTCTCTTGAATGACTAAGAGAAAAGGAAAAACGCTGCACCTGTCAGATGTGAATGATTTACTAGTAATTGTTTTGTGAGCCATTGAGCACTTTTTCAATGCATGCTGTGTCACTGTCTACTTGCTGGTTGCTTGAATAGCTTATGGAACTTAACGGCCTAAAGAAATTAGGGCTTAGATACACGCTGCAGTGGAAGTCTTCATAGAACTTAGTCCACCTAGGATGGACCTGGGCTAATTTAAGACGCCCCGAAATCACGCAGTATGCAGGCCTATAACATTTAGCCTCCACTGAAATGTGACCCTCACTGCGAGGACTGAACTAGCATCTTTGGAATCGGCAGCCAAGCACTGTAACCACTAGACCACTGTGGCGGCTCCTGTCAACCTGTGATGACGACAATATGAATGCAGGTGAGATTGTTACTGCAACATAAGCTCACCAGTATCATCTAAGCTCATCAAGAAATTTTCCTATAATGAAGAAATCTACATGGTCATCTGTGTAAGTACTTTAAACAAGGTACTAAACCTCTGTGGCCTTACTGTGAGATATGCTTGTGCAAGGTCACGGTACTGCAATCTTAGTGCCTTATGCAATGCATACCTTCAGTGCCTCAGCATCTTTCCTTTCCAAGTAGTGCAAAAACAGCAGCTTCACTGTGGCAGACTGAATCCAGGAGCTTCCGCCATCGTGAAATCTCATCACTCGCTCGAGGCTCTTCTTCGCTAGCCTGCAGGTACATATTCCACAATAGCCTTTAAGACCATGCATTACAAATTCTTGTGTAACTTGAAAAATAGTTAGCTAGGTTCAGCGGTGCACTCGCCAAAAATAGCTACAAGATAGTGTCTAGTGATGTCACGATAATCAGTATTGTCAACAACAGATGCCAGCCTTGCGTGAAACCAATCTCAATAGTTATGTACAAGGCCATATAAACTTAGAAAATATTAATACTGAAATGTGTGCTATAAGCTGAAGAGAACCTTTTAAATAGGTGAACAAGAAGCACACACAGATCCATGAAAACACTTGACAAGAAGGTGACAGAACTTGATAAAGACATGCTTTCTGGCAAATATGTGTATGCTGCATAGGTATGGTTTGCTGCAGTTTCTATTCTATAAAAAAGGAATTCTTTCCCATATTTTAGTGTTGCTGATGTGCGTGTTATGTGTCAGGGTTCTGGTCGTACATTGCAGCAGCAAATGCCTTGGTTTTGGCATAACAGCAGCATGTCGCACTGCAACAAAGAATTCCACACTTGCATGTGGCCTTTTGAGGCTCCACCTTGGAACAGCTGTTAATGCTACTTTTGAGGAAAACTGTCAATTTCTTTAAATCACAGCAGTTAAATGCTTTCTTTGCCTGCTTCACAGTATCACAGACATCATCAGTGGCATAACCAAGCAAATTTACTAGTAGCACAAAGGATGATAAAAGAGGGAAAACACAGAGACTGAATAACAGTGACAGAGAGGAGAGTGAAGAAGGAAAGTAGCGGCCAAGGAAATGCAGCGCTGCGTGAACACGGTGTCAGTACGCTGCAGCTAAAATGTGGCATGGCTAAACGAAAGGAAAGATGGCCGAACCAGAGGAAAGATGCGATGCACATACAAGCATCGAGTCTTCTCTCTTTGCTCCCAAAAGAGCAGTCCACTGTTGGTTGTTCATTGATGACATCGCTTGCACTAGTCAGTTCATTTACAGTGTCCTCTTCACAAGCGACGTAACCAATGGAAGTGCTTCACCTCACTAAACAAGCTGCAGCAGAAGCTCAGCGGTTCCAATGCCAGAATCCACAGGTTTGCGCAGTTGAAGCAGCAGCTAGGCACCGCTACCAAGAAGACCTTGCCATTCATGCTCCCCACACGTTTCAAAGTCTTTGCTTCCAAATTTCTAAATCATCCTGTTTATACAAAGACCTCAATACTTGCCTGGGATTGTTATTCTCCAGTGCCCAAACACCAAGAATCATGTGGCCTGCTCTGCATCTGGGATTCGTTCTCAGTGCTGTGTTGAGATATCCTAGGGCAGCCTTAAGCATACCGTCACGTTGCTGAGAGTCAACCTGCAACATGACGAACATATTTCAGTTGAAATATAAATATGTTGAACATATATCATGCACTGAAAAACAATAAGAACTTTGGAAATTACTAGATACCAGCATTGGCGAGGTCAATGCTTTAGGAAATTGCTCTTAAAGGAGCAGGGACATCAACTTGATGCATGTCGTGTTCTTTGTGTCATTGCGTAGCTATCAATTCCCTAGTCACGATTAGGTACTAATATTGCAACAGTGGGATGAATCAATATATGTAATGTCGATTAGTATGACTAATATCAAACTCAATTCAAAACGGGGGCAAAGCTCGCTGATTTTCAGAGCTTCCTCGCGGTCACCTTCTGTGGTCGCGCCTGATCTTACGAAGTGACCACACGAAATGGTGATGCGAGTTCCATTTGAAATTTCATCTGCTTGGTGCGCATGTGTATAGGCATGTCTTCACTATTCCCATTGTCGTCGCCACCGTCATCAGTGCCCACAAGCAACCGTAAAAACACTGAGGAACAGGGAATTGCAGGGATTCGCGGCATGGCGAATTATTTTCAGTTCGATCCTCTTTTGAGCAGTGATTCTGTAATCGACGTTGGACCAAGCAGCAACAAGGCAGCTGGAGACACACGCTTTAATTTCAATGGCTGGTAAGACATACGAATGCTGCGTGCATGTTACTTGTTCGTGATGACCGTTGCTTTAAATAATCACATTCTAGCTCACGACTCCATGGCAAATCACTTGAAGCGGCACAATGAAAACGCAGAATTCACACAAACGCGCTGCATGGGCCAAGCAAGACAAAGCAAGTGAAGCTGTTGCCAGGGAGCCAGGCGTGTCCGCCAGACGGTACCGCATGTAGACACCGCGATGACAACACAGGAGTTGTCGACGTCATCGCTGCTCACAAATCGTCACTCAGTGTCTGAGGCATGGCCTAGGAGCTCACTGAACATGTCAAAATACTGTCAATGTCTCATGGCCGGGAATGCGCCAATGAGCCTTTGGAAGCTCTTTGCGCTCGAAATAGAATAACTTTTACGTAATGGATGCCGTTCACAGTTCACTGAAAAAACTTGTGCATACCTAGCAATCGAATGAATGCCACATCTCGAGTTTGAAATTTGGTGTCACTGCTCCTTTAAAAATTTTACTTATATGCACCACTGCTGTATATCGTTTGTGGGGTCGAAATCGGCATAAAGACTAAGTATCGTTTATTATCCAACTATTGAGGGCTTTTATGCATGCAAGTGTGTTCAAATGTTTGTGTATGCATCTGGCATGAATGCACTGTCAAAACTTAGACTTGATTTCCAGACACAGAAACCATAACAAGATAATGTGAGTCATAAAACAAGACAACATGCCGATACTATAGCAAGGCAAGAGGCCTCAGGCACTGGTTTTGTAATACTGGCAGCAAGTATTGACATTCTGCAACAAAATTAATTTTTGGCAACATGCATAAAGCCCCGCCACGGTGGTCTAGTGGCTAAGGTACTCGGCTACTGACCTACAGGTCCCGGGATCGAATCCCGGCTGCGGCGGCTGCATTTCCGATGGAGGCGGAAATGCTGTAGGCCCCCATGCTCAGATTTGGGTGAACGTTAAAGAACCCCAGGTGGTCGAAATTTCCGGAGCCCTCCACTACGGCGTCTCTCATAATCATACGGTGGTTTTGGGATGTTAAACACCATATATCAATCAAATCAACATGAATAATGAGTGAGTAGTGAATTCCCATAAAAATGACACACTGAAATGTACTGTCAACAAGCACGAAATTTCAAAAGCACACATGCCAGTCATTTGAGAAGTGCTGATGTAAAATGAACAAAACATTTAAACTTCCGATTGAAGTTACTGGAAGAAATTCTTTACTGTTAGCTATATGCTATTAGAACATACCTTTGCAGAACGCAAAGCCAGCCATGCTTGGCACAGTTCCAGCTCCAGGATTTTTCCTTCCATGCTGAATGAAAGCATGAAATAGAAAGCAAACCATAATGCGTTGCGCTTTTAAAGATTTAATAGAGTGCACTGTACTCTAGCAATACATTATATCCTAGTTGTCAGTTTTTCTCAACACTTCCAAAGAACACGCAGGTCGCTAAAGCTGGCTCCTAAAGTCCCCCAAATTTGTAGGAAAAGCTAAAAAAATTACAAGGACATTATGTCGACTGCCTAACCATAGTGTTAGAATTTCGCTACACTGCTTTTCAACTATAATAGTCGGGTGTTTTCAAATATATTACTGTCAAGAGTATTGAAACTTCCCATCACTACTTAGCCAATAACATTTTTGTAAGCCACGTCATAAAAACAAGTAACGAGTAAACACAGAAGATCTGTTAAGAAATGAGCAAGTTCAGATAATGAAAGGAGGCTAAATTTTGTAGATGTTACAGCTCAAAACACCAAATTTCAATTTGACAGTACCCTTGATATAACGAAACGTACAACTTTTCACAACTTTATATTCATAGAACATCATGTATGTTTAATCTATACACAACTGAGCAGTTAGTTGCAATTCAGCATCATATTTTCACTCCAGAATTAAATGGAGACCGAAGGAATAAATGTAATCCACTGCAGGTGTGATGGTTTAATTAAACAGCCATTTGCACACGCAAGTTTAAAAAAAGCATGCCTTGTCGCAAAAAGCAGTGGTCACAGCAGTTCATCGCCACTACCATTGAGATCTGGTAATGCAAAAACCTGACCTCAGAAGCCGCAATCTGGTAAGAACAGCATCTGGCAGATTCACTAGGAGGAGAGGGGGGGGGGGGCATACGTATATGCACATCTAATTGCATGTTTCTTTCAATGCATCATAGAAAAGACCTGGGCACATTCTATGCTGCAAACTGCACAATAGAAAGCAGAGGATTAGACAGCAATATAAAGGACAAGCAAGAACACTGAGGCAACTGACTGCATGGCATGGTATTCTTGCTTGTCTGTCGCGGTTTTTAGACCTTTTTGCAGCACTAGTAAACTGCCCAATAAGATGTTTTGACTAGCATTCTAAATAGTATATAGTTTGGTACTCTGTCTTGTATTAGCAGAAAATGCAATGTTTTAGTGCCAGCATTCTTTCTTCAGCTCAGTACTACACTCCCTGTGAATACGCCTTCATCAACACAGTGCCGAACCCCATCTTTTAGTCAGGAGCTATTTTATGATTCAGACAGCTTTTACAGCCTCGTGTTGTGTTAAGAACACGAGTCAGTGGCTACTTATTTTCAGTGTGAGGTAGATCTACAATATGGGGTATTTCAACATAGTTACGGTCATTTACCAATAAAGTCATCTTACCAATCTTGTCATATCAAAATATGCTCCACTACAACAGGCATAATGACTACATTTAATCCCAACATATATTGACACATAGAAACAGGCTGACAACATTTAATCCCTTCAAAACAACATACTTTTACAATTCATAGCAAGCAAACATACGACTACAGGAGGGCATACACACATCTTTGCATCCAGACATTCTGTGTAAGAAGAGAAACCCGTACAAATAATTAGCTTATCATACCCATCATACTTCTTTGCCCTCTCAAGTGACTCAATGGCACCACTATAGTCTTCAGTTCTTTGGAGTAGCTTTGAAATCATCTGAAAAGCCCACATTCCCGCAGGTATTTGTTGAGAAATTTCATAAGCAAGCGCCAGAACACAGCACTTTAAAGCCATTGCACATGACACCAATGCGATAGTTACAACTATGGCTCCGTGTTGTCAGATAAATTTGAAAAAATCCTATAAACAATGGGCAGTGAAATTTCAAACAATTCAAATTTTAACGGCCAGCACACTGTTCCATTTTTTATCAAAAAGGCATGTAATTTCATACATCAGCACATTTGGGTGATATAAACTTTACCTCACATCAACGGTACCTTGTAGACTGCACCTATCGCGCATTTAAAAAAGGGCCTGTTGCGCATGAGCAAGTGACGTCATGTATGAGGGCCCCTGAGAGTGCAAATGACATCTTGATATGCAGTCCCCCGGGGGCACTGCGGAGCACAAAATGACACCGAATATCTGGAGCTCGGAAAGTATGTTAGAGTATACTTATATAACAAACTTTAAGGTTGTAATATGCAAGAACATAGGTGCCTTGTATTCAAATATTTGTGCTTGTGAGTACAACTTGAGTTAGTGCGTTCAACCTTCCAAGCAATTATAATACGCTTCGTGTGTTCTGATGTTATCGTGGCCGGATATCATGTCATCTAAGATATTATAGTATTGAGAATAATGCAATCTTAACCTCCGAATTTCATAATATTGGGCATTTATGAAAAATAAACTCCGATAACCACCAAATTTTTTCCAAAAAGTAAACTCCGAAAAACACTCCCTGAATTTCAAGAAAAATAAACTATAAAAACATGGAGCCCTATGTCTAATAGCCTTAGACATAAATTGCTAGGACAACCAGTACACATGTTCTTAGCATGTAAAAGCTAACATAAGAAGCACTGACCTGCCATCCAGGGGCTATGTCCTCACATTCAACTGTATTTTGAATAGAGCTCAGAGAAGCTTTCTCCGGACGTGAAGTTTTCATCAGAAATTCTGAAATGGCCTGTAGCACATTCAATGACTTGGATACAAGTGGACTTCCAGCGAATCCCCACAGAACCTACACAGAAAAAAAAAAGAGTGAAAAAATGATTATGTAACTGAGCGAGTTTTTCTAAAGCTTTCTTTATGGTGCAGTGACACAAGAATCAATACTGCCAGGTCACAAGCTTGGTACTATAACTGCATTCAAATCTCATCCTGAAGTACAACTTATTTCCTTTTAAGTGCTCCATCCACATTTTGCAGACTTACCTAAGCCATTTTTTCTGGACGCATGAAAACTGTGTTTGCACAGCACAGACTTAGCCCTTTTCTCCTTGCATTACATAAAATTGCATAACATAGTTCATGGATGTGTGCCGAATTGTACAGTCTAGACTGTAATCCTGGCGCGTGCAACATAATTGCACTTTGTGCAATAAATGCAATGAAAGTAGGCAATGATATGGTTCGGTGACTAATGTCATAGGATAATTCATATTATGATAATCTAATCTAGCCTAGTTAGCATGTACAGTGATCACCTGTTTTTCCTTCACGCAGCCCTTCCTGCTTCCAATTGTCATACCAAAGCACTGGTCTGCACATATTTATTGTTTATACGGTTCCTTGATAATAATACCTGATCTGTGTTTTTTTTCTTTCTATGCTTCGTTTCTTCTCGACACCTGTTTCTTTGTCGGTGTACCATTGGAGTACTTTGTACTTGGTTATGGTAAAAATAACTATGTATGATTGTTCTATGCCGTACTGCTGTGTTCAGTGATTATATGTTCTTTATTATACTGATTTTTTTCATTTCAAATGTCAGAAGTTGTGACATTGATGCTCATCCCTGTAATAATCCCTATGGGGGATTGACAGTATTCTGTAAATAAATAAATAAATAATGTGCAATGTCTTGGAATTTCCTTGATTCTTCTCTCAATATCTGACCATAGGTGTTTTTCTTTTTCCAAACTGAAGTGCCAAATCCTAAACAGGTAATCAATTATTTAGTCAGGCAATATTCCTTAATTCACCACTGCAATCATGAATAATGAGAGTAGCAATTCAATTTTTATTGTATTCTATCGCACATCTTATTTCTTTCATGATGCATTTATTTTTCTAGTTCTTTCATGCCTAACTTGTCCAACATTATTCCAACACCCTGAACCAAGCTCAAAGTGTGAAACTCGGTGGTTTCTTGTAGTACTAACAAAGAATAAAAATGCGATATGTGCACCTCGACAACATTGCATCCCAGGAACTCGAAGCCATCGGTGGGCTTTCTGCAGATTTATGTTACCCGTGAACATTTTGCCATGCAGATAAGACGACGAGAACAACGATAATATACATCAGCACACTCTACTTCGCTGCGGATGCACAAACATGTGATTGGTGTTTGTGCATGGGATCAGTATGTTGGCTGGCCAACAGAGCCAAACACACAAGTCGCTACCAGACTTCATGGACATAATGGACTACAACGGCTGTCGATCAGTCTAATCCAGAGTTATTCAATCATACGATTTGCAAAACTCCCCATAGGCTCCATGTATCAAAATCCGAACATGGCATTGGCCGAAATGGCGAGTAAATTGTAGCGCCATCTCTTGACAACAAACCTAACTAGAAAATTCAGTATTTTGTGTTTTTGCATTTAGCAAAATTGTTTAGCAAGATTGTGAGCGTCGCTGAATTCTGCCACACAGCATGGCAGCGCCTAGAACTTGTTCTTAGGTGAGTTGTTGCCTAAGGGTGCTGAGCATGTTACTTTGTTGCAATGGTGGAGACGTGATAAAGGACAGAGGAGCTGCTCGTTATCTTGATGCTCTGTCCTTTTTCATGTTTTCCGCATTGCGCAACAAGAAGTAACGTGGCTATAAGCGGCGCGTTCGTGTGGTACACAGCTAGCACAGCGTAATAGACGGTGCAGCGAAGTCGGTAGTTATCAGATTCATGTGGAGAGCCCACGATGTTTACATTTTGGCAAAATAGTGAGCAGCAAGGCGTGATGCAAGCGGTGTGCAGCGTGGATCCAGGTGGATCCAACCTGTAAGTCTGTCAACGGCAGCAGATAACGTTGCCCGAGCAGCAAACGCCGGTACCATTAGAAAGACTTCACGAACATCGCACCTGAAAAGAAAAGAGTGCTTGCAGTGCTAGCTGCAAGTAAATCGCAATGTTCAATGTTCCCACTTTTTGTGATCGGGCATACATAACTATATGGTATACCAGCCAGTGTCTCATTTATTTCGCGACTAGTGTAATTCGATCGCTGCGTGCAAGACAAAGCGGCCAATTTGCGGTAAGTAGTACTGATCGGTACTGTTGTGCTTTGGTTTGCACTTTATCGTATCTGTGTCTTGTTTGTGAGACCATCACTCACGTCGTGTTAGTGAGACACGTCGTGTTAGTGAGACACATCGCGAACCGCAGAGTGGAACAGTTAAAAGGATTCGTCAAACTTCCTGTGAGCAATCGATCTCAAGCGCACATTTTCAAATGAGCAAACGAGGAGTAATAGAAATAACCAGGGCGCAGCGATAAAACCGTCGTAGCACGAAATTGCAAGCCCCACCTTCTACACAATAAAACTTGACGCTTTGACCCAGCTTTGATTATGTCTCTGCAGAGCGAAAACAGCTGACAGCAGCGGCAGGCGCCGTGCAAGCTAAGGCCATTTATTGTGGTGACAACGCCAGTGTTGCGTGCGACGTTGAGCAGCCTAAAAAACAAAAAAGCGCACACACAAGTGATGATGCAGTGTTTTGTATTGTCGCTCCCAGATGGCGCGACGATCTGCTCACTCTCGCTAGGTCGGCCAATAACATGTCCGGGTTTTGGAACGCAGTTTCGCAACTTATATAATTGAATAACTCTGGTCTAATTCACAGATCTGCTCTAATGTTTAATCAAGGCTTGCAAGGCCTACAAATGTGGACGTTAAGGCAACAAGCTTCCCACAATTGTTTATCGCCAGCCACTCAACAGGCCACACTGCTTATGGCACTAAGACCCACTGGCAATAACTTATTGAGAGTCTGAAACTAATACAGCAGTTCCATTCACATCAACACAGCTAGAACTTCCTTCACGGCTTTCATGTTTGCAGCATCGCACGTATCACGACCCCAACACTGTGTGGCGTGAGCAATTGTGGTTATTGCTATTGTACATTGGCACTAATTGTAGGTAACAATACTGTCAGAATTGTTCACCTCCAAGAAATAGAGCATTTAGGGGGGCAGACTGGTCTTAGACATTTTTTGTTTATTTCATCAGTGATCTTGATCAAACTTCACAGGATTATGCAGCTTTTTCTGCTGATTTCAATTAATTAGCTTTCCTGTGACTCATCTTGTTCCTGAGATAACTCAAGTTCACCTCCTATTGTTTAAGGCTACCAAAGAAAAAAAAGTGCCCCATTAAAAGTGGTATTTAAGATATTCCAACATAGACTAATGACTATAGAGTGAAAGTATGCAAGAGTATTTAGTTTCTAGGCCTTTCTTATTTATTTTACAGCAAAATGAACTACCCATTTTCAAAAGCAGTTGGAAATGTATTACAACTTTGATGAGTAATTGATTAAATAGGCTTGTGCTCTGATTTCTGCTCCCATACTTGCATTCTACACACATACAGGTTTCCATTGCAAAAATAATTATTGTTCTACCTGCCCTAGCTGCAAAGATATTGAGGCCTCAAAATTGAACAGTCGCAAATTTAATTTTTTGAGAAAAACGGAAAAAACTGAAAACACACAGCTTCTTCAAAAAACAACAATCATGTTGCTTGTGTTTTGCAATCCTCATAAAGGTGCTCATAAGTTCATAGTAGAGCTCCTAACACAGGTGCCGGTCAACTCTAAAGAAGCCTCGAAGTTGGTTCCCTATTTTTTTACAGGTTCTGCATGTTAAGAGCACCAAGAATCTAGACAGTTAGAATGACATTGCAAAAAAATTACCACTTTTTGGTGTGAGAAAATTTGCAGAGAGATATAAAAATACTTGCAGAAACCAAATATGTCAATTTTAAAAAATGAATCTATTTGTCACTTTTTGGTCCCAAAAACCAGTCTGCCCCCTTAAAATACTCATCACTGACTATACTTGGCATTTTTGGCGACCAGGATATTTATTCCAAGGAATGTGAAAACTAATATTCACTTTAGTATAACTTATATTGTGTTTAATCCTAGATTTTTCCATTTTACTACAGAAGAAGAAAATTCCACTGAAGTGAAGCATGATGGGCTACACATTGCCATACTTTATTTATAAAAGGTCTACATGTTTACATGTTACTTATATGTAGGCTTGACTTAGTATTTCTGTCTTATGACAACTGCTATGCTGCTGATTGAATGCATTTTGAAATTTCAGCATTACTTACCAAAGGCACCAGCTCTGACACTTTTTGCCATCGCTGGTGGACACAGGCGTACTGCACTTGAATCAGGTTGGACCAAAGCTTCCACAAAGTGTCCGCACCGAGTAGAAAGCGATCATGCTGCAGAGCTTTGTCAGCAACTATTCGGCATTCGCTTATGGCAAGACCAAGAAGCACCCAGCCTGAGTGAGAGTCTGAAATGTAGTGGAAAAGGGCTCCAGCAAGACTACTTCTACGAAACAAAATGCCATCGAAGATGCAATGTGCACGAAAATTAAGAGCCATGTGTATATAAAACAATGGGTGTACATGTAATTTGACAGACAACAGTCCATTTTCAAATTTACTGAATTGTAGCGCATATGTTGTGGGTGTGTCAAAATGAGTGTCGCTCTCAGAACACACGGACACAGCAAATGCAATGGGGCAAAACCAAACATTGTACTATACATTCATTAGACTGCTTTTACAAACGACGATATCATCCGTCAAATCAAATAAGCCACTAGTGACACACTACAAACAACATTATACAATATTTCCAATATGACACTCAAACAACAGAAACAAGGTAACACGAAGGTGGTGTCAGAGACGCCCGACTAACCATGAGGGGCCCACGGTAGACGACCCATGGTGCTGCCTCCACGTGCCTGCCGCCACAGGCCTTCTTTATCGCGTGCGCCCACGAAACCTCGCTGCCACGATATGCTAGCGCTACCGGGCTAACCATAAC
Organism: Rhipicephalus microplus; assembly: GCF_043290135.1. Taxonomy (NCBI): domain Eukaryota; kingdom Metazoa; phylum Arthropoda; class Arachnida; order Ixodida; family Ixodidae; genus Rhipicephalus; species Rhipicephalus microplus. Next base: position 219,477,450 of record NC_134700.1, read on the forward strand.
GATGATGGTGAACCTGCAGGAGCACTGCGCCACCTACCGCATGACGGCTGTTAAACCTAAATGCGGCCTATCCACGAGACACGTGCGCACCATGAGGTGCAAATGACTTTACAGGAGGTGATAGCACCCCCACAATCGAAAGATAGTTCTGCCACAGCTTTACAGAGGCCTTACAATGAATACTGTTTTTTACAGCGAAAGCTGTGTATGGCTAGGAGAAACGCAAAATCGTTCGACAGCAGTGTCATGAGTGGTCTCCATTGGCTGTGTTATTAGTTACGTCGTTCACAGCGTCGTACCAAAGCATGCGCGCCAATGGCTGCATTGTGAGTTAGCTCGCAATGTCGAACGCTTGCAACAACAGCGGCATTGCAGCATCAATGTGATGATTGCGGCAGCGCATTCACCGAGGCGAACGCTTGCTTTTGGTGGGAGTTTCTCATGCGGCACTTTCGCTACGGTTGCAACATTTGTGACTGCCTGAGGTTCAAGAACAACCACTGTGATTAACGCATTGTGAAATGCATTTAACTGCTCATTACACACTTCCATGACCACGATCATGCAAGCTACAATGTGCAGCATGTCAAATAGACACTGTGGTAAGCCCAAGCCAAACGTGTGTCTAACCTCATTAAGACACACGAACATGAAACCAATAATTGTGAAGGGCTTCAGGCCAGCGTCGAGTTGAACCCACTGTTAAACACCGGGGATGAACGCTTCAGTTTTCTCTGGTTAACATTTGTGCGAAATGCTTGGGTGGTGATTTTTTTTTTTTTTTTTTTGATGTCATTTTTCGATGTTACTAAAAACTAGCATCCATGTTTTGTAAATTTTTTTTTCAATAACACACATGACAAAGAGCATGCAACAATATCTCTCTTCTTTTTTTATTAACAAAAATGTCCCTGAAAATCTATTGCTAGCGAGCAGGTTTTTTCTATGAAAGACCGGCGAGACGAAATTCTGGAACTATCCAAAAGCAGTTCTTACCAGGATAGAGGTAAACCATCTTCTGAGCAGCTCTCAGGGCCTCCTTGGCCTTTCCTTGCATCAGCCTGGCCAGCACAACCATGGCCATGTGTCGTGGAGAGCATTCTCCAAGAACGAGACCAGCCAGGGCACAGCAGAGCGTGCTAGGCTTCTTTTCTAACAGCAGGGCCTGTGTTAACGCCGACCACAAGGAGCTCTTGTCTGGGTGAATATGCACAGCACTACTAAGTATTCGACGAGCTTGGCGAATATCGGTGCCCTGCGTGCATATAAAGCAGACATTGGAAAATTAAGTCTATGGGTAACCAAATGGCAATACAGTATGTACAGCTTACTTCATCTGTATTTGTGGAAAGGACACACTTCAGCCACGAAAATTAAACAGACACACAAAAAGATGAAGACATTAAAAACTTGACAGCATGGCTTTTTATTGAATGCCTTGGCCCCTGACGATGTAATAAATAAAGCTGTTCTTTTCTTTTAATGATACACAGTAGACTCTCGTTAAACGTACATCTGTTAAACGGAACTGCTGCTTAAATGGAACAAGTGCTTCTGACAAGATTGGTTTTGTTCTAGCATCCTGCACCTCGATTATCTCTCAGTAAATGGAACTCCTGTTAAACAGAACATATTTTCCTGGTCTTTTCAAATTCCATTTAATAAGAGTCTACTGCACAGCAATTAGCTGATATCGAAAACGATGCACTCTCATCACCTGCCGCATGGTCATCAGTTAACTCACTAAAAATAAACAGAAAACAAGAGCAGTACTTTCGCTTCCCAAAAGAAAGCAAGTATCTCCTTGGCCCTGCTTATACCTAGGCAATACTGTAATAGAGTACGTGGACACATTTAAATCGTTAGGAATAATATTCAGCAGTACAATGCCATGGGAAGCACATGTTAATAATCTTTCTTCAATACTTTTTATATTCGAAAAAATTGCTTCAAATAACAGACATATTTTTTCCAGCAAAACTAAACTTACTTTGTATTATGAGTATTTTTTTAATTCCCACATCAGCTATAAGAGGGTTGCACAGGGGTGTGGCCCAGGAGATGGTGCCAGCGCCGAAGAGGCAGCGTATTCATCTTTGTGGTCTCTCTCTCGGGCGCCTCCAGCAAGCAGTCGCAGAACATACATTCATAGGTGTCCGCACGGACACAGGAATCTTGCATGGGCGTCTGTGCGAAATTTCTGTGGTCGTAATGGTGAACTGTGCCGTTTTTGGTTGCTACAACCACTCGAGTAAGAAGCCTGGTCATGAGAATATGTCTGATGTCAGCTTTTTTTCTGTACCGAAAGTGAATGTAAACGAATCGAAAAGGTTCGGATGGCTCAACCACACACTATACTGCATGTGCGATAAACATTTCATTTCCGATAAGTGTTCTGAACCTATGCAACATCATAGAGGTTTGCTTTTGTGGTGAAAAACTTAGGTTTTTGCGACATGCTATTAAGCTTTGTTTACACAGCAGGAAACGAGCGCGCGCACTACGTCCGCAATCGCTGCTTATCAGCGGTATAATTCAGGTAGGTTCGGCGTGTTACTGATTTCAGTGTGTTTGTCAACAGTCAGTGACGCAGTACAGGGATGCCGCAATGCGTTCTCGTTTACCCATACTTTGACGAGAGCGCACTGCATCACTGACTGTTTAAGAGAAAGGTTAGCTAACCACATAAATGGTGATATCACATTCACGTCAATCAGTTACAATGGAGACCGTATGTAATCTCTGGGTGCGCAACTGCGTGGCGCGCGTCGTTGGACCCTGCAGCACAGAGAATTTTTTATCGCAAGCGGCTTGGGCTCAACCACGAACGATCTATGCCAATTGTATTGCCTCACATACTCTTGCGAACGGCGAAGCCTTGCACACATAGAATTTGTGAAGTGACACCATCGCGGTGACAAAAATTATTCGTCCGAGCACTGAGCAAAAGGAACCAGTCACGTTTCCCACGACGACGCGGCGGCCGTCTGCGAGGGTGCTGTTGGACCCATCTGCTAGTCACATAGTTGTGGGCGTCCACTGATTTATAGGGTTTAAGCTAATGCCTTGTTGCGAAGCTTGTGCCGCCAAAAAGGTGGTCCTTAATGTCCATGAGCTTGATGCGGGAATAACACTTCACATCACACAAGCTTCATCGCTGCTGACGTCGAACGGGTCAATATCCGCCACAAAGGTGAACCTTATGTTTGTAGTGAAGTTTCGCTGGACCTCAGAAGTCACGTGCATAAGCCCTCAGTCGTATTTCACCATGTTGGTACCGTACGAAGCGGCATGCACACAACCTCTCACTGCCGCTTGCCGCTTCAAAAAGGGTGCTCCCAGATCACTTACATGGCGGTAGGAGCAAATGCCGCTAGCGCCTCAAGTGGTTGACGTCACGTGCAACCCTTCTATTCCGTGCTCGTCTAGGAAAATACAATATTGTCGAACATACTAAAACTAGAAACTCTACGAAAGAAAATGTTCTGCGCAATTGTTAATGGATCCTACAATTCGACCACTGAGCATGTCTTCTTACAGTATCATATTGTACTAGTAAACAAATTATTCTGCTTTGCATGCTTTTATAACAACAACTAGATAAAATGGTTCATTTTTTTCTAAAACTGTTCTGCTTACCATTTCGCCACTCATCATACAGTACCAGAGTACAAAGTAGCTTCATGTTACCAAAATGTAGAACAAACTATGGCTTTTCTACGTTAAGTTATATTGTGCCAAAGTTCTTGAATACCTCATTTCATGGCAGCCTAAATACTGTGTCTCTTTCTACCATTCACAAGATCATCATTCAGCAATATATATTACCATAATATCAAGTGTTTCATGTCTTCGTACATTGCATCAATCTGTTTCATTGTTTTACACTCACTTGCGATACTGCTGCCAATTACGATACATATGTCTTTTTGTCAATTTTATCTCTTTGTAAATGCCTAGCAACTCGAACAACTTGCGGCTACTTGTGTGAAACGTAGTGACTTGTGGCGGGCCTACTAAACTGCATGAAATTTGCTACATTTTTCTCGCCCATCTCTAGTTTATGTGTACAAATTGAAATAAAGAGTTCATTGATTGATTGATTTACTGACTGATTGATTGAAATAAAACTGACATGAAATGAAATAACACAATGGGAGCTTTGTTCATAATAAAGAAGGCTGCAGGGAAAAGGGGAGAATGTGGAGTGAGGATAGCCCAACCACTTGGTATAAAAGCTAGGACTTCATCAACACTGTGCTTCAGCAACACCCCTCAATCACATCTAGCATGAGCAGTAGTTTTCAAAACAGGTTAGCGCATGCTGAGAGTGTCTGCCCGAGTGCGTGTTAATACAACAGACACTGGTAGTGTTACTGAAGTGGAGTAGTAATTTATTCAGTCAAAGGTGTGAGAAGTGGGAAGTGTACACTAGTGCCACACTGCAATACTATATTGTAAATTATTTTTAGGGGACATGATGTTCACATGATGAACATATGTACTTTGGGTGCATATGGATTCCGGGAGGCTTATTAAAATAGCTCAGAAAGAAACCTAGTTTAAAAACTGTCCTAGAGACATTCTGGAGGGTCTAGACCATCATGTGAGAGCTACTGCTAGTGAACTTCATGTTTTGAAGCAAATGTTTCTTTGCTTGCTGACGTTGCCTGGCTGTATCGTTGTTTGACTGTGACCATGTGTCTCCATTTATTCATGATCTACAACCTTGTTCTTATATCTGATTCAACTTTAAGCAATCCAAACAAAAACCTGAAATACTTGGTGGCTTTAATTATAACAATTTTAACTGCATATTGTTCCCCTGCAACATACATTAAGAACAAAAAAATAAAAAAGTCAGCGCCACAAGGTCAGCGCCACAACATCTCAGCTTTGTAAGACAGCCGTGTCAACAGCATACCTTCATCAACTGCTGGCTGCAGAGCAATGATGTAGTCCTCTCGTGAAGTGCCACGTTTTTTTTACTCAGCGTCATGAGCTTTTGAGTGGAACTGCGGCAAGAACTTCTGTCTTCAGCAAGCATGGACAGGCAGCAGAGAGCCTCCAGAGCCTCACGAGACTGCGGAACGCTGGTTAACCTACAAGTTACAGTTACTTCACACTGGTGTAGACAAAATAAAAGCATCACAATAGTAGCATAGAAGCCTGAAACCTGTTTTGTAGGAAATCCTTAGCAGCTGCAGCTCCAGAAGCCTTCAAGGTTACCATGGCCATGCCTAGCTCCACTTCCACTTTCTTCTCGGGCGGACTTTTCGACAGAGCTTCCTCATACACTGCACGCACAAAACGTACACCACGGCACAACCAATTTTAGTTTTGCGCTTTATTTTCCCCTTTATTCGATGCAATAATCAGAGAGGGCGGCTGAACTAAGATGTGGCAGCAAAAATATATAATAATAATTGCTGGAGTTTTACATTCTAAAACTATGATATGATTATGAGACACACTGTAGTGGAGGGCTCCAAAAATTTCAGCTGTGTGGGGTTCTTTAATGTGTGCCAAAAACTAAGCGGTATCCCTCCATAAAAATGTGGCCGCAGCATGTGGGAGCTGATTTTGCAACCTTTGGATTTAGCATTCAAGAGCCTTAGCCACCATTGGGGTCGGCAGAAAAAGAAGAGATTGCATAGTTTGGTCTGCATCATTAGTACAAACTAGTCTTGAAACATCGCGGTAGATCATGGTGGAATGACCCTCAGAAGTGTAGGTATGTGAAAGCTACACAGGCTTAGTTAGGAAAGGACTTGTAACTAACATTCATACTAATGAGTTAGAAAATAAAATAATCAACAGAGTCTGGTGCCCTCTGATTTTTGTACCACTGCAGTTTTGTGCTTTAGTATAAATCGCTCACTTCATAAGGAAATTGTGCATACATATACACAAAACTCAGAGCCACCATTTGATTTATCTGGTAGCAGTAAAACATGCCTATTAATTTTACACCACGTGTGAGAGTGCACAAAATACAAGCATAACCATTCAGCACCTTTTAGGGCTTCGGAAGATTCACCCAGCTTTCCGTAACACAAACCAAGAATGCAAAGCACATCCCATGAGTGCGACCCTGTTTGCAGGCAGAGCTGAATGGCCTCCTCATAACAACCCAGAGTGCTGAAAAAGAAAAGTAACATGTTACTACTACTACTATCTGAAACAATGCCACAAGTTATGCCAGTCGTAAACAACGCCTACAAAGCTTACCTCCCCTCAATGGGCCACAAGTTTTAGAAAACAGACCTAAATATAACTAAGCCACTTCTCGGCAAGTTGTATTTCTATATGCAGAAAACCCCCCCGGTGCCCTCTACTGAAGCATTTTGAAGCAGTAAAGTGAAGTGAAACCCCAGACGCCCTTTATGGAGTGGAAGAAAAAACTTATGCATCACAATAAAAGGAATTTGTTACTGGTGCTGCGATTTTAGTGTACTTCGAAGGCGAGTGTGTAACACTAGGTTATACACACTCATGCTTGCAAAATATGGGCACATCAGAACCACATGAATTCCTCGTACTTTCTATGACCATGGTTAGGACTCTTGAATGTGCTTAAGGAAAAACACGAAGGCAACGGCAATAGCAAACAATTATTAAAGGACTATAGAAACCTACCAGAGCCTTCATATTTTCAGACAACACCTTATGTGGCATCTGAAAAAATGCCTACACAGCAATGCAACCATGTTTAGAAGTGAAGCCAACTTGAAAGGAAATTGTCTAAGCTGGCTCTTTTCAGATTGGCTTTCCCCCATTGTTTGCTGCAGAAAAGTCTATTCATAACCTCGAAGGCGATGTCATCAGTGTGTCACCATAAGCTTCGCAAAGTGGTTCGAACAATGGTGGATACGTTCACAACCTGGCCTTTTATGCCAAATGAGCTCGCCGTGTCGCCTCGGTGACGTGTGCTAGACAGCTTCGCCGCTCATCCACTTTGCAGAGTGGAATGGCTCCTTAATTTTTCTACTCATGTATATGATGCCATTGCGTTTCAAAATCCAGTCAGTTCACAATATAACATAACCCAGGTTGATGTTTCTCTTATAGGTAAAAGTGACACTAGTACGATGTCTATTACAGGTATATAGCAAAAAACGCCTATTCTGCAAGTCTTCTATACCATAAGCATCGGTGAATTACATAAGCATCTCGTGCAAACATTACTAAAAACACTTGCACAAAATGTAATGAACACATGATAAGCAAAGGGGATTTAATTCGCACTTCAGTTGTACCCCATTGTAGCAAACATGCATATTATGAATTATCATATACCAGGGCAAAATTCTCATTTTTACTTTCTGACACATATGTGTACCGTACGTATAGACTTATAAAGACTATTGAACATAATTTTGTGTTGCATGCGACTTCATCAAAGCAAAGTTCAACTGTGTGAAAAGCATTAAATATCCATGTGTTTGAAAACATTGTCTAATGAATGATTACTTAATTTTAAAGCTTGGCCTAATTAATTCAAATTTAAAGGCCATTCACCCTTTTTTTAGGCCTTGTCAGTACATTCACAGCAGTTCCTAGAGAAAACACTTGTAAAATTATAACACAGCGTATAAATTTTAGAGCTAGTACTATATCGGTGCAACTAAAAAAGAAACTGAGATAGGACAAGTTGCTATTTTGCTATGAATTATATAATCCGCTAGAAAGTTTTTGTTTTCTACAGCATGCTAGAGATAGCCTTTAAGAATGTTTAAATCTAAATTAGATGCTTCTACTTAAAGCAAACAGTACTCTTCATGTTTGGAAAAAAAAAAATCCTTCAATGGAATCTGTGCATGACTGTCACTTACAATACAAAAAAAAAAAGCAGAATCTTGTCACTCACCAAAGTACACGTGCCAGATTCACGCGAATGCAATTGATATTATCATCATTTTGACCAGGTAATGTCAACGCCCTGAAACAATGACAGAGAAAGGAAGGTAGCCGGGTTGCTATGTTGAACAGCCCTATTTCGAACTGACACCTACAAGCTGAATCAACATGAGTGAATGCAGTGAATACAGTTCATGGACAAGCTCAAATGTCATCATAGCTTCATTCACATACTATAACATTGTCAAGCATTCCTGTGGGATGGACAGAATGCGTGATGCAACACTAGCTGTCCAACGCCATAGTGACACATTGTTCCAAATGGTTGACAAATGATGGGTGTATTGTTACAAAGTTAGATGATCACGAACCACATTAGTGAGCTCTTGATTAACCAGGATGAGCAAGAGTCTTCTAGTCATTTATTTGACAGCTCAATAATGTAACAAAAATAACTACAGTAAAAGAACCTCTACGTATTATAGAAGCCATGACTTCCAGTGACTGTTCATCTTGGGCTTGCATCCATAATTGCACAGGTTAATGCAGAAGTTAATTTGAAGATTCCTTCCACCCAGCCAAAAATAGGAACTGAAAATCCTCCACATAGCATCTCACACATCCCTTGAATGTGGTCCCAACTATAGCCATTTTAAAGTACTAAGTGTTATTAAACATTGACCTAACAATGCACCTGTTACCTTAGAAATAGGCTTAAACATTTATCATCCAAAGCAAGTGACATGTGTGAACATGAAGTAAGTTTGAATCGTGGGGCTTTATACGCCAAAACACAAACTTAATTGTGAGACATGGTAGGCTGGTGGACTCCACATCAATTCTGAAACCCTGGGTTTCCTAACATGGACATAAATATATTTGTGAAGTATAACATATGATAATATGAAGAGCTGGCATGGCAAAAAAAAAACAGGTTTTATTATTCTACAAAAGGAGCCCTCCAGAAAATGAGTGCATGCCTTAAAAATAAAAATTAAAAAAAGTTAAAAAAACATGTTTTTTTATGGTAAATCTAAACAGAACATTTATTTCTGGATCCAAGTATATTTATACTTGGCACTCAGGTAATCAGTCCACAACATTAATGACAAATAACAAAAAATGCACATCATGTACGAATGGTGCTGTCACAACATAAAGAAGAAAACATTCCCTACAACAACAAAAGAAAAAAAATAGTTTATCATGTTTCTTACATGATAAAACAATGATAATAAATAACGTACTTTTTATAGGCATCTCGTGCACTTCTTAGTCGTCCTTGGCGTTCTAGCAGTATTCCTAGCATGTTCAATGCTGCAGGATCTAGGGCTCCTTCCAAATCTGTTCAAAATTGCACATGCAAGCACATGTCAACCATGACTGGCAGAAGGGCAGGTCACACATATCCACAAATCAGGTGAAGAAATAATGACATCTGTCCTGTTCATTCAATGGCATCTATGGAAAACCCCATATGAGTGCCAACAAAAGTGCACTACTGAAGAATGTTGAAAAGAAAATGTAGAAGCTGTGCAAATTTAAATTAATAAATTCCAAAGAAATTTACACTAGACAATCAGATTTTTTTTATTTGAATACACAAACAACTTGAGTGCAAAAAAATGTGACAAATAAAAAAAGAGGAAGGTTCGTTTAAAGGGTGTACTTCTTTTAGAGCAAAGGCTTCTTACGCTATGGCTCAGTCCCTCCTACGTCCTGCGTTTTTGTAGCCGCTCACACAGCATATCCGTGAAGTGAATGATGATGAGTGGGGTGATGAATTTAGTAGGATGGCGGGCCGACAGACAGACAGACAGACAGACAGACAGACAGACAGACAGACAGACAGACAGACAGACAGACAGACGGACGGTGTAGTGCACACGTATACCGAAGGATTACGACCACTAGCGTGCGTCCGGTCTAACAAGCTGCAGGGTACGTGTTAACTGTCGCCGTGGCGAGAACACAGTACTGCTCGAGGTCGTAACACTTTATTCTCTGCGGCAACAGCAAAATGCAGTGCGGAGCCCGTTGCAAAAGGCACGGTGGGAAAGCAAATGGCCTTATCCACGCCACGGGCGAGAAGTACTACACAGGGTGCCGCGAGCACGTCTCCGTGGGCAAAAGTGATTCATGGGGACACCAAGACAAAAGGGCCCGGTCGCTCGAGCGAAGGCAAAAACTTCACTCGCGAAGTGAATTCGAAGCAAATAGTGATTTTGGTTGAATAATTTAAAATATATTCGAATAGTATATAGTAACACATAAATATTATAAAAAATATGTGCGCTTTTATCATTTATATTTTAATTGAAACACGACCTATGCAATTTCTTTTTTTTTAATTCAAAGAAAGTGGAAACAACTTTGAAATAGTAGCAGGATTTGACTTTCAACAGAATGTGAATGATAACCTGTAAAATATGTTACATTTTAAAATTTACTATATTTATAGCATATTAAACCGGTATAACGAGCTTTCAAACTTCAAAAATGATGAATCTATGTGAGGGTATTAGGTTCATTTAGCCTTTATGTGGGGCTTCACTGCAGTTCATATTTCCCTAAATACCTGTTTTCACGACTTAGCACCATTTCACGGCAGTGAAACCACATTTACAAAAAATTACATGCAGACTTGTATCCTTTCACGGCTTTGCGCCCTTTCACTGCGGTGAAACCACCTTTACAAAAAGTTACGTGTGGGCTAATTCACATTTATTTCTTCATTTTGACAAAATTTTTAATAATTAAAATTCGAATCAAATCCAAATATTGCAATATTCGTTCGAATATTCGAAGGATTCAAATATTTGCAAAAGCCTGCTTATTTGACCTCATTAAAGTCATGTTGAAGTTCTGCTGTTCAGAAATATGTAAATAGAAGTAGCCCAAACCTATTTTAAATATTCCACAGGGGTTCAATAGCCGAAATAGAACTTGGAGCAATTTTTGAAGCCGTGAAATGTTCATTTTAGAGCACTACAACCCAAATCTTGAGCAGGTTACGGAAGATCCATTTTAATCATGAGTTCATTTTTATCATGAGGAACTAAATTAAAAGGAGTATAAAAAAAAAGGCTTATACTTAGAAAAACAAATATATCCGAACCATTCAACATCCCCTAAACCATTTGAAGTAAATATGAGCACTTCTATTTCAATAAATGTAGTATTTTGAACCACCCCAATCAGCAAACAATGATAAAATCTACACTGCCATTCACCATGTCTGTCACATTCTTTGACAGACTCTGAGAACTCAAATGTGGGTCTGCTAAGCTGGCAATCTTGAGATTCAGGAGATTAGTAAAACTGAGAAGTAGAGGCGGTAAAAACAAAAGGAGAAGAAAAACTGGTGCAAAGTTTTGTTTGATTTTTTTTAGGGCAGCAGAAATGTCATACAGAGCTCCAAATAATTGACAGTAATATTTTTTAATGTGAACAATCATATTAGTACTGACAATTAGGTGGAGTACACACACATAAATAACTGAACAAACTGTGCTGTGTTCTGTGAATAATGCAAATGGCCCCTTTCAAATCTTGAGATGTTTTTCCGCAGACCGCCGCTGTACTGCAGCGAAGGTAACTTAAGCAGCCTTCTGCATTGAGATCAAGGCCAAGAAATTTTCGAACCACTATACCCTTCCCCTCCCCCTTTTTTTTTCATAATGGGTTTAGGTTTAGGGCACAACTTCTCGGCTCGTTTGCAAGACGCGTTTGACAAGATAACGTACCAACAGCCTGCGCCCGTTGGCCCAGCGACGGCACCGGATATCTGTCGCATGTACTGTTGCAATGGCGATTAGCGTTCTCGCCAGCGTCCCCAGCATGTAGAGTTTGTCACGCAGTAACTGCGGCATACACTTCCAGCTTTAGCGCCTAACAAGCCATAGCCGCATTTGCCTACTAGGAAATTCATATTTCCCGTGAAGTGTTGCTGGGTACAGCAGCGCGTTTTTGTCTTGAAGCTGCGTCATTCCGCCTATAGAGATCCGCTGCGGTCAGCAGACCAATGGGTGCACGGCGTTGTTACTTTATCTGGTCGATCGCATCTTGTGAGTACGGTCTGCGTGTCTCATACCACGCCTGGATCCCTGGATTGATTGATGAAGCAAACTACAAGTGGCCAATGTGGCCTCCATTTCTCACTGAAATTAGCGCAACTGAGAAAATTTTGAGGCTTGTCGGGCATTTTGGCACAGCGTGGCGTGCAATTTCGGCAAATTTCATAATTTTTGCAAAGCTCGGCACACGAATGGGGAATTGTACAAAAATTGGGGTGCAGCTGTTGCACCTCCGATTCCACTGCTCACAACGATTCCCAACACAGAAACTTTGACCCACCTACAGTGCGTGAAAGAGCATCAGAGGCAACCACTAAGATATTCCTGCCATGCTTCTGAGCAACTGTTGGGCCGGATTCCTTGCATAGGAAGCTGGCATAGGCACGAGCTGCATCACCCTGAAAAAAAACATCAACATGAAAGTACTCATACAGCATGTAATCTATGCTGTAGTGAGAGTGCTGAACCAAGCTTTACGTGGTTGAATTGATTATTACCTATCCTATATGTTTCTACAGTGCTAAGTGCTACATCTGACATTCATGAGTAAAACTGGCACTGCACATTAATAACCGCATTACTCACGTGATTCCCAAGTCCCATGCAGTGTCTGAACAAGTCAATAGTGTCGTGGTGATGTACTTTTTCAGCAATGAATGCCTGTCCTACCCACGGCCGCATTGCTGTTGGTTCGACAGACTGGGCTTTTGCAAAAGCTTGGTGCGCCAACTGCACAATGAGAATGGCAGTAGTGTTAAAGTGACGGAATAAATAGAATTCTAGCTACTTACAGATTTAAGCACTCGCAACTGTTTCGAAGAGCCACTCTCTTTTCAACTTACCTGCACATTGCCAGCCTGAAGGTACAAGGCACCGAGATTCGTCCAAGCGTACAAGTTCTGAAAAATACGGGTAGTTGCATTACAAGCACTCGCTAACCATGCCAAGTAGAAAAGTCAGGATCAAGAAAGTTTCATAAGCTTCTTTAGAGAACTTCAAAAACTATGCTTCCTCTACTCTTCTAAATCAAAATTCACGATGATATACAACATCCATTAGGCTTCTCACAAATGTTCAACAACACTTTTACTAGTATTGTTTCGATTGTTAAACTGCATAAGCAATCTGTTCATGCCTATCAGAAAATTTCCAAGATACAAAAGAAGGTTAGCACCATAGAGGACAAATATAGATACTTTGTTATACGCTGCCCAGACTTGGCGTGTTGTCCACTCTGTTAACACCTATGTAATTAGAGTGCACAAGTATGTGTGTGCTAATTGACCTTATTTCTATAAAAAAATATATCGTTATTGAGTAGAAGTAAACAAACAAACACTGTCAATAAAACCATGCAATACTGCACAAAATAAATGCTTCTGCTGTCACATTATTAAGCGGGGCTCCATTGAACCGATGACAATAAGTTGAATAGATTGTGAGGTTTAAAGGGACACTAAAGTCAAATTATAATTTATGTCAAAGTGAAAGCTCAATGTATGACAACACCTAAAACAACAATATTTATCAATAGCAGTGCTCTACTTACCAAGAAATTAAGGTAAATTCACGAGAACACATGTGTCACGACATTCACAAATTGATCCTGATAACGTCAGAAATACCGCCTACAATTAACCACTAGTAATCGAAATGGCTGCACTAAATAAAGAACCTTCCGTACATCAAGAGACGTAATAAAATGCTGCCTGTTCGTTTCTGTTTGACTCATGCAAAAAAGAACCACAGAGTGTTACTATGGAGAATGGCACGAGTGGTTCAAAAATTCAATTTTCGCCTGGTTAAAGTGGATAGATTGTGCCATCTAGTGGGGCCCAGTTGAACCAAGCACACCTGCCATCTCGCAGGCCATGGCGGGAAATTGTTCGATGGCCGTTGCTGTTGCTGTGGCTACCACTATTTTCGCTGTGCTGCTACTAATGTGGGCGGCCGCACAGTAAAGCAGGGCAACGTTGTGCACAGCAACAGTGACGTGAAACGGCCACTTTTAGGCAAGGAATTTGAAGTTTGCTAACCCGATGCGGGCCACTAAAACGTGATTTTATTTCAAGATAAGCACTTTCTTGTCACAAAGGTAGCACTATGAGGTTTCTGGGCCGCTATTTCAGCAATCAACATAGACTTGATATTTGCCTTTAGTGTCCCTTTAACATTATTAAACTGTACAGATCGAGGCCACAGTTGAGCGCTCCTGATTGTGTATTTTGACCACTTTCGATTAGTAAACATGCAAATTCAAGTACACAAGCAAATCAAAGTCTCAACCTCATTTTTAACAGCAGAACACCCTAGTCACTAAGCTACTGTGGCAGGTAACTCTAGTAGATCAGAAATTTCTTCACTGAATTTTGCTGTGTACACTTCAACATAACTTGTCCTGCAGATTTACCTTACCTCCTTCAACATTTCAGCATGTGTTAAACACATAGGGTATCAGTATGACTTTGGGAAACAGTGTGACAGAGTGGACCAAAGTAGGCTCGTAGAAATGTAGAAATTCAAACACAAGAGCAAAAAGCTGTATGTTATTCTACCCATAGTTAGCTTACCAGAGAAATTAAAAATTAATCCATGCTGAAGCGAAGCGCGAGAAAAACGGGACACAGCAAATAACACATAGGACATGACATGATTATATACCAACTTGCCCAGCACTCTAGTTAAACTCAAAATTATAACATTCGGTGTTCCACATACTGCTGACCTATAATTAAGAAATGTGTGCTGTAGCAGAGTGGTGATATAAAAAACATGTCTCTGTGTATAAATTTTGTAACAAATTATCTCATTGACACAAATTTGTTTTTCTCTTTCTCCCCCCTTGGAAGTTTGCACGTCAATGTCTTTTTTTTTTTCATATCTGTGCTATGATATTGTCACGTGCGTTCCGCGAAAAAGACGAAGGCGACAGCGCATACGCGATCTGCACGCTTCTACGCAGAACGCAACGACGAGAAAAACGAGGAACTCTTTCGCGCGTGCGGTTAATAAAAAGACCGACCCGCTGCCGTTTTCTCAGCGTCTTCAAGTACGACCTCTGTCTTGACGTCGCGACAATATCTATGCTTTGCAGATATACAATGCTAAGAAAAAGGGGTAGGAGCCTCGTCAAGCTGCTAACATAGCAGCTTTTTGCTCTTATCCTTGCATTTCCTTCACGTAAGTTTTGTGAAGAAATACTGAGTACAGTTGAATTTAAACAAGTGATCTCAGTTATCACATTTTTCGTGACACGCAAGATATGACTAGACAGAAAGCACCCATGTACCCGGTACAAGGCAAAAAGACAGAAAGCGCCAGGATAACATTTCAAAGTAATCAGTAGAGACTCCTCATTGAACAGTACTCACATTGTTCTCCAACTCCAGAGATTTTATAAAGCAATGTTGGGCCAAACCATAATTCTCTGCACCTGGAAACAAGAACACCATTGTTACAGGAAGGACGGCCACAACTGTTAGGCAGCAATATATGAGATTTTTTAATGACATCCTCTGATACACAACACACATGTTCCTTCAAAGCAGCCTTGCTTTACTTAAGTTGTACCACTAAGCTTGGTATTAGGCAACTTCGATGGGCCTCATGCTTTTCCGCAGGTTTCATGATGCCTGTTATATTTAAATAACAGTATAGAATCTGTAACACTTAAAAAAAATTTATTCGGGTTGCCTCGAACAAACTGTGTTTATCTGAGATGGGCCACAAGTAGTGCCTCGAGGAACAATAATTCTAGTGCACCACAACTTCAAAATCACGCGCTGTTTGTAACTTTCTGGGCTATACGTTCAGACAAAAAACACAAAAAAAGACACTGCAGCTTTTGAAGTTAAGTGATGTCTGAGCAGACACTCATCGAACATTTGCCATTTAATCTAGCTATATTTATTCATTGACAGAAACTTCCATTACAACTCTACCCAGATTTGTCAACCAATACAATAAATATTTTTTATCAATGTCCGACGACGTTTGCAGAAAACCTCAACGTTTGTTACTAAGTTGTTCACAAGTTTGATACACCTATGATACTTTACAAACCTTAAAGACAGCTATACAAAAAGCAGTAGCACTCCCAAGGGGTAAATCATGTAACGTAAATTCACTGTACCTGAGGAGACAGCCAGTACCCCAAGACTGTTCCAGTAAGCGAAGCAGCCTGGTTTCAGAGTGACAGCGTTGCGCACACTGGCTAAAGCCTTGTCAAAACTTCCCTTCTTGAGTCGTGCTTCCAACCACAGGGCCAGGCCCAAATCGTGCCACAGAGATGCCAGCCGTGGCTTCATTCGAATAGCAGTCATGTAGCACCTACATGAAAAAAAAAAAGGTAGCTTAGGGGTGACTACGAATTAGGTGATTCAAGGGAAGCTGAAATGGTTTTAGAATTTGGTAAAACTTCGTGGTTAACAAGAACCAACATTTTTCCCAATGTTGCCATTTATTTTTCTATGGTTGTAACAGGAGCTTTAGAATTAGCAAAAGAAAAGTTTGACTTGCTTGAGCCACGCAAGCACGCTGAGAGTGTAGGCGTAGAAATATGAACTAGACGAACCAACATCGTCTCCAGTCCCCTTGGCGGAGCCATGCTGTACTTGATAGAAAAACTCCACCACTAACTGATCTGCACAGCAGGAAGGCTGTTTATGAACTGAAAGCTCAGGTAATTACTAAGACACTGAATTTCTGCAGCTGTATTACAATATTTGCCACAAGGAAAAACAACCAAGCGCAATGTGAACAAGCATCTCTCGTATCTTCTACTGTGGCCTCTGTGGCCAGTAACGGGTGGGCCCCACTGCTGGAGCTAATCGACACACTATAGCAAAACTGACTATCACTACACACTCTCAATCTCAAGAAGCCCTGCGGCTGCGATCCCTGCTTTTTGCCAAAACCTGCTATTAGTTGTGTTCATTTTTTAAAACTTTCACTTGCGTGGTTTAGAAGCTTGGGCTAATTGGTGTGTAGTCACACTGGCAAGTTTGTTTAATGTGTGAACACAAAAAAAAAGGACAGAGTAGACAGGAAGAGCACTTTAGGGCAATCGAGGACACGTCACACGTGGTTTGACTACTGATACATTGACTGGGCTTGTCTTTTATTGTCCTGTATCTTTCATCGTCCTTGTCGACACATATATTTTGCCACGCTGCGAAATAAATATACTTGGAAGTCAGCACTCTTTCTGTCCACTGTCATTTTTTTTCTTATGCTCGAGTGCTGAACAAACTTGCCTGTTTGTCTCACATTAGTTCTCGAAGTCAGCAGGGAACAAACTGATGTAATGCTCTCCCAAGTTATTTTTTTTAACATGTTTAGCATCCATTTAATTAATAACAACGTCAGGGCCAGCCTGAATTGGTGCATTTAAGTCAACTACTAACAAAACACATTTGATAATGAAGCCCAACGAGCGGGAACAATGTGGTAGGGACACTAGTCAACTGACTTTTGTGATGCCTTTGTAAGCTGTTCCTGGCCACTATCCAGTTCCCCTTGCAACAAGGAAGTGGGAAGCTTCAGAGAGACCCAGTTGATTCCGTACACAGCAGGGACCAAGCAAATGTCACCCGCAAGCTTCCACAGACATACGAGCCGACCTTGAAGTTCCAAGGCTCTGCACAAACATAACATCACCATCAATTACAGGTGCAATAACACTATGCAGCTATCTCCTGAAAGTAAACAGAAGTGAAGTGCTGGCTTAGTAACTTCTGACTGCGACTTATATAGCACAGTACTGAATCTGATCTCTTGAAGTTGTCATGGACCACACCTCGGGCTTGATAAGTAAACAAATCCTTCGGAAAGGAGACAATCCTGCCGAGCAGCTCAGCTAATCTGGCAGTCGTGCACAGCAAGGAGAGTTTGCCAGTGGAGTGCAAAATTGCTATTTTCTCAGGTACTCTCTCTTTATACAAGTGCCTTAGCTCACTCTCTTCAGAGCTGCTCACTCTCTTCAAGCCAAACAACAGACAGCATGCTATTGGCCAACTGCCAATGTAAATCAAGAGCGGCATTTGGATAATACGGGCTTCTTACTACGGGGCACAGCCAGCGCCTTGCTCCATAGTCAGCTAACATGGCACAATGAACATCACACTAAGAAATCTCAATGAAAGTATGCCATAGCACTTCATCACACAGGTTCAAGGTCATGACGTTAACTCCTTTCCCCCGTGCCTTCCCTCCTTGTGTATCTTTCAGCACACTTACTGAGACCAGAATAAAAGTGAAAGAGCTCAAAGCATCCAACAAATACCTATACCTCCATTTATTCTTGACAGATTTGTCCCTACGGATCAACTTTTTCATGAAATACATACCAGAAATGTGTACTCTTTTTGTAGCTGAATTAAATTTTTCAGGTGTATTTAAAAACAAACATGTCTAAAACTCTTCTAAATGACCGTAAAGAGGAAAAAAAAATTATATTGTGTTATTACATACACAAAGTCTTTTTATGTGTAAAAGTTAGGCAAATTCTAAAAAAGAACCTATACGACTGTTGAAAAGTTACCCATTGCAATAAGTGCCTGAGCAAATGATAGACACACAAAAATAAGTGCACGAAGTGGCATCAAGCATAAGCACGGAGGGAGAACAGCCACTTTTTATTCACTCAGCATCGTCTTACCACGCTTGCTTTTGAGATGTCGCTCGCTCATCAACACCTAAATCTTAACTCGTAAGTAACTACTCGTACGATGGGCTGACATTCACTGAATCAGATTCTGATTCAACAGTCGAGCTGCTAGACTCACTTTTGCAGCCGAGAAACTGGCATGAAATTACTAGAGTGCAATCAAACTGCACGGGTGAGCACACTGAAGAAAACTCCGTAGTTGTGAGTTCACCTAAAAAGCAAAGACAAGCCTGAAACCTATAAAAATCATTCCTGTCATCAATGAAAGGAAAGTGGTTTTTGAAAGTACTCGAAACGGGAAACAAGAAAGTGTTAAGACAATTAATTTATTTGGCAATAAGCTCTGATACTAAGGTAATTTCATGATTACTTGAAAAAATGGTTCAATACCCCCTTAACCTGAAAATTTTATAAAAAGCAACACGAAGCATATATATTTCTCTCGTATCTGATTATTATTATTGTGTCAAAACACGGAAAAAACGATCCCTTAAGTCTACACTTCTTTCCCTTATTTCTGAGAATATATATATATATATATATAAATAAGCTCATGTTCAATTTTTTCCTTAAAGTGGTTCTAATTTTTTTATGAATGCCCTTCAATATGAAACTGCTGACCTAAGAATCCCTAGCTGATTATGTGGTGCTGAAGAAAGGACACACTACACAGTAGCAAATACAGCATCACCATCATCATCACTACCATTTCCAAGCTTCTGTGCCTACTGCAAAGGTACTCCCGCCAGATAAGTACACTGAACATAATTTTAGATGCTACTATTTCAGCAACAGCAAAACATAAAAAAATCTCTTTCTCTTAAATGAATGTTCCTAAGCATCCCACTCTACAGCTTTGTTAGGCATTTTTCTAGAAATCATCAGGTATGTACTGATTCCCACAAACACAAAAAGACAGTAGTGAGGGCAAAAGCACTAGCACTTCTAAGGCCCTACAGCAAATAGCTTGGATGTATTTTAAAGGGTATCTATAGCTATTATGTAATATTGAGCTATCTGTTCTGTAAAAGCCCACCATAAGTCTGACAACATTTTTATTATTATTATTATTATTATTATTATTATTATTATTATTATTATTATTATTATTATTATTATTATTATTATCCACACAGCCTCTCAAAACCACATTGGTCAGCTGCCTTACAGTTATCTTTCACCATTAAACACCAAAACCACACTCGCCTAATCATATGATCACTGGAACACTGAAAACCAGCAGTATTCACACTGATCTCAATAAGAAAAAGTTGCTGCACGCAGCAATCGAAAGATGTTGTGCACTGTTGTTTTTTGTACTCCTTTTAATAGACCACATTCACAATCATAAACTTAATTACAAGAAAACATTACTATAATGTACCGGCTGATGTAAATAACGAAATAGTAGTATAGTGGCAAAAGCAAAACCCACACAAGAAATGTCCCTGGTACCAGTACGGTCATGCAGATTATTGTATATGTAAAATGCTAATTCCAGATCATGATTAAAAAAGATATTGCACATGAAAAAAAAATACTTGCTTTATTTTCCCAAATGTAGAGCATTAAGTTTGTTAGGTTCAACTTTTGGCATGACAGAACAACAACAATGCAGTGACATTGAGATTGCAGAATTAGATTAGAAAATGGGGGAAATGTAGAACTAGAATTCAGCCACCAGCACGAGGTGTTCTAAGCAGCTTCTCTCCCACCAAGATTAAGAAGGTCAATGCCGCTTAGCTTCAGTTTCAGAAGAGCACAAGCACATTCAACAAAAATGATTCCCCCCCCCAGTAAAACGCAGAGCCAAATGTTACCTAGCAACGGTGTCCAGAGCCTGCTGGCAGTATTGAAGGCCAAGACCACAGAGCCCTTGCTCCAAGTGTTCTCGCACGAGTGCTAGCCTCGCTTCTGCCAGACCTAAAAACAATTATTTGACAAATAAACGATTAGCGAGAGAGACAGCAAAGCAACATGTTAGTTCAGAGAACACTATAACCATTGAGATTCAAGGTGTTTTAAAGCGACACAGTTTGGCCAGATAAACTATTCCTTGAGAGTCTATTCTCATAAATTTCACCATCACAGGTTTATCAAAAGTAGGCATGTTTTGAGCACTCTAGTATTCAAACAAATATCACAATATTCCAATTCGCTTCGACACGAATTTAGGTTATTCTGAATTTAGAAGTCTTTGAAATTAACAAAGAAAAACAGATGAAGTGCATATAACTCCTGTCAAGGCAGTTTCACTGCAGTGAAGGAGTGCTACACCAAGAATACACCTACTAGAAAAAATTTGCACGGCCGCGAAGTCCCACTTCAAAGTTAAATTGACATATTACCCTCACATCGATAATATTTTAAGTTTTAGAAGCTTGTTATATTGGCTCAAAAGCTCTAAGTGTGGTAAATTTTGAAACGTGACGTATTTTATCGATTATCACTTGCAATATATCAAAAGTCACGTCTTGCTACTATTCAAAGTTGCTTCCACTTCTCTTGAAACCAAAAAGAATGACAAGTAAGCACCGGCACGGAAACAGGAGTAATCACGTGCAGGGGAGCAATAGACGAGAAAGTAACAATCGGTCACCTTTTGAAAGATTCTAAACTGATAAGCCATCAGTTTTGTAGGTGCAATAACCGGGAACTAGCCGGAGGATGAAAGTGAAACTAGCCAGCACACTGCTGTAGTAAAGCATACAAAAATAAATTGAAGAGGATCCTCTTGTGGCTCTGAGCAGATGATGCAAACGTACATATCTGAGCCTAAATGCACTAGCGAACATGCAAGACGTCATCACTGCAGAAAAGTAGAAAAACTGTTTTTCTCAGCACAAGCTTTCTCCAAGACCTTTATCAGCTTTTCTTCTTCTTTAATTCTAAAATAATCATGACAGCAAATCACTCACCTTCGATTTTTCTTTATTTTTATGATAATCATGACAGCAAATCACTCACCTTTGATTGCAGGAATGTACTCTGAGTTGACTTCAAGGGCTTCTTGAAAGTTATCTGCAGCTTCCTTGTGCAAGCCTTGACGAGACTTGATTGCGGCTGTCCTGAATTTAAATAACAACACTTCTGTGCACCCTAAGGAGATCAAGACATCTATAAAGCATATTTTACGGCTACACTCAAAAATATGCCTAATGTGCTCAAGGTACTTCCATTATTCAAGTGAGCAGTTTATAAGAATAAAAATTCCTCAAAGAAACGCCTCATACCAGTGTTGAAATCAAGATTAAAATGAAGTGCTGTGCCATCGTACTTGTACAGCAAATTCAATGTGGCTGTCTAGTGGTGGCTGTGCTACGTTTTCCTGTCTCAGCGAGCACTCAACCTTTTGTGCTCGACATATAATTATGATGAATTCATCACAGGGAAGCATGAGTTGAATTCTTGATCAACATGTGCTGGGTTTGCATCACAACTGACTTACCATTGCTTAATTTATTGTCTTTTTTCTAAAGTTCATGTCTGCTGAGCAGTTCCAAAAAAAAAGGGGGGGGAGGGGGAAGGAGGGAGGGATATGCAAAGAAAAATGTAGCCTGCTCGGAAAAAATAGGTCCATAGTAAGTTGTCTTGAAACAATCTGTCAAAAAAAAAAAACCACATGCTAACTTGTTTTGGCCTCAAATACTTTAATAATTATGTTGCTTCTTCCTTGACATACATGCATCTCTATGGTACCAATGAGCATCTAGTATGCCTGCCTCATTCCTGTTCTTAGTTACAGTGCACAAGAAATTTATTAACACATGCAAAGATCTAACAACCTCAGCACTGACTCGTGGCTGAAAGTTCCATTATATACCACATACAGTACATGAAAAAAAAAAAAAAAGAGAAGCATGCCCAAACGAATATAACAATGTGTAGACAACCTGAAAGCTCTAACCAACATAAAACCGGTGCATCTGTACTTAGAATGACCAGAATGGGAACGACCAGAATTAAAATGACCAGAACGAAAATCAAGTCAGCAGCCAGCACTCTACTTTGTCGTCCTCACTCAATATTTCATTTCTATCATGCGCTAGGTGAATATGCGTTTTTACGGACTCACCCAACCAACTCCAGCGTGTGTGCAGAAAGGGGGGAGCGGACCTCATAACACCTGAATATGGCTGTTTTGCATGCATTCATCACAGTGCTCATTTGATACTGAAATTAAAGTTGACTGACTGATGTACTGGTAGATTGACTGATTGACTATTCGATCAACAGAGCACTCGGTTCCTTATAGCTATCATCAGCAACAACTAATGATGTATGACACTGCTATGATGCTTCAGTGTATACCCGAAAGGTGTAACGATTGTTGCAAACAAATAAACCAAGGTGCTGACCATATTCATTACAGATTAATTTTTTTCATAAACATTTGATTCATTAGCTCTTTCATATTAAATTACTTAGTAACTTTTAAGTAGTAGACAGAAACACTAATGCACATTCTATTTAGTAACAAAGAGGCTGCAAAGGTGGGGAAATTGTGTCAAATTGAAGAACGTGTGAGCAGACCAAAACACAATTGTTCGTCTAAAGCTTGACTTTCAACAAATGTGCTGGCCAAAATGCTAGCAACAAAATGAAGTTCTGCATCAAATAAATTTTTATAAGAAAGTTCAACATTCTTGAACATGCCTCAATGGCAAACAGTAGGTGCACTATGGATTATTGCACTGCACAACAACTCTCTAGAACCTTCCATCTTCAAAAAATATATGTGCTTACTGATATAGCGAAAAGAGATCTTTGGGATCTGCATCAAGGCACTTCTTGAAGCACAGGAGGGCAGCACCGAGGCTCTCCCGCATGAGGTACGCTTCTCCTAGGCATTCCCAGCAAGACCTACAGAAGTGCAACATGCACACTTGAGAGAGCAGTTAGAAGAATAAACTTGCAGTATACTTCTCATATGTGTCCTCCAATTGTTTTTCACCGCAATAATTTTCATGGGCTTGCACCCATGGCTGCTCTGATGTCTCCCAGTGCCACCCGTCTAAACAAGCGATAGTCGCAAATGTCACAAAGTATTTTGGAAGAAGCGTACAAATGACTAAAACAAAAAATGTACAATGCCCAGTATGAAGTCAAATTACAGCCTCACAGTGTGGTAGCTGTTTACCACTCAACTAAACACTTGTGATGTGACAAATATCTTTCTTGAGGAACACTACGCAATAAGTAAGTTTTACATCACATTTTAGGCTTAAAAAAATGACAACAAGCCACATGCGAAATTCGATAGTCTGTGCAAGAAACTCAAGTGGTGGTAATTTGCATTGTACATCACCGTGCGACTGTAAAAACTACAGAAAACGACAGTAAATGCTCAACTAGTAAATTAGTAGGGTAGTTCATAACACATGAGCGATTGCCTACTCAGAACTTTCCCAATCTAGGAGCCACTTATGAGCCTAGCAATGCCCGCCTCGTACAGAAGCTTTTGTTCCTGGTGGAAAATATCATCACATGAAAAGAATCATCTTGAATGTGTTCCCATGTCATTTAGATTACATTAATTAATTACACTGTAAGTATGCTAGTATCTACATTATGATAATTTTAACACATAGTACTCAAACACAAAAATATTATTTAAGATTTTATCATATAACTCATACCTAGCTCAATGTTCATTATATTCAAGTGTACATAAAGTAATGGGACAATCACAAGTATGAAGGACCACTGCTCAAGATGTTCAAGTGAAAAATTTTTGTATGCTCAACTAATCTCATTAACGATTCCTTAAGCTCTTTGCATCTATGCACTACTCTTACATGTGTTATTCACTTCCATTACACCTGAAAATCACCTACTTGTCACTGGGATCAGCTCGAAGCGAGTTCTGTAGAGACTGCACTGCTTCTGTAGCTCTGCCAAGTCTTAATTGTTGGAGACCAAGCCTTACCCATGCCCACTTTGCTCTGCAAAAAGAAAAAAGGAGGAAAAAAGAGGTTTAACCAAGTCGGAGCGGCCTTTGTACAAAAATAACCAGAAAAAAGCTTAGCTTAGTTTCCTTTTCTCCTCACTACTGTTACTACCATGTAAAAATACATTTGAAAGAAATTACAATCAGGCTCCATACTATAGCAGTTGCCTCTTTAGGCATTGCCGAATGTTACTTACATGCAAGAGATTATTTTGCAAGAAATACAGATTCCTCTTAGCATATTGCAACGTGTTCAAAAAGCTGTAAACTTAACACGAAAATGTCATCATATCTCAAATTGTGATGTTTAGCAGACTACCGGCACCAAATAAACCACATACATAAAAATTATTTCAGCATTGAATAGACCCCCCCTCGCAAACACAAAACCATTTATGCTAAATATGCAATAAAATGAGCTTACCTCTTTACAGGAAGTTGGCTTGTAATTGCTTCCAAGAATTTAACATTTTGTTCCTGTTAAAAGTCAAGATTGCTCATATAAATTTTGGAGTTTACCATCTCAAAACCACAATATGATCATGAGGGACACCAAAGAGAAAGGCTCCAGAAATTCAACCAAGTTTATGTTATGTTCCACTCTTTTATCTGCACAATACAATAGTAACCAAAAAAACCACACTGAAGCCATCTTAGCGACCAAAATGTATTACATGACTATTGATACAGCGCTGCAATAAAAAGTCCAAGTGTTGCAGGTAAAACTTTAATTTTATAAACTGAACTACAGCACTGAAACCAGATGGCAAGTATTGTGAGCGATTGCTTTTAATTCAAATATCTTACAGAGGCACATGCATGAACCTTCTTGAAACAAGTTCTCAATTTTGTGTTTGAATATGAGTTTCAGCAGTTATGTTGATGCTGAAAAATCACAGTGTGACCACAGGCCTTTGGCTCCAAAACAACCCGCATTTCTGCATTTCTGCATTTCTGCATTTTTATTATTCTTCATTGCTGCAAAGCAGTAAAAGCTTTTGAAATGCAATCTACCAAACACACCATGCCAAGATAAGGTTCTGACTATGCAGGAACCAACGCCTCCTTCATTTCTTTCAGTGCCATTGCAAATGCAAGCTCTTCAACGGGAGCCGTTGACCCGCCTTAGTTCAGAAAATGGTTGTGATGCGACACCACGTTTAGGGTAGGGCTGCTTGTGTCATACTTGCGTCCGAGAGCTTTTCCAAAGAAATGCGATAGATACGCTTTCCCTCTTCACTATAACACGTCTGTCATATTTGTTCCATTGTGCTCCTTCTTTGTCGCTCGAAGCAATGCTGCCACCACCTCACAGTGCTCTTAAAGTCAGTGCATGCGTCGTAGCGACGCTTTCCCATTCGATGACCGCACGAAGCCACGCATGGCCACACGCTATCTCAAAACACCGTATCTCACACAGACCCAGCTTGACCACCAACATTTGTGAACACAAAGAATGCAAGACGCCACTCCACAGATCTGCACACAACTGAACAAAAAAATAACTTCATATGATTTCCATCATGACCCATCATGTACTGCCTCCATGACCGCAAAGCACGTGCGAAGGTTGGCGATGGGCGAGACCAGGAAAGAGCTAGAAGAGCGGGTGGTGAACGGCTGGATTGAGCGCATCTGGCTGGCATTCGAAAAATAGAAGACACACAGCAGAAACAAACAACAAACGCTTTTGCTTTTCAAACAGAAAGAGAACTAGTGTTTGCCATTAAAGGGCCACTCACCAGGTTTGACAATTTTGAGCTGACAAGCGCAATGCGTAGACGAGGCGTTCATGATCATGTCTGCCAAACTTTGCGACGCTGCGCGCCGCGGAAATGGGTCAAATTTCAAAATGAAAGCTGCTCCCCCTCCCCTCTGCCGACGCACACGTAGAGAATGAGGGCATGACGTAGGCGTAGGAATGGCCCTACGTACACGGCAATGCAGTGACGTTGGTTCTCTACGTAGACAAGTCTTCTCTGACGTTGTCAACAGTATACCACGTGACATGGCTCAAATTATTTAACACAACATGCATAGTTTATGTATTTGTTGCTTTAAGAGATTAACAAAACTTGAAATAAATAATGAGACGTAATCGAAAATTGTGCGCGTTTTTCTTTCATTTGTTCTCGTGAAATGCTACGAGATGCAGGGCTAAAGTGCCAGCATTCCGCATGCGTTCCTGACCCCGCGGTCAGCGCATTGAGCAGACGACTGCCATGGAACGCTCCTACGCGTTCGCGCACTCATTATGCTCATCTACTCTACCGCGTCTAAGCCAGCGTTTCCAAACCATCCCGCAGAAACAAACAGAATACCACAAAATAGCGCTGCTCAACAAAGCAACGCCGCTCCCATGCTCGGGAGTTGGACTTGTTGGGGCACGTCATGCGCACGTCACCTCTTGATCGGATGCCGGAGAGGGTGGGATGCCGGAGAGGGGTTGCGAAGGCTACGCGGAGGAGTGGCAATGGTTTCGAGCTTGCCTCCTCTCACCCTCGTTTGGCGCCGCTTCAAAAAACCTGTTTTCTCCGCTCGTAATGAACCGATTCCAAAAATTTTTGTGGCAAAACATTCTTCATTGGACACCCAACAACTTCCACTGTCTAACTAAAATTCGGCATGGGGCCTGGTGAGTGGCCCTTTAAGGTCTCTACCGTGTTTTCCCGCATTATCCTCAATTGTGAAGTGAGAACGGTGCAACAGGAACGGGTCATTTACTTGAGACAGAGTGAGACATTGAAGACAAGTTTCAGCATCTTCCATGTGCACTAAAATCATTGGCATCAAATAGACCATTGAAGATGAATTGTTGTACAAGACGATAAATATTCTAAAGGAGCGAATTTTCAGCAGCCAAACTACTTGTTTCAATACCACACTTTCCTCTTCACAAGTGTATTAATAATACACAGGAACTAATTAAATTTCGTAACTCTACAGTTTGCAATGTGTTTACACCGAACTAAGTGACGGCTCACTCACGTGCTGACCCAGGTCACACAGCGCATCACTCAGGAGAGACCCGGCTTCTTCACTGGCTTGGTTCAGTTGAAAAGCTTTCTGAAAACACCTTACAGCTTTCCTGCACAACACAATAGAAACAGTTACAAACTACAAAAAAATGCACAAAACACCTGCCCAACTACATTTTTGTATACTTACTGAACATCTTTAAGGTGATAGAAGTAGTGTCTTCCAAGATACAAGAAATTTCGGTGGTTGTGAGGATCCAAGCGAGCCGCCTAAACAAAGCAAGAGCATATACTTTGAGACGGATATTTCAGATGAATATATTTTTTTTATAAAGCAATGATACCTTTGAATTCATTACTAGCTCGTTAATGCACAAATATTCAACATCAATCACACTATGCACAGTTTCCCCCCCCCCCCCCCCCAGTAACCAGTCAGGGGTAAGTACAGGTTTCCTTCCAAAGGGCATGGGGAGAGGAGTCTGCCTATGGGAAGTGCGATACCCCAAGTTCAGTATGGGGGCATCAAAGCGCTAATCAGCTCACTTTATTCATCAAACTTTATTCACACTTAGTCATCACACTTCATTTATCTACAGCTTCTTAGCTCAGTTTGTAAAGGAGGAAAGCACATGACATACATTGGCTAGACATTAGAAAAGAATTCTAGTGAATAAGATAAACTAACTCTGTCTCTCCAGATAGTGCTATTCCTAGTGCTTTTTGCATTATATCAGGCTGACTTTGCTCCCAGCAGAGGCCAACATTCATTCCTATTAAGTGAACCTACATCATGAAATTTCAGACAAACAGGCATAAGAAGTTTACCACTTCTACAGGACAGACCAAGAACATATAATAACTGACGAAACCATAGGTAGCTAAAATCACAATCATTATACATAAACTAGGCTTGTGTGAATAGTGGCACTTTGAGTATTTGAACAAATATTAAAGTATTTGAATTTTCGAAGTAATCGAAATGAACAAACAAATCTAAATTATTCCACATGTAACTCCCTGTGAAGGCGGTTTCACTGCAGCATAAGAGTGCTGTCCTATGAATACAGCTTCCAAAAAATATTCTTACTGCCGCAAATCACCACTATCAAGGTTAAATAGTTTAAAAGATTGTCATGCCAGCTAGTATCCTCTAAGTACTATCGTAAATTTTAAGATGCAACGTATTGTAGAGGTTATCAGATGCATTCTGCCAAAGTTTAGACCCTGGGTGATTCTACGTAATATCGAACAAAGCATGGCCGGTTGACATCTTAAATTTCTTTCGGAATTTTATATATTGTCACTTAATTAGTGGAAAAAACAGATCCTCAATTAATATTGGTGGGAAAAATTTTTCGAAGCACAGTAAATCAATAATGACGAAGAGGTGAAGTGCCACACTTACCTGCTCTGCTGTTTTTTCCGACATTGGCGATGAATTACTCAAAATATATTAAAGCTACGTATTTCAAACATGGTTTAGCTAAATAAAAGCATATTGCCACCTACTTCTAGTAGTGGGTCGTATGCCAAGGTGAAGGCTCACACCACAGAGAAGAAAGAAGTGCGCGTGGGCCCCCCCCTGCTCTGGCAAGCAAGCCCAACCGACGCGCTTGGTTAGAGCCCTGTTGCTCAGACGTCAATAAATCTTGCCGACACGCCCTGGAGCGACGTGACAATTGGTGGAGGTGCTGGGTAGCCCCTCACAGATGTTTCAGGCCCCTCCTGGAAGCGACACCACAAGCCCAGTGCGAGTCAACACTCCCATTCATCGGACAAGCCGCAGGATCAGGGGATTGCCACCTGAAGCTGACCCTACAGTTCACCCCAGTATGATGAGCACGTCTGTTCAAACCACTTTAACAGGTACGGAAAACCCCCCGGTGACTCGGTACACCCTCGAAAGTCCACAGGTTCCGACACCGTTTCATGGCACCGAGCTCGAAGACGTCGAGGACTGGTTGGTCGACTTCGAACGCGTGACTGCTTTGAACGACTGGAACGAGGCGGCCAAACTACAACGTGTGTATTTCTATTCGGAGGATGGAGCACGTACCTGGTACATGAATCACGAGGAACAGATAACATCGTGGCCCGAATTCCGCCGCCAGCTGTTGGATACTTACAGAAGTGCTGATCGCCACGAACGAGCGGAGCGAGCGATCCAGGCCCGCATCCAGATGCCCAATGAAACTGTCATGACCTATGTGGAAGATATGACGCGCCTGTTCCGACGGGCTGATCCGAGTATGACAGAAGAAAAGAAGGTGCGTCACCTGATGCGGGGAGTTAAGGAGCAGCTTTTCGCTGGCCTTGCACAGAGCCCTCCGAACAGGGTCGCCGAGTTTTTGTCCGAAGCCGTCACAATGGAAAAGATGCTTCAGCATCGATCCACCCTGTATGAGCGGCAAGTGAACACGCCCACTGCTCAAGTTCTCACGGCTTTTGGGAGCAACAACGAGTGTCTGCGCGACCTTATCCGCTCTATAGTACGCGAGGAGCTGCAAAAGGCTGCCACACCACCACTACCTACGGTGAGTTCCATTGCAAGCATTGTCAAGAACGAGCTGCATCATGCCCTTCGTGACCCTGTGAGTCTGGATAACGCCACACCCGCCCCGGCTGACTACCACCGTGCGACCTATGCGGAAGCCTTGAAGCGCCCCGCTTTCTCTTCCCCGCTGTTTGTTCAAGCACCTCCTACGGTTTCACTTCAGTCGGCGCAGCCTCTACGGTACTACGAGAACACACGCACGCCCCCACCCCTCGTTTACGCCAGCCCTGTGCATCTTGCGGAACAACCAGCACACTACGTTGACGACAGACGTGCTTCGCCTCGGAAATCTGATGTTTGGCGCACTCCTGATCGCCGACCTTTGTGCTTCCACTGCGGTGAAGCGGACCATTTGTACCGCCACTGTCCATACCGCCGCCTCGGGCTGCGCGGCTTTTCAGTATATTCAGCGCGCCTCCTCGGTATGCCCAGCGACCCCGGGACATTGAGGACTACCTGGCTCAACAGCGCATGCCACCGCCTTCTGGACGGCAGCCGCGCTCACCGTCGCCGAGGCGCTTTTCATCTTCGCCACAGCGCCATGCTGGCGCACGGTCCCCCAGTCCCTGCCAGGAAAACTAACGCAAGCGACCCTTGGAGGCGAGGTCGCTGGCAGTCGACGTGCTGAGTTCGGGTCTGCGGTTATACTTTTGTAGGAAGTTTCCTTGTGCTCCGTGAATGTTCACGCGACGTTATTCTTGGTGTTGACTTCCTGCAGGAGTATGGAGCGGTCGTTGATCTTCAAGAGAATCGCATCACCTTCTCAGCCGACCGAGCAATCGACAAGCAGGATGACCAACAACGTGCCGACGTTCTTCGCGTTTCTGCTAAAAGTATAACGCTTCCTCCAAGAGCCAGTGTTATTGTCCACGTCACATGCTGTGGATTGCGAAATGGTGAAGCGATTGCAGAAAGTAATTTCAAACACCTGCTGACTCAAGGTGTTTGTGTAGCTAGGAGTATCATACAGCTACGTGATGGCCGATCTCAACTGCTCGTTACAAATTTCAGCAACGAACACCGACACCTTTTCCGTGGCACTTCGTTAGCATTTGCAGATGAATTAGGAACCGTTCTCATCTGCTTCTCGTCGGACGCAGTGGAGGCCGCCGATACGTCTCTAAACAATATCGATATTAATTCTAACCTCACACCAGAAAACCAGACAGCACTGCGAAAACTCTTGCTTGAATTCAAGTCATGCTTCGCTGCTTCCTCTAAGGTGCGCCAGACTTCAATCACTAGGCACAGAATCGTCACTTACGACGACGCCCGCCCAGTACACCAACAGCCTTACCGTGTGTCAGCGAAGGAACGAGAAGCCATTCGTACGCAAGTTCGAGAAATGCTTGACGACGGCATCATCGAGCCTCCCAACAGTGCGTGGTCCTCTCCGGTCGTCCTAGTCAAGAAGAAAGACGGAACGCTAAGTTTTTGCGTCGATTACCGGAAGCTGAACAGCGTGACTAAAAAGGACGTGTACCCGCTGCCACGCATCGACGACTCGTTAGACAGATTACGCCGTGCCCACCATTTTTCCTCTTTGGATTTAAAAAGCGGGTACTGGCAGATTGAGGTTGACGAGCGAGACCGCGAGAAAACGGCTTTTGTTACCCCTGATGGCCTGTATGAATTTCGAATCCTTTCTTTTGGTTTGTGCTCAGCGCCCGCAACCTTCCAGCGAATGATGGACACTGTGCTAACTGATCTGAAGTGGCAAACTTGTCTCGTATACCTTGATGAAGTTGTCGTTTTTTCTGAAACCTTCCAGCAACATCTTGACCGCCTCAGGAGTGTGCTGCAGGCTATTCAATCAGCAGATCTTACACTCAAACAGCAGAAGTGTCACTTTGGTTATGAAGAGCTCAAATTCCTTGGGAATGTAGTCAATGCGAATGGAGTACGACCCGACCCCGACAAACTTGCCGCTGTAGCCGCGTTTCCGCATCCTACAGACAAAAAGACTGTTCGGCGCTTTCTGGGCTTGTGCGCCTACTATCGACGATTTATTAGAGAGTTTTCGAAGATAGCGGAACCCTTGACTCGCCTTACACGCGACGACACACCGTTTGTATGGGCTACCGAACAACAGGCTGCTTTTGCCGAGCTACGACAGCGGATGCAGTCAGCCCCTGTTCTTGCGCATTTTGACGATGATGCTGACACAGAGGTGCACACTGACGCCAGTAACATCGGCCGAGGCCGATGTTACTGGCGTCAGTACAGTACACTGTCGTCAATACACTGTCGCGTGCACCCATACCTTTAGTCAATCACGACGAAGAGGACGATGACGGTTTCCTAGGCGCCCTTAGCTCATCTGACTTGAGCAGACGCCAGCGAGAAGATGAAGAGATTCGACCGCTCATCGACTATCTGGAGGGTCATAGCGCCGTTATACCTCGCCATCTATCTCGCGTCGTGACGTCTTTCTGCCTCTGAGATAATGTCCTGTACAAAAAAAACGCCCGCTCTACGAGCCGCGCTTACCTCCTCCTCGTTCCGAAGAACATGCGGGATGAAGTCCTCTCCGCGTGTCATGACGAGCCCACATCTGGTCATCTAGGTTACTCGCGAACGCTCGCCAGGGTAAGTGAGGCGTACTACTGGCCCGGACTTTCGGCAAGCGTGAAGCAGTACGTCAAAAGCTGTCGTGAATGCCAGCGTCGAAAGTCGCCACCAAGCAAGCCGGCTGGATTACTTCAGCCAATTTATCCACCCCACAAGCCATTTGACCAAGTCGGCATGGACATTCTCGGCCCATTTCCTTTATCGTCCGACGGCAACAAATGGGTCATTGTTGCAACTGACTATTTGACCCGCTATGCTGAGACACAGGCGATACCACGAGCCACGGCTTCTGAGGTAGCACAGTTCTTCATGTGCCACATTGTTCTGCGCCACGGTGCTCCATCTACAGTGATAACCGACAGAGGAACAGCGTTCACTGCACAGCTTATTGATGAAGTTTTTGGACTGAGTAACACTAGGCATCGAACGACGACTGCTTACCATCCGCAGAGCAACGGCTTAACCGAGCGACTAAATAAGACAGTCACAAACATGATCTCCATGTACATCGACGTCCAACACAGAACATGGGATCGCATTTTGCCTTATCTGACGTTTGCTTATAACACCGGCGTTCAAGAAACAACCCGATTTACACCGTTTCGCCTTCTCTACGGCCGCGAAGTTCAGACGATGCTGGATGCGATGCATCCTTGTGAAAGCGCCGATGAATTAACTGACGCAGAAGAATTTGCAGAGCGTGCCGAGGAAACTCGCCAGCTCGCCCGGCTACACATTGGTCAGCAGCAACAGGTTGATGCACGACGTTACAATATGCGTCACAATGACGTATCTTACAGTCCGGGAGACCAACTTTGGCTTTGGAACCCTGTTCGACGCTGTGGCCTCTCTGAAAAGTTGCTGAGCAGATACTTTGGTTCGTATAAAGTATTACGCTGCGTGAGCGACGTAAACTACAAAGTGGTTCCGGACGCTACGTCGTCACGATGGGTACAACGAAAACAACCGACCTCTGACATAGTTCACGTGGTGCGCATGAAGCCTCATTTTGCTTTCTTAAAAGACCACTTTTCCTGTGTTTTTTTTATTTGTGCTCCGACAATTGCCTCATCATTGGTGAACTTATCGCGTCTAACATTTGATTACTGGTGCCCTTTTTCATTGTTTAAGCTACCTTGTTTTGGTTTTTTTTTCAATAACCTTACAGCATCGGGACGATGCTCTTTCTTTTTTTGTTGAGGAGGCATATTGCCACCTACTTCTAGTAGTGGGTCGTATGCCAAGGTGAAGGCTCACACCACAGAGAAGAAAGAAGTGCGCGTGGGCCCCCCCCTGCTCTGGCAAGCAAGCCCAACCGACACGCTTGGTTAGAGCCCTGTTGCTCAGACGTCAATAAATCTTGCCGACACCCCCTGGAGCGACGTGACAATATATGGGGTTACTTTAATTAATTTTTCATTCTCTGCACAGTCTAGATATTTTTATAAAACATCTCAAAATCGACCAGCCATGCTTTGTTCGATCTCACGTGGAATCACCCTCCTGCTACTTTTCAAAGTTGCTTCCACTTCCTTTAAACCAAAAAAAGAATGACGTTTCCATGTCCCTCGTTTCAATAAAAAAATTGTATAGTGTGCAGGTTATTTGGGTCATGACAAATATGCTCATTTTTCTTTATGGTATGTGGTATATAGTATTCGAATTCGTTTTGAAATTATTCAAAACAAATCATATTTTTTTTTTCATATTCACTTCCAACCTAAAATTTACTATTCGCACAAGCCCTAAGATTAACCCTTTTAGGCCCTTTGATTCCACTCAGAATCAACAATTTTGTAGTTAAATCAGCAACCAACTGGCGAAAAAAAAAATGGGGCATTCGTGAGCATCTGCTCTAACTATGCTGCCAAACTGGTACACACGAGCAAGTGAGATCCCTTATGAAAGAAGAAATCGCAGAACCAGTCGCACTTTTTGTTCAATTCTCTGAGGCAGCTTCACTCACCAGGCAGAAATAGAGCATTTGTGTTAGTTCTGTGCTGAAAATATGAATTTCGGAAGTTGGGTATTAACTTATTCCATGAAAACAATCTTCTAAGTAAGAGATTAAGCATAAATTATTGAAATACAAAATAATAATTGGTACAAAAATTAAATTGGCTACTAATATTCTTGATTAAAAAGTGTAAGCACAGATTTTTTTATTTTTTGTACTACCGTATTCACATGCATCTTAAATTCTAAAAACCAGCAGCTTCCATTGAAAAAAAAAATTGACACTGAAAGAGTTAAACAAATCACAAAACGTAATCTCCGTATAAGACCTGAGCTTTCACAAGCCTGGAAAAACTGCAGAGCACACTCTGACTTCTTTAAAAAAAAAAAAGTATGCAGACTGTGTCATTCGCATGATGAACAAACATTTTCTAAAGAAATATGACCAACTGACAACAGCTGGATTGGAATCTGTACTTTGCTTCAACATCTCGTCTTTTACCACAGCCAGCATTTGTTTCACAGACATCTTATTTATCCCGACTTCTATTAGCTTGATAACGAAAATATAAGAAAACTTGGTTGATTACATTAAATAACATTGCTCTTACTTTTTTTTTTCTTTCCTCAACAATAATTGAAGGCTAGTTGCATGCAACATCTCGAATGATTTTTCTAATATCATTGAGAGTCACTGAATTTCATGTGGTTAGCAAAACTACACACAATCGGCAGCCGACATTGCAAATTCTTTGCAAAATCAGTCTTTGCAGACTATGCAAAATCTTTGCCAGGACTTGCCTAAAGCTGTCTAAGCAAACAGCGTGCTTAAAAATTTGCTTTACTTTCATGTTAAGTCAAGCTAGTTAAATACATTTTTGATACTACAAAGTCCTAATAAACCGTTATTAGGTGATCCGATTAAATTTCCTATTCATGACAGTGAGCAGAGGCAGTGCTGAATCTTACTTCTAAAAAGATAGGCACAGCTTCGTCATATTGGCCAAGTTTCCAGTGAATGAATGCAAGCAGATGGGTGGCTTCTGGGGATTTGTCTTCAAAGCTTGTAAGGCTGCAACAAAGATAACAAAAGCTTTATTAATATTATGGAGGGAACAAGACAAGCTTATTAAGGTCCAAGTTTCTTGCAAAATAAATTTTCTTCTTCTTGCAGCTACATCAATGCTGTCTATGGGGTTAAGAGGAAAAGAGCCGTCTAAATGCGATAATCGCTTTCCAAGCAAAAGCAAGCTACATTACTAGAAACATACTCAATTTGCACAAGTGCGCCATGTCAAGTGAGCAATGGCCGAATATGTATATAAAATACTGGCACATTTTATGTACAGAACAGCTGAAGTTGTCTATATAGATTCTAATTATTAAGTCATGCATAGGCTGATAACCCCACATTACAACATGCAAACTGATGTAAATGCCACCATTTTTATTGATGAATCACAGCACTCCGAAACATGCTTTATGGGTAATTCAAATGAGGGGTAGCAGCTGGACATTTAGAAAATGTTTTGCTCATCTCGTCTGACACTTATTGTGATTTCTTTCAGTTCCTCATGTATTTATGCATGGATAATAGAGCACCGCACGGGCCCGACCCGGCCTGCGGGCCAGGCCGGGCCAGGTAAGGCATTGTTGTAGTGGGCCAGGGCCGGGCTCGGGTCCATGAGCTTCGGGCACCGGCCGGGCCGGGGCCTAGGGCAGGCTCGTATCAGGCCTGGGTCTCATATACCGGGTGCTTGAAGCAATTGCTGAAAGGAGGCATCCGCATGCCGCCTGCGGCGTTCCCTTTA
The DNA here is from genome assembly GCF_043290135.1 of Rhipicephalus microplus. Taxonomy (NCBI): domain Eukaryota; kingdom Metazoa; phylum Arthropoda; class Arachnida; order Ixodida; family Ixodidae; genus Rhipicephalus; species Rhipicephalus microplus. Next base: position 219,513,876 of record NC_134700.1, read on the forward strand.
CTCTGGCAGAAGGCACTTCAAATGTGTACAAACAATATTTATGGCAGTAATTAAATTAAACAAATAACTTTCTACACAATTAATTACCATTAACCTATTATCGAGGGTGTTTTTGAAGTGAATGGCAGATGGGCTTCTTGGTGCACAAGTTTCGGTTTCGCCAGCTATATCACCCATATTTCATCGCTCCACAGTGATTACAAGTGGCCGCCTTTGGAAAATTTCAATGTGGCTACAAACTATTCGTAGGAAGAACTTTAATTTGCTCATTTGACTTGACCAGTTATTTCCAATAGTTAAAGCATTTGTTTTAATTTCTGTATTTACTGTCATAATTAGTGCAGATAGAAGCTGTCGCCATTCCTTTCATCTGCGGCGACATCATTGAATCTTCAAAAACAAATAATCTCCACGAAGTCATCTTTGCAGAAGGTCAACCACTGGCGGTTGCAGTTGTTTTCCCAAGCGCCACCTGCGAACCCGGAGTATGTCTCCTTATTGGATCGGACCGATTATGAAAAGTAATGCCAAATAACAGTGGAGTCTGTTGGGTGTCGGATAACAAAGCGTTATTAACAATTAGATTCTCCAAGGACCATCATCTGTCAAGAAGCAAGTTGGACATTACGCAAGCAGTCATATCTGCATCCTGCGAAGAGATGTTTATGAGAGGAGGATTTCTCTTACATGTCAAAACGGGTTTATGAGCCCGATACCAGTGGTATAGCCGGGAAGACATTCCCGCAGCAGGACATCGACATAGGAGGGTTCAACGAAGCCATCGATTTCCGAAATGGTCGCAAAGAAGTTGCGCTACCAATGACATCAGCGAAGGATCATGACAGTGTTGTCATTTCTTTCAAGAAAAAAACAGTTCAGCCTTGTTCCACCCATTAAAAAATAATTACACCATCTCCTGCTTAAGGAAGCCATATGAAGATGCGAAGCAGTGGGATTAACGCTTACACTGGCGGCGACGTTGACGCTGGTGCTCAGCGTAGCGTTGCGCAGAACAGAAACCTGGCGAGGCGCAAAGCACGCAATCGTGGACTGGTTTTTCCTTCTGGAACATGTCAATCGCTGCTAATGGGCAATGAGAGACAGAAGAGTCTGAATAGACACAAAGACCCGCAGTCTGCTTTTAGATAACGCACACGTTGCGAATATTTATTGTTAACAGCGCACAGAAAAAAAAATGGCAGTGGCTTAGTTCAGCTATGCCAGGATATACGTAGCGTTAGCAAAGGTTCAGCTGATTATTCTTAAGCTTTCCAGATATCATGCCAACAGCTGTTCCAATAACGCACACACGGTATAGGTATTATATGGCACATGTATATTTATTTTGCTGGGCAACTACTTCGGGATCCGATGAGTTGAACTTCTCCACTCTACTGCCCCATTGAGCAGCATTTGTACTCTCCTTCTCCATGGCTGTACCACAGTGACAAACGCCAGTCAGAGGCGCTATCAAGCGGCTACAGCGCAGTGTCAGATGGAGACTGCACAGGGAAGGCGTGTGCATCGACGTCCATATTTCTACCAAGGCTATGACGGCGCTCCTCTGGAAAGCGCACACCGGCAGCGGCGAGTCGCGCGCAGCCGCGGCCGAGTGCGAAAGAGGTGCCGGCTCTGGTGCGTGACACCACTGATCGTCTGCACAGCGCATCGAATTGTGCGCACACTGGCGGCGAGCCGCGCGCGGCGGCAGCGGAGTATCATTGCGCACGCGCAGACCAGTGCCACGCGAAATTGGCTCAGCGAGGCCAGTGTAGCTAACGCTACAAAACTCCCACCGACATTACCTTGGAGGTCTAGATCCAGTACCTATATATACGGTGTGGCCAGTACATGGTTGCGCAGTGCGATCAGTCTGTTTTTTTTTTAATCAACAAACTTGCAAGCTGGCGGTGCCTGCATCGGCGTTTTGAGGCGAGAGAGAGGGACACACATGCACCATAAAGGTGGTCACACCGCACACCAGATTGAGCTCCACCCTTAGCTGCTTTGCATCTGAAACGGACACGTAAAGAAGATCGCCACTGATAAAATGTCAGAAGTAATGCGCGAAATATGCACGAGGAAAACCTAGCTTGTTTTTGTCGCATCTTCAAACAAAGCAGAACAGTACCTCTCAATGTCAAACTTTAAGAGGGAGCTGAAAACAAAGACACTCGAGGCGTCAGCTCCCCCTTCGACAACGCAACAACTTCTGAAGACGGCAACTAGCCTGAATGGCTCCCGCCATGTGAGCATTATGCACACCTCAATTCGAGTGACCTGCTTCGATGCCGTCGTCGTGGTGGCTTTCATGGCAGTCTCACTCAGCTATGTGATTGGTTGTGGTCACTAAGACGCACCTATGCGTTAAAAGAGTGCACAGCAATTGCGATGCATGGACCCGATTTTCGCTCAATGCTCGCTGAACACCTAATGCATATGAGTTCTGCGGAAACACGAAAGGTGGCGGAAAGGTTAAGAAAGGGAAAGAAGACAACCACCCGTTTGTAACACAAAGCAACAAGGAGATCCATACGAATTCCTCAGAAAGAAAAGACTTTCAGTAATGAAAAAATTCGTCCTGGTCTGGGTTCCTGACTCCGGACCAAGACGACCCTGACCGTGGACCAGGACAAATTGTTCGGCAACAAAAAGGCTTTTCTTTCTGAAAAATCCATACAGATTTCCTTGTAGCATCCTTATCTGAATATGAAATTGTGCAATAAAAGGATGCAAAACCTTTGGAGCTACGTTAGCCGCAATGCCACTTTAAATATTCGCACTGCACTAACCTGCGCAGGTTTAACGATGACAGTATACCCTTTCACGGTAAAGTCTCCCCCGCAGCCACTGGCACAAAAACTGTAGACTTAAACTACATGTGACATGTGTCTGCCATTTTTCCCACTTTATGTGGGTATATTTTCTAGTGGTCCTTTGAAATGCAAAAATAAGATTGTGTGGTTAGCACTGCGTACATGAGACAGCCAGCTATGGCTAAAATATATTATATATTAGCTTGAAATTATTTTTTACAAGCTTTACGTGTGTAAATACGCTCAAACCTCGATATAACGAAACCGAAAATAAAAAATTATTGATTATAACGAAGTAAATGAAAAATAGATCAGTCACAGATACAGCACAGCAGATATAACGATTTTTATAACGATTTTTTGGATATAACGAAGTATATTCATGGCAGGTATGATTTTGTTGTAATGAGGTTTGAATGTAATCGAAATTACACAAAGTGCAACAGATAAAGTTGTGACACTGAAAGAAGTTCCAAAACACTGAGTAGAATATCTTTTGTGTGAGGAAAATACCTTCACAATAACCGAAGCGTGGGCTGTGCCTCGTTTATGTTCAAGGCAAAACTGGCTGGAATGGGCAATGGGCCCGGCCCAGACCATTCGGGCCAGGGCCGGGTACAGTCCGTATTTAAAAATCACGGGCCAGGCTTGGGCGGGCCGGAGCATGAAGTTTTTGGGCCGGGCCGGGCTCGGGGCAGAGAAATCTGCCCATGCAGTGCTCTAATGGATACCACTAAAGTATAAGGTGTTTTCTAGACTAAAGTCCTGCACAATAAAAATTCCCGTTTCTCAAGTTTCCTCCGAAGATTGATGAATTGTTTGGTATTCTTTTGCTAACCTCATTTACCGCACAAGTATGCAAATCACACAAGAAAACAAGCGCAGGACACGGAATCATCCTGTCCATGTTTCGTTATGTGGTTTGCGACTACAATCAAACCTCAACATAACGAATACTGACATAATAAAATATCTGTTTTAACGTAGTAGATGGAAAATCGTCTTGCAATAAATTAAAGACGAACGGCGATTTTTTTCATCAAAATAATGGTGATTTTATGTTCCCCAGATGGTCCTGTCATGGCCTTGATAGTAGAAATACTTGGCAAACTTTACAATAATTTTTAATAAGCAAAAAAGTGCAACAGTGAAACCGAAACCTATCTACAGTGCTATCTTCGTGTGCCAAAAGCATTCGTAAAAACCATGAAAACCAGAAACCGCACAAGGCATGCTGGTCTCGCCAGCGTTAAGTTTGAAAGCTGCCTGCAAAAGTGGCAAAGAACAGACACTCAGGGAAAAAGTGACCCCATCGCAACAGTCGCACCATGTCTGTTACTGACTGTGCTATGAGCACAAGCTCCTCCTAGCAGGAGAAAAATGACAGCTGAGATTCGGATGCACGTTGAGGCCAAGTAAAATCGCTGAATAGGGATGGCAATTGCTAGCTGTGCATTCCTCTATGAGATGGCGTCACCTGTGCTGGACACTTAGGTTTGTGGGGCCATGATCGATAAAATGCTATCACTTAAAAGCTTGCGGACTAACTGAAGTTTCTTAATATTGCTATAGGAAGAGTGCATATGTCTGGCAATAGTGGAAATTTAAGATTGCACTGGCAGGACTGAGAAAAATTAATTTAGGCCAAGTAGGCGCCACCTTTCGCACGACGCACTAAGCCTGGTCATAGTGCGCCCTGTATAAAAAGTGTTTCCATGCACTACTATGCTCGCATAGTGCACTACCATAATGTTCACACATGGACCCTCTTCTGCCAGTACGCTGTTAACACAGTTGCCGTGAAGTGAGCCGGCACTGCTAGCTGAAACAATATATAACATCGAGACGAAGAGCATTAATAACCTCCGCGTGTTTCCTGAACGCTCAGATAAATATACGGGGAATCGCGTGTAACCACAACGCAACACCACTTTGCAACCCAATGCTAGAAAGCCCACAACAAACTGCAACTCGCGCGCTGAACCAACGAAACATTGGCTAAGCAACACACATGATCATTGCCTTGTGAACAGCAGACGATGCTGCGGCGCCTCAGTTCCATCGCTTTCGTAGCTTTGACATAAGCATTGGCACGCACACACAATGTTGCCAAAAAAAAATCACAGCTTTGCCGCAAAGGCAAAGCAATGAACGCAATAGCAACAAATTGGTAGGTCACGCGCAAAATGGCAAGCAAATCGAAATGTGCCCCACATTTCTCACGCACAAATGACGCATGAAACATACTCACAGGTACAAATGGATGCGAATAAGCGTCTCAGTTGTTACTTCGCTGTGTCTGAAAAGCGCACCCTTTTCGCAAACAGAGGCTGTGCAACGATTGCAGTGAACTTTGTGCACCCCGTAACTACAACAGAATCGTTTCATGCAAGCCCAACGCCAGCCAAGATGTACGATCCTCCCAATTGGGAGATAAGGGCACGCAAGAGATTGTCCTTTCCTCTCTTCTCTGCGGCCCAAAGTTCCCATGAGAGATGAGAGCCACGGCGCGCTCATGGCACCATCTTGCTGATAATGCTGAAAACACGATAGCTCTTCCCCGAGATGCCTGCAAACAGCGGTATGTGGTAGATATAAATAGCTTTTCGTTTGAACGTTGAAGGAGGTCCCCCTCGGTGGCTCAGTGGTTAACACTTCACATTCACGACGTGGAGGTCCCACATTCAATTCTACGCGCCTAAGTCTTTTTTCGGATTTTTCTTCTTTCTTGCGTTTTCATATATATAGATATGTATACATATACGGTGCATGACATCGACGCAGACGCCGGCGGCAAAATTCAGCCGAGAGGGTCCACATATTTGCTATCGCAATAATAATTGTTGGAAGCCAGCTGGGAGAGTCGGGGCAATCTCTAAAATTCCTTTGTGAAAATCCGAGTATCTCTTTAGCTCGCAATTGGTGACGAATGATGGAAACGTGCAAATGAGCGTACCCAGCGAATTTCATTGAGATCTGTTGACCTCGAGAAATCGTCGAAGTTGCCCTTTTAAGTTGCCCTTTTTAATAACCTTTATAATGGACTTGTTTCCTTGTAAGGTGCAACTTTGCTACTATAATGAGGTATGAGTGTACACTGTCGTCATTCTTTATGGAAGGAAACACACGATCGCGCGACCTGCTCTCTAGAACAATGGCTGCCTACAGTATTTTGCAGCGCTTGTTCAGCGGCCATAACTCGTTGTTTTGTTTGCCAATAGATGACGCCAAAAGCCAATGTATTTTCTTTTGCTGTAAGTTGATGATGGTCTTATAGGCAGCGTGTTCCTTTTCATAAAGGATGACAGTGTACATATGTGTTTGAACATGTCCCTCAACTTGAAACAACAATATTCAGCTGATTGATGGCAATGAAACTTACTCAGCAGTTACGCTCTCAAAAATTAATGAAATGATTCTCACATTTCCTGTGCCTCAGCTATTTTCTCACGCTGTATAAGCAGCCTGGCTTGTGCACTTTTCATTCTTGAGCTTTCAAAAGCAATCTCTTGCAAAGTGCTGAGAACCTGAGAGAGAGATACCAGACCAGGGATCAGCCAATACATACAGAGTGTTGCACGCACATCAAAGCACATCGCTTAGTTTTACCTCTTCTGCCTTATCAAAGTTGCCAGACTGCAAAGCAGTTTCAAAGAAGCACCACAAGACTGCAGGCTGCCTCGCATGTTCCTCTGCAATCTGAAAGCAATGGCATCACTGGTTGCTGTCATGTATTCCAGTTACTTACGGTTTAGTACTTCTCAGAATGACCCTCGAAAAAAACATGGCACAGATTGTGAACAGGTGAGTTCAAAAATGCAGTAGCCACATGATCACTAATAGCAAAGCAAGACTTCACTGCAATTAAGCAGCTGCATTGTCGCTTTGTGTTAATGAAAAATTCAGATTCTGCTTTTTTTTTACATTTCTGTTTTGTAAACTTATTTAAAAAAATATTTGGCCAACAAAAATAGAAGTGCAGAAATGTCTTATGCGTTATTTTCCAACTAAAAATGATTAGCTCATAGTCCTGCACAGATTAAGCAGATGGGAACCACTGCATTTTGCCAGTACTGTAATGTGGCTGCTTCAGCAGGGTCGCAGTCCCACAATTCGTCTTCAGTTGTGAAACTGAAGCTACTGTACCCCAAGCGACAAAGTAATCAATCTGGAGTCATCAAGAACTTCACCTTTCCTAAAGCTGCTGATGCTTCTTCATGACACTGCTGTGCACAGAGAGACTCAGCCAAACACAGAAGGAGTTTTTGGGACATCCAGTCACTTGCTCCCGGTGACAAAGAAATACCTGCAAACAAAACAGAGCTATCTGTTTATAGGCTTCTTTTCTTCTTTGCAACTGCTGCCTTCGGAGTGGAGAAGTGCACAACCGAAAAAGCCGTGTTAACAAAATCAGTTCAGTCAGGTTGATAAACTGATTTATTGTGGCTCTCTGGCACTAGGCTGTTTTCTTTTGACCTTTTATAGTGTTGTGCTGCTTCTTTGCCGGTCACTACAGGCAGAAACAGTCATCGTTCTACAAAAATCAACATTCCTAAGCTGGGTGCCAACCGCAGAGCAACATTTCTGAGTTGTGTGAACAATGAAACCCCACGCACGTGTGGTGCTGCTTGTCCGACGTGATGCGTCATGCTGATCTAATCAGACCGAACTTGCCTCTTCAGTAGCTAACAGCTTGTCACGGACTCCAAAACAGGATCACCAGAGCGGTCAATGACCAATCTCATGGTCATACGTCACCGACCGGGAGATCATTTAGACTCCAACCAAAGGTTTTGAAGAAACCCGACGTTTAGAAACTGACTTGGTTTCTTTTTCAGGGGTGACTGCGGGGACTACGTAGCAGCGGCGTCTTCAAAGCATTCGCGGGGCATATAATGAGAGAGGGGGGGTCATTATCCGCCCCGCGAATACTTTGAAGATGCCACTGCTACGTAGTCCCCGCAGTCACACCTGAGGAAGGAACCAAGTCAGTTTTGAAACGTCGGGTTGCTTCAAAACTTTTCGTTGGAGTCTGAATCATCACCCAGTTTTATACCCAACCAGACAAACTTCTGTCCAATGTTTACATTCAAGTGACCGACCATTTTATTGACCCTTGGAGGCCCCAACGTGGCCATAATTGTGTGCTAGCAAGTGTTGCAGAATTGCTGCACTTTTGCCACCAGAATAGCTCAGATCAGCTGTTTACGTGGGGAAGAGATGTTGGGGGTTGAACCCCCCATTCCCATTTCATAGGGCAGACCGATGACCACACTGCCTGTTGTTTGAGAGTTAAGACCGTCAACATGTAAATACTCTGTATAAAGTATTTGCTGTCTTTCAGCTCGTCCTCACGACTGCTCCAAGCACAAGAACCACCCGTGTTCACACTGGCCACGCAGCACCAGCCCTAACAGTGGTGCCAGCGGTGGGATACTGCGACATGCCATTTCCAAACAGTGGATGGCAAGTTGATGGAATCGTTCAACGTCAGCTACCTTTGTGTGGTGAGTGCATGAAGTTTAGCTCTCGTAGTGCCAGGCCTAGCTAGTGTTCTTTGTCAGTAGGTTTTGCTGTTGTAACCTTGTTGGTCAGCAAAGAATTGTATAATTTGACCGCTTAGTTTCGGTAGAGGGTAAATGAGGCAAAGTGAAGTGTCACTCTAGGCAAGTTCAAAGTGCAGGACCTCCTTGAGATTTTCGAAGAGTTAGGTATTCGGGTTAAGCATAAACAACAGATCCTCCCATTTATAAAGGCTAAGAAAGTGACTGTTGAGGAGGCCCAGGAAGCTCATGAGGAAATTCGAGCTACGAAAATCGCATTTCAGGAGAAAAAGCTCATGAGGCTCGAGCTAGAAGGGAGAAAGACGACAAAGCTGCTGAGAGGCACTCGAGCTGAAACTAAGAGAGCTGGAACTTAGAATAACAGCGACAAGGTGTATTTTCGCTGTAAGTGAGACAGTCGTGCGAACCTTTTGAAGTCATGCGATGATGGCAAGGACATCGCAACTTTTCTTGTTGATTTTGAGCAAACATGCGAAAAGGCGGGATTCTCCCCCAAAAGTTGGCCACAGAAATTGCTAGCACTTCTGCCCTGCGATGTCGCCAGTGTAGCAGCTAGACTCTGTAGAGAGGACACTGAGGAGTATTACAAGGTAAAAGGGGCACTATTGTACAATATGCCTTGTCAACCGATGCATTCCGATGTTCTAGCCATACACGAAAAGCTCGAAAACCGAATAGGCGCAAACATGGGGGAAGAGGAAAGGTGAGTAACCAGCATGCTGAATGCCACAGGCGCAGGAAAGGCTCAGTTGTGGCTTCCATATCAGAGAGCTTGCAGCAACTTACTGAAATTGCTAAGCATCAGGTGCATTGTAAAGCGCTGAGGTTGACAGCCATCGCAAAACGCTGGATGTTGAAGCACGTCGTAAAGCACTAGAGACTGAGGCGCTTAAAAGCATGCGGTGAGGATGAATCACGTCTTAAAGCACTTGAGGACGAGTCACGTCGCAAGATGCTAGAGGATGACGCGTGACACAAAGCACAAGAAGATGAAGTGCATCAAAAGGCATCAGAGGCCGAGGCTCATCGCAAAGCTCAGGACGCCGATGTACGTCAGAGAGCACTGGAGGTCGAGGCCCGTCGGACAGCACAAGAGGCGGAGGCACATTGAAAAGCCTAAGAGGAGGCTGCACGTAGAAAAGTGCAAGAAAACTAACGCGTCACCAAGCGAAAGACGACAAGGCACGTTGCAAGGTACGTCGCAGGCACGTTGCAAGGCACGTTGCAAGGCACGTTGCAAGGCACGCCGCAAGGCACGTGAGGATGCCGCAAGGCACGTGAGGATGACGCTTGCCACAAAGCTCAAGGGGACGAGGCATACTGAAGGGACCAAAGGTCCAGAACATCATTAAAAAGCGAGAGGTCGAGACCCATTGCGAGGCACTGGAGGCTAAGGCCCATTGACAAGCGCATGACGCTGAAGCACGTCGCAGAGAGCATGAGGCCGACTGCGAAGGCCATGGAGAAAAGTCAAAGTATGACAGTGATGGAGATTCACTAATTAATGATACTTCCCGAAGAACCCTAACTAGTTTAGAAAGCGTCGCAGATGTCGTCCAGTCACAGGCGCTAACTGGTGATGAATGTGGGGATAGCTCAGTTCAGCTGATTGAAGCTTTGACTCCACATGTTTTGACACCACAGGGTTTCATACTTGAGAGTACGAGTAATGAGGTTCTGTGCAATGCAAATTGAGAAATAGAGAAAAAAGTGATGCTTAAATTACACCAATTATCATAATCAACAACATTTCACATCAAATCTGTTTCCATGGGTCAAGTTAATCTTCTATCCCTGTATGTCTCAGCAAGTCATCAAACATTCCAGCATAACTGCTGATGCAGGCATCCGTCCAATTCTATAGTCTGTCATTATCTACGAAATGTACATAATGTGCTCAGACAGGCTTGCTTTGCTATCGAGCTGGTGACAAAAATAGACAAATTTTGGGAAACGACATCTTGTTAGCAGGGACAGTTCAGTTAACACATGCCGAGACGTGAAACAGTGATGCTTGTTAATGTTCTCCACTTGTAGAGCATCGTCTCAATTATTTCATAGGCTCACCATTCTGGGCATGCACCTCAGCCTTGCGGAAATTGTGCGTCTTCAGGCTGCACAAGGAAAGCAACAGGCTGGCCTCTCTCGAGCTACGCCCAACCTCAACAGCTGCAAAGATAAAATTCAAGTGTTTTACAGGATATAAAAATGTACAGAAATGGTATGCACTAGTTTCTCATTTTAATATTTTAGTTACAAAGCAAGAATTTATTACAACATATGCAAGTATTTCAAGTACAATGAATGGGGAGTGTTCAAAGTATTATCTCGAGTTTCACGTCCCAAACCAAATGAGGAACACCGCAGCAGAGAGATCTAGAAATGTGCTAATGTTTAATGTGCTAATGTGCTAATGTTGTAGTGGAGTGGGTTTAATGCTTTAATGTGCTAATGTTTTTTAATGTGCACAAAGATGGCAGAGTACATGAGCCCCAACTACTGCGCCTTCACTGAAATGCAATCGCCGGTGCCAGGATCGAACCCGCGACCTCAAGGTCACCACCTAAGCATCGTAACTGCCGATTCACCGTGGCAGAGAAGGCAAGTTTTCAATCATGGCAAAAAACTGCATTGAAGGTGAAGAGCGTGTGCGCAAACACATGCAAACAAACATTTCTGCACATAAATTAATAACACACATTGTGTACCTCCTTACTTACTACTACACAGATAAAACAGAAATGAACAAAATATTTACCCCTGAGAGGCCAATTTGAAGAAACTTCAGACCATATCAGTGTGAGAAAAACTTTTTTTTGCTAGGATTACAAACTTGTCCAGATTATGATTCTTGCTCAATTTTTCCGGCCAGATGAGTCCCATAGGTTTACTGACAAGGCATCTTACACTATCAAGGTGCCTAAAAATCCTTCCAGCTGCTTTAGATTCAGGATATCAATATTATTTACAGAAAACATAAAAGCTATATGGTAAAATCAGCTGGTCACTCATATCTTCATAATCATGTCCTGGCAAGCAGTCATAGCCATGCAAAGCACAACCTTGCAGTTGATCATGAAAACAGCGTGAAATCCACAAACAGCAACAACTCTTACCTCTTGCTAGTGCCTCGAGAGCATCATTTGAATTTCCAGAAGCATATAGGTGGGTTGCTTTTGCTAGCCAGCCAACCTGCAGATTTGGGCGGCTTTTGGTGAGTTCCTCGATTTTGTCAATTTCTGCTGAAGGCTTTGGTTCTTCCCAACCTGTAGTTAAAATGAAAACCTTTGTCAGTAGTTCTTGCCAAACAACTTGTCTGTAATAGTCAAGCAAATGTCTGGCTATGACAGGCATACTGTGTGACTATGCCATTCGTTACCAGTGAGTTTTCCTATGCGACATCATAAGTAGTTACGCTGCTCTCAGAATCAAGAAAGTTATAACGGAAGCTTTCGATATCAGTAAAGGGGCCTTTATTTTGTAGCAAGGACCTTATGTTTTATTCTTCTCGTCAACGTATAAAGCTGATGTTCTCACAGATTGAAAAACAAGCACAGACACAAAAAAACCTACATCACTTACTGCTAAGAGTCATGTCCACATACATCCCACTGATGACTTCCATGGGAACCGACGACTCTGGAAAACTTTCCCCAAACCTTAGGGCCTCCCTAATTACCTCCTCCCTGTGACCAGTCTGCAAAATAATGTAGAAAAAGAAACACTACGCTTTAAAGGGACACTAAAGTCAAATACTAATTTACTTCCGAGTGAAAGCTCAATGTATGACAACATCTAAAATGACAATATTATATCAACAGCAGTGCCCTACCGAGAAATTAAGATAAATGCACAAGAATACATGCGCCGCAGTAGAACATTCTCAAAATGATCCCGATGACGTCAGACAAACTGCCTATAATCAATCACTAGTAATCGATCTAGCTGCACTAAATAAAGAACCTTCAGTGCATCAAGACCCACCATAAAGTGCTGCTTGTTCGCTTCTGTTCGATTCATGAAAAAAAGAACCGCCGGACGTTACTATGGGGAATGGCGCGAGTGGTTCGAAAATTCAATTTTTACGTGGGTAAACTGAACAGCTCATGCCATCTAGTGGGGCCCATTTGAACCAAAACACGTGTGCCATTTTGGAGCTAATGGCAGGAAATTGTTGAATTGCCATTGTTGCTGCTGTGGCTCCGCTGCTTTTGTTCTGCTGCTACTAGTGTCGGTGGCCGCGCAGTAAAGCCGAGCAACGTTGTGCGCGGCAACAGTGACGTGGGTAATTTGAAGTGTGCTAACCCGATGCGGGATGCGGCAGTTTCCGGATGTATGATGATGCGTTTCACGGCTAGAGCGGCAAAAGAGCATGTGTGAATCAGGGGCACGAATTTTCATATGCTCGTTTCGCGTCACTAATTATACTGCTAAAATTCCGGTGCCACCAGTCTTCTGCCATAACATTGATATTTGGAAAGAAGGCATAGGCCGTCATGGTGTGATCCATTTTTCTGATGCAATAAACCTCTCTCCAAAAAAAGAAAACTTCAGTGAATATTTGTAATCAACTACTTAATTATGCTAATTACAACTTCAGCACAAAAAATATGTGTAATAATTTCAGTATATGGTTTTATTCAATTACAATCTTTTGTGTCATACCTATCACACCACTCCTTCATACAATGAACTAGGTTTAAAATCCATACTTGTTCTTTGTAAATCATGAAAAGGAGTAAATCATGAGAATAAGTCAAATATGACAAGACAAACCTGAGATCACAATTTTTAGGTGTCTTAGAAACGTAAAAAAAAGTTGAAACTTTAAGCGCAGCTTTCTCAATACTGTTTTTTTTTACATTATGCTCAGCTCCTACACATGGTTCAATAAAGAAATAATATGTCTCTCGTAAAGTATTTGTAGTATCACTTCAAAATTTTTATGGAAGCACTGTGAGGTCATTCTTAGTGTCTGTGCCAATTTTTATCAATATCCAACAAGAAACAAAAAGGTTCATCGAAAAAAAGGCTTTTTCTTACAATTGTGTTTTGGACATTGTGCATTGCCCGTGGAAAGAGTAGCACGGGAATGACTGGACCGGTTTCGATTCAGTTTTTTTTTCCTGAATCCCTGAACACTGCTTGTTGGTACAGCAATTTTATTTGGCGCTGTTTTTTTTTTTTCTAGACGATGATTTGTCCATGCCACTGTTTCTGACAATGTGTGTCGGCAGCCATGATGATCTCTTCAAAAGAGAACTTACTGAGAGTGCCATACACTGCAGCTTTTCTTTGAGTAAAGATCAACACCATTCGCAGCTTCCTGGCATGTTTTGTTACAGCGCTAGGCTTTCAACGAGCAGACCATGTAATTGTACCACGTAGCATGGTGTAACTTGGAGAACTACTGAAGGTATCATGATGAAACTGCATATTTCCCTATTCGAGACACTTATGAGTATGCATGCCAAATTTCATTGCTGTAGGTCAACAAATAAAAAAAGTTTTTTTTCAATGCCACCTCCCCCTTTAAGGCACAGAGAGGGAAATGCTTTGCACCGCGGTGCCGCTTCTCGGTCATGTGACCCACTGAGCGCTTCCTACATCCTCTCCCTTGGCTGTGTGAGAAGGACGGCTCTCGGCCACGCGTGGCGTGGCTGTAAGGTCGGCGTGGCGGTAAGGTCGGCGTGGCTGTAAGGTCGGCGTGGCTGTAAGGTCGGCGTGGCTGTAAGGTCGGCGTGGCTGTAAGGTCGGCGTGGTAGTTTTGAAAGAGTCGCGCCGAATGAGCATCAAACACTGCAGAAATTGATATACTTGACACACTACAGTCTTTTTTTTTTTAATAGACTTTGACAGTTCGTTATACTTATTTGCCAGTCTATTTTACTTCGTTACAACGAGGTCTAATGTGCACGGTTCTCAATGCAGCTTTCAAGGGGAATTTCATCTACATTATATCCATTATTTCGTTATATCTCTTTACGTTATAACGAGGATTGAGTGTAGTTGCCTTTAGTGTCCCTTTCATGTTCCAAAGAAACTCGCAGGAGACAGCACACTTTGATAAACAATATCGCCTTATTAATTTTGCCTCATGGTTGACATACAACTGAATGATGCAGTATACACTATATGGGCAATCCAAGAGCTAGGTTTCACGATAACAGTCCGACTACTCGGAACAGAATTCAGTCACCATATTTTGCAAGTCTGGTGCTTACCTTACACAAAGCGTCTACATAGGATCGACACAGTGCATCTCTGCGAGGACGTTCAGTTTCACTTGAGAAAGCCAGGTGTGCATAGGCTCTGACAAGCTGCAACATAATACGAGAACACTTTTACCTTGATGAGACAGAAAAAAATTTGCTCCGTATACCCCCACTGCTTAATTTGAAACACCATTCATATTTTACCACTGTTGAAAGCATTACAGTGGAATTCCATTGATGAGATTCTGCATAATATGTTTTGCACCATAAGTTTTCTTAAAACACCTGCCAACACCTCTTGAAGAAAACATGTTATTCTTTTGTGTGTTAAATATGACTATATTATTGCCCAAAATTACATAATACAAGAACTAATAGGGATCCTCATAGGTTTATCTAGAAATCTACATTTATTCTTCGGTATGTTAGCTCAAACTGTGTTCTAACAAGCTATTATCAGCCCATTGCAGAGCCACTGAGGCTGCAGCCGCGTCGGTTTTGCGGCTAAAAAATCACTGCCAACAGCAAGCAACGTACATGAACACTTGGGTGCAGTTCATAGCTTGATCACGTATGCAGAGATGAATGAGCGAAGCGGAGCTTCTTTTTACGTTTTTTTTTTTTTTTAGTTCTTCAGAGTCGAACATTTTAATCGTAGATACAACGCTTGTAATCCAGTGCTTCCTTCCAGTGCCCCACCACGGTTTTATTTTTAGTAGATGATTCCAAACTATGGTAAGTCAATACCACCAGAGCCATTGTAGCGAGCCAGAGATGCCCCATTCTTGCACACAGATTTGAATTAAACGCCAAAATCCCATCTGTGAAAGCAAGCCTGGCTACCACCACCAGCGGATGTAGTTCAAATGGAACTCACCAACTCCTGATGGTTCTTGGGGTAGGTAACCAGCTTGTTACTGCTGAAATCCACAAGAGACTTCCACAACTTCGTGGTCTCTGGTTTGGCACCTATTATTTTAACACACTCTTCCAGTGTACTCAAGTACTGAAAATAGTAAAAATGTCAAAACATAAACACTTGAGCACACACTATAGTACTACATACTTAGAAGGCACAAATTGCAAATTATTGTTATACGTTAAAATAATATTATATATCCACATTACGCATGATATTTCAGGACAATAACTTACTCAAAGAAGCTTTTCTAAAAAAATTTAATACTTAAAAGGCTCCCTGAAACTGTTTTTCGATATTTCATTTTCGTTAATTGACCATTACTCGAGTGAATCATAGGCATCACAATTCATTCAAAACACATTTCATTGAGGGAGCTACGAGTAATAAACAGGTACCCTTCTCTTCCACTCTGCCTTTCACCCTCAACTTTTTCTTCAAGCGCTTGTGCCTAAGCTCCACTCCAAATGGCTCTGCGTCACGATATGAAGTGCCAGAACACTAGCATGACGTGGTGTCGTCTACTTCATGTAAGTTGAAGCCAGCGCAGTAGCCACTGGTGGATCAGGAGCTGGGCCACTGACTCGGCTGATCGCATATCATACTGACCTTAAAGGGAAAGCTGAGTCGCCAGATTGCTAACCACAAAATCACTGACATCTTGGAACATTGTCATTGCGTCCATTACATTACTTTAAAGATGAGTGCAAATTAGTGCTACACAATGCTCACAATGCTTGCAATATCAATCATAAAAAAGCATTTGCCCTATTAAGAATGTGCAGATGTTATTTTGTATTTATCTTGAATACCTTTACGAAAGATATGACGGATATTTGTGCAATTTATTGCATGCAGAAAGAAGAATTTCCAGGCTGGTTTACTAGATGGCACCACTATGTCATAAATGCGAGTGGGCAGACACACAGACAACGTTCGCTGTGCGCAGGATGTCCTGAAATCGAGTTGTAAACTGCGACCGTGTTCACTTTATTTGTGACTGATATTTAAGCGATACAAGCTGAAAAGTTTAAAATATTCCGAATAGCATTTGCTCGCAGTTATGTAGAAAAATATTGCCTGTGGCGTGCATATGACATCCAATCAGACGAACCGCCTGCATGACGTCACACTTCTAGAGGTCGTGTACTGAAGGTGGGCAGTTTAAAATGCATTTGGCTGAGCCGCTGTGATTCGCAGTTCATTGTAATAAATTAGGACTCGCCCTACCAACCCAATGTGTTTGTACAAAATCGTCAAAATCATTTCAGGGTCCCTTTCATAATAATGAAATTTTAATACTGAATACACCATGTGCAGTGCATGTGTTTGCTATTGACGCACTTAATACTGTATAAAACGCATAACTCACTGTTTGCCGAGATTATTGTAATCATCATTTATTTTTTATTAGGAGGTCCCCCTGACAGTTCTCACTTAGGGACCTCAGAATGTATATTTGTATGTCTACCTTGTATTTTTTTAAATACATAAATTGCGTGCACGATATAAAGAGAAAGAAAAACAAAAAATACTGATTGCTATAATCACTGATCATTGATTGCTGTAATCACCGATCATGTAGTATACTGATCACTGTATATTAATAGTCTACTGACTGCTGAAATTATGTTCAATTATAATTTCTGCACTAACTGTGCTGAAATCCAATGCACTCAAGCAGATACTAGCACCACTGCCCATCAACAACCAGCCACTATAATATAGAATGACAACTGAACATTTTATACCAGTGCTGTTGAGAACTGCCACTTCCCCGCCGCAATGGTCTAGTGCCTGAGGTACTCGGCTGCTGACCCGCAAATTGCGAGATCGAATCCTGGCTGCGGCAGCTCCATTTCCGATGGAGGCAGAAATGCTGCAGGCCCGTGTGCTCAAATTTGGGTGCACGTTAAAGGACACCAGGTGGTCGAAATTTCCGGAGCCTTCCACTACTGCGTCTCTCATATCATATGGTGGTTTTGGGACTTTAAACCCCCCATATCAATCAGTCAGAACTGCCACTTGCTGACTACACGAGAAAATGCAGAAATTATGGGAATTTTTTCCTGATTAGAACTGCGAAGTAGTTTTACCATAGCCTAGGTGAATCTTCACAGAAGGGACATACAATCAAAATCTAGATTTACGTTTTCCCCAAGAGCCCGGTAAGGTTACGGCCCAATGATGATAATGACCAATTTGGTACATGATGGGAAGGAAAGGGAGGCATGTACCTTTAACTGGTTTCATAACACGTAACATCACAGTCATTTCCCTTCTTCAAAGAATTACTGCAATAAAAATGTCCTGAGACCAGTAGCTCGAAACCAATTTTTTTTAAGAAGTTATAGTTAATGAAAACCAGAAGGAATACTAATTCCAAGTTCCAAGACTAGCCTGGCTGTACGCACCTTGCTATCATTTCCATTGTCCCTGTAGTGGCTGGTGAGTTTATCAGCTATCTCAACTTGTTTTGCAGCATCACTGCAACAAAAATTTTTTTTAGTAAAGGGATCCCTGCGGAAGAGGCAACACAGCTTCTCCTTCATTGGAACTTACTTTTGGGTGAGCTCAATGAGCTTCATGTACACAGAATGGCGGTCATTTTCGAAATCTCCCAGGCTCTCGTGCTTCTCATACAGAGAACAAAGGCCCTGAAAGAAATGAGCAAATACTGGCTTGAAACTTACAAGATGAATATAATGTGCTTTGAGCTACACACCAACCGATTTAGAAGCTTGAGTGGACAACAAGAAAGTATGCACACAGAAGTACAGGTAGACTTTGCAGCCAGACCCACGATGAATCATGTATCTTACTAAAACTTAATACCCCAAGATTAAGGAATGTAGTTAAGGCACAGTGCACACTTAATGCACATGCCCTTTTATTAGTGTATTACAAAACAAATACTACTTAGGCTAATCGACACAACTGACTCTTGCCAAGTGCCGATCCTTTTGTTGTTGTTTTTTCAGGAGAGAGAGAGAGGGGGCAGCAATGACTTACAGGGCGACTGATAATGATGACTGCACGAATGACCCTGATTAATGATAATTATTATATGTAATAATATATATTTCAGTTTTCAGTGATCATTCTAATAACAAACATTTTTTTAACACAAAAGTATTTTATGCCACGGTCGACCAAGACTTCAGCGACACACTTCAGTCACAAAAATTGTCAGAAAATGCACATGATCAGAAATCAAAGAAATAAGTTTCGTCCAAGGGAGTCCTACCCACAAACTTTCGGTCCGGGACAACAGAGTCCAGGTACATTACCCACTGAGCCATGGCCACATGCTTCGAAAGCCTTACAAATGCACTTTTTATATCTAGCACTGTCCTTTCACAATGTTCTTGGAAAAGTGGAGTAATACATCATGACCGCGACATCCACGAGCAGTTCTTCAACATGTCGTTTCTTCATGTCCATCCCATGCAACACGTTTCCAATAAAAGAGCCATTTTGTCGTTGAATTAACACAATGCCAGATGGCGACATTACCCCTAGCATCGGTAACGCTCATAGCAACCATCCACACAAGAAATAGCTCCGGATCGCCTGGCTGTAACTCCATGTTCTTCATTTATACTCACCCCATGAAAAATCGCTGCTGGCCAACAGCGTAGCCACATTGCACGTTGCATTTATCTAGTCTGGCAATGGGATCCTCAATACTCTAAAATGCCATGATTAGGCGACCTCAGTCCAAGTTTGGCGTCCATTCAGTGACGGCTCTTCGGACGGTCGCATCAGTTTCTTTGATTCTGCTCTTACCGTTACCTACTACAGCTACCACAAGGGTTTGTTTAATCATTTATCATAAAAATTAGTCATTGAATCGAATATGTATCACTAAGCGTCAACGTGGGTGAATTCATAGTACACGGTGCTATATCTGCAAACATCAAGAGACATGTGCAAGCTCCCTTATATCAATGTGCAGTAAACATTCAGCTACTAATATAATAAGTACAAGTATCACTTTCGTGTTATAATGATTCCTATGAATCGGAGATCAACCATGTTTTTCGAGAATGAGCCCTGAAAGGGGAGGTGAACATTCCACTCACCGAAAGTGGGCATCCTCGCTGGCATATGTGAGAACATTTGGTAGTTCTGCCAAGTGTGCAATCACATGCTTTCTGCAAGTGCTAAACAGACATGCCACATGCAGAAAGTGTAACTCTACGAAGGGGCCGTTACTAGCGTTGAGTTCCATAGGGGTGCAAAGGAAAACTTGCCACCTTCCCCAAGGCACACCAGCTTTCTCCTTTCCCCACTCAGCAGCGCACACCTGCCCCCACCGCAATACTACACAGGTGCACGACCCCCAAGACGGAATCCTGCCGACACTCACATATACAGGAAAATTTCCTTTACAAATTTATAGTCGCAATATCATCAGATTTTCAAACCATAGGTTTTCTGTAACATAGTCTCAGAAACCGCAATTCCAGCGATCATCATCACTTTTAGCAATTGTCAACCCCAAGCAGCAAAGAAAACCTTCTGCATAAATCAAAGCCACCATGAAAGCGGTCAGCCAGATAAGTCGTCTCAAACCAATAGAGTTGAGAATGGCAGGAAAAGAGTGCCTGAAAGTGGTTTGACGAGGCCTGGCTCCTAGTATTTATACAAGGGTCTTAGTTTTAAGCTTGCACATACCTGCCAAGCCAGAATTTGGTCAGGTGAGATGCCACAAGCCCTCTTAAATGCAGCAACAGATTGCTCTAGCTGGCCGATTTCTTGTGCTGCAGCTCCAACAAACACCCAAGCCATGTAGCATTCCTTGTCTACTTTCAAAGCACTCTGCAAGGAAAATGTTGAGATAATCAGTCTCTTTAAAGCAGCATAAATGTAAAACTTGTTGAAAAAAAAAAAGTATGTTATGCACTTTTAGGTTGGGGCACACAAACGACTAACATTCCTCTCGCATAACACTTTAGGTCCTAGCGAGGCACAAGTTTAGGCTTTGCACTAGTGGGTGCAAACTCCTTGCATCCACTAATTTAAAACTTCATGCTAAGTAGCAGCGTCTCAGAGCTGTTAATAAACTCAAATTGGGTGCTTCTAGAGATACCCCTGAGCAGCATAACCAGGTGGGCCAGAATTTTCCTTGATTGACTATCTTACATGCAAATAAAACAACTCTGTTATAACACATCCTGTTCATAAACAGTTTTTTTGTTTTGTTATTAGGTTGCATAGCTGCATCGCACACTCATTAACAGTGCACTGTGGTCCACGACCCATGACCTACTGTACTCCTGACCTGCCCAGGTGGCGTGGTTCTTATGGGAGCGCATGTCCCTGCTGTCGTTCACCCACTCGCCATTGACGGCGCTACCTATAACCTGTTCGTCTGCTACTCTATGGCTGTTTGGTCGGCGCTGGAGTAAGAAGGCCTGCATCCAGCGATGAACTGCTGGCATATATGTGACTATTTCTTCAACCAACCTTAGGCGACTGGTCAAGTAAGCTGTTCAGGGTGGTTGAGTATTTATTGCACACCGGTTGACAAACATGGAAACTCGTAGACTTACACAGTGTAGAACAGCTTATGTGGTGTCACATCCATTTATTTGCAAAGAATTTCTGAATGACCTTTAGCATATTTATTTCCCAATTATTTTGTATTTATGCATAATAATTACGCAATATGAGTGCTCTGTTGGCCAAAATATGACCACAAACGCTGAAGCTGAAGTCAGCGAACAGGTGCTGACTACTGCCACGCTGCCCTAGCGGCAGAAAATGCGAACTAGGCCTCGGCGGTGGATGGAGGACATCTGGGCAGGTCAGGAGTACAGTTGGTTGTGCTCTGGCCTGCTATATTTTGTTGCAACAGAGATTAAATTTGTAATAAGGCCTTGCAAGGTGCCATGTCCCAGCCATGAGAAACCCACGCTACAGGCAACAAACAATTATGCAAAAGTAGCGTCCCATAATCTTACATACAACACAAACGTAGCATTCCTCTGTTAAATTCGACAGGCTATGCTGGGGTATACCAATGTCCAAATGCGGCACAATAACAATGCTGGCTGCACAGGAAACACTTAAAAGAATTCCCACAGCATTTCAAATGACATTACCACATGCACAAGAAAAGGCTATAGTACATTAGCGTGTCTTCAATCTTATTGCATGGCAAGACCGACTACCTTTGCCAATTGCACTTCCATTTGCCACATCACCTACGTATCTCATCACATAAACATGAGAGATCACTTGCTCTACAATGTTGCGACATTGGTTAACCCATCATTTGCTGGAATCAAGAGACCTTTTCAATGGCACTCGGAGAAACAGAATTCATGTTGCAGATCACAATTATACTAAAAAGGCTCTTAGACAACACTGTGTACACGATCTATTTGCTGGTGGGCCCTGCTAAGGGCAGAATGTGAAATTGTCACTGTGATAACTTTATGCCATGAGCAGTGCGTCAATCTTTCCCCGGCAAGTAGTGTGCAAATGCACATGAACCGAGCCAAGGTTTAATTTTGCAGTGCCGTTACCAAACAGAGGATCTATAATGGTGTAAGGTAAGACCGTTAGTTTATGTTGACAAAAAATAACAACAAATGTATACAACCTTGCAGTGCTTGAGAGCAGCTTTGAACTCCTTTTGTCTGATTGCTTCTCTTGCATCCTTTAGCGCTTGCTTCACTTCCTTGGAATCCATTTTTTTTTTTTTTGCTAAAAAAGAACAGAAAATCACAAGTTACGCGTTTCTCTTGGTAATCATATCTTTCGACTTTAACGTTGCTTACAACCAAAGGCAAAAAGAGGCGGACAGAGTTTCACTTCAACTTGGCGGCACGACACTTTTTCGCATATTGCAGCCAAACGAGGCGTTGCAAGCGATCGGGTTGCACCGTGATTTACACGAACACGCGTTTCGTCATTGGACAGCGTCGCCACATTATTGGCGGCTTCTGACACAACTTTTGCAAGGCATTTGCAATAGAACGAACTCGTGCAGGAACCCTTCAGAAGCCGGAACAAATGCCGGAACCGAGCCTTGGAAACGAGACGAGGCAAAATCTCGATGTCTTACAAATTTCTGTCACAGCAGCTGCGGCAAGTGTTTCTCTGGGCTTATCCTGTTGCCCTGTAGCATCAGGCTGCAGTGTCAGAAAGGGCTTTTGAGACTACTTCACATTTCCAACAAGTTTCAGTTCACCAAGAGCCGCAGACGCCGTAGATTCGGGTTCCGATGAGAGCGCCCTCAGTATTCGAAAAGAGGCTTTGGGATGCGCTCGGTTGGTAATCTTCGGGGCAGACCACCCGCAGGAAAACGTTTAGGCATGACGTCAGTTACATTGTGCCATGCTTTGTGTGATATGTGAGCGTCGCTTCGCTGTTGCACGTGAACACGTAAATGAACGTACCAGCATTTGTGCTGCCACCTGGTCGCTTTCCAACGTTCTATTTTTTTTGTTCGGTTTTTGAGAGGCATAAGCGACGCAAGCGGAAGTTAAGGTGTGTTCTTGACTTGACAGGTGCTCAAAAAAAGGCGAATTTTCCCACACATATC
This sequence comes from Rhipicephalus microplus, assembly GCF_043290135.1. Taxonomy (NCBI): domain Eukaryota; kingdom Metazoa; phylum Arthropoda; class Arachnida; order Ixodida; family Ixodidae; genus Rhipicephalus; species Rhipicephalus microplus. The sequence continues at coordinate 219,536,948 of NC_134700.1, forward strand.
TGGGCAAGGTGGTGTTCGTGTGCCCTTAGAAACTGTGCCTCAGTCAGCGATGTCTACTGGGGAGGATCAGAATGTGGAATGCCCGCTGTGCATGGAACCACTGGAAATGGACGACATCAACTTCTTCCCGTGCACTTGTCTATACCAGATTTGTCGATTTTGTTGGCACCGTATCAGGACTGACGAAAATGGGCTCTGTCCCGCCTGCAGAAAACAGTATCCCGAGGACCCGGCCGACTTCAAACCGCTCTCGGTGGAAGAGCTGCATAGGATAAAAAACGAGAAGCGACAGAGGGACCTGCAGAGGAAGCAGAAGCTGTCCGAAAATCGTAAACATTTGGCGAACGTTCGCGTTGTACAGAAGAATCTGGTGTTTGTAGTGGGCCTGCCACCACGACTAGCGGACGCGGAAACTCTCAAGAAGCAGGACTGTTTCGGTAAATACGGTAAGACTCACAAAGTGGTCGTCAATCAGAGCACCTCATACGCGGGACTGCAAGGCCCTTCAGCGAGCGCCTACGTCACCTACTACAAGGCGGAGGATGCGTTGCGAGCCATCCAGGCTGTCAACAACGTGAAAGTGGACGGAAGGACTCTAAAGGCTTCCCTCGGCACCACGAAGTACTGCAATTATTTTTTGCGTGGCCAGCAGTGTCCAAAGACGGACTGCATGTATTTGCACGAGTTGGGTGACCAAGCGGCGAGCTTCACAAAGGAAGAGATGCAACACGGTAAACACCAAGAGTACGAGCGTAAGCTGCACGAACAGATGTTAGCGGCTAACAATAACGTGGCTGCGTGTGCCCCTCCGCCCGCTGTGGCTCCGGCCGCTGCGCCTCTTGTTACTACTGCCCCGAAGAAGGCCAACAAGCCGCGTAAGCCAGGGCTGGCACCGCGGCACGCTAGGCAGAGTGAACAGAAAGCTGCTGCGGCCGCAGCTGCTGCAGCGGCGGCGGCGGCAAGCAACACTACGAGCAGTGGCACACCGCAGGCACCCAAGGAGAACAGAAGCACACCGCCTGAAGATCCGTCGCCAACGTTTACGGCATCCCTATCGCCCCCGTCTCCCGAGACGTCCAGGGCTGGCGGTGACGATGCGATCGTCCACGAAGACGACTTGGGTTTCGACCCGTGGGACGAGTGCTCCAAGGGCTTAGCAGACTTGCTTGAAAAGGAGGCAGTCTCGGCGACCACATCGACAACGACGGCTACACCACGCTTGGTGAGCGGCAATTCTCTCGGTGCTCCACCACCAACAGTCCTCTCGACTCCGCTGACAACCCCGCTTACGACACCTCTATCCACCCCTCTCTCGACGCCACTGTCGGCACCTTTGGCCAGAAGTTTGTCAGCACCGTTGCAGGGCCCCTTGTTGTCGATGCACCATCAACAGCGGACACCCTTCCTGCAGCCGTCACGCCCAGCTCCGCCTTTCGAACCTTTGCTACGCAGGCCTCCACCACCGCCGGGCTTTAGTCCATTCCTAGTGGGACAGCAAACACAGAAACTGATGCCCCTGCCGACGCACCAGGGGCCTGCCATGCCTGGTGCTGGGAATGGGCTGGCAGAACTGTGTGCGCTGCGTGAGTCCCAAGAAGCACTGCGCTCACTTTTACCCACAGTGAACATAACCTTCGGGCCACCACACGGGGGCAGCCCACAGGCTGGTGCCGGTCCGCACCACGCACCACACCTGCGGGGGCCTTCACAGTTCGGAAACAGCTGTCCCCCGCCCTGGGGCAACAGTGGTGTTCCAGACATGCCCTGGATTGCTCAGGACCCTGCCATCTTGTCTGGGGGAAGCCTATCAGATGCCACTAACATGGCTGCGCGTTTCTAGGCTTCTCTTTCTCTCTACCCGCTGCACTCTTATACCAATTCCCGCCTTCCCTCTCAATTTTTTTCTTTACATCGACCACTGTGGGGATCGTTACGATTTCCACAGAACCGAAATTTGACCCGGTTACGTCTTTCTCTAAGAAGACTCCCCGCGGTGCTGCTGTGGAAGCTCTTTCTTTTTTTTTCTCATTCTCTCTTTACTTTCAAAATTAAGAAAAAAAGATCCCGCCATGCGATGGAATAAAAAGTATGCAGTGAAATTGAAGGCATTTGGTTACAGTTGTCACGAGTGCACCGCCCAGATGGTTCACTGGTCCACAACATACCGTGCTATGCATTGGCCAAGCAGGAGTGCGTGTTGATCAGCAGCTGTTACTTGTCACTCTGATGCATTGCTCTAGCCATTCTTTGCATTTACTGCAACAACAAACACTGGAAAATGTGTAATGCTAGTTCAGTTTAAGGTCACTTTGTGCTGTTGAAGGTTTAGGCACTCTGATGTAATTAAATTAGCGGCCTAAAATTCTGTTGCATCTGGTAAAGGTTGTCATTGGATTCTAAAACATGGAAAATATGCACTTGGATGTAATCATTGCTTGCAATGCTATGCGATTGGACCTTCGCGAAAGAAGCGAAAGCTGCTGTTTTCTTTAACCTATGTTTTCCTCCAGAATCTATGGCATGGGGTTCTTTATATGTTCTCTCTCTCCTCTCTTTCTCTCTCTATCTCATTAACACACTATAGCTCAGAGCCACAAATGCACTGTTTGTGTCCTCAGGCTTGTCCTCCATTGATTCTTTTTTTTCCAGTGTGATGATTTGGAGCTTTCTCTACAAGCAGCTTGCCCTTGTTGCATATTGTTTAGAGTTTGTTATAGTGCAAATATTTTTGGAACAAAGCATTCTTTTTTTTTTAGTGATAATGGCTATTTTTTGCTTTCTGAGCACGACAACAGTTGATATTTTTGTTATTCAGTTTCACAGTATCTACATCAGTGCTGTGACTAAATGGATTTTATGCATAAAAAGAGCTTCTATCATAACAATTGTCAAGTCCTTCCATGTCGCATGATTTATTTCTATAGTGCCACTACTTTAGGTAGGACACTGAGTAGGCTACACGTATCATTTGAGCTTGCATGCTAAGTTTACTCTCATTGGCTCCCCTTCACTTGTGTGTACACCTCACGACTGACATCAGTGTCGCTGACCTTACAGTGCCATATTACTCTGTATATTTTGTGATTCAAAAGTCCATGAGCCTAGGTTACCATAATGTGTGCAGGATTGACAGCTTGTTTGGGGAATACATCTGGATAGGAGTAGGGAGGGGCTATTAACTGGTGACATTTATACGTTGTTTCATAGACCAAGTTAATAAGCTATAAAATATCAATATCTATCAATTTTATTCTCTTTCAATAGAAGTATGGGACTAAAAGCTCGAGAGCTTGGCGAGGTCGCGACCCCGTTACAAATTGGCAAAGGAGCAGTAAGACAGCCATTCATACGTGTCGAATACAGAATAAGCTTTACTAGTATAAAACGGCATCAAGTAATACAATAATTTTTTTTTCTAGTATTCAAAAATCCTTCTTTGGTATGCTAAACTTCGTTGAACTTGGAAAGAATGGAGACACTAAAGGAAAAAGTTTAGCTGTTTTATGCATGTACAATTGCAGAAAGTGGTCAGTACTGTTTGAACAAGCTTGGGTAGCCACAAAGAAGGCTAAAACGAATAGACAGAAGATGACAATGCTGCTTTGAAGTTCCTGCACCAGCTCACCGTGATGAAATAGATGTCAACGGTGAATCCTTGGGCCTGCTTAATTGCATGTTGCCAAATCACAACTACATTTTATTATGAAGGAAACCAAATACTTCATTTCTCTACTTTTTTGAACCTTCACTAAACTGCGACAACCGAAATGTGGGAAAAATGCATTGAAATTTGTTGTGCTACACTGACACATAAGTGTAGGCTTGAAAAGTAAAGTGCAGTTTTTTTTTTCACTTTTTGTTTTAATAACCTTGCATTGTTAAGTTAATAAATGAAGGAGATTGAAGGCATACTTTGCCAATTTAGGCAGATTCAACACTATTGACAGATATTGTTGGGTAGTACGCTTCTTGATTTGCACACACTGTCCGCAGGTGAATCCAGCTGCGATCCTTGCCTGGCAGGCCTTACGGTTGGTAGAGTGACCGACAAGCAAATGTTGAGGGTTTAACATTTTTTATGAATTCGCACGGTCAAGCACAATTAAATGGCTTTAGGCATGCTGTGTGTAAAATTTTTGTTGGAAGGTCATCCCGTTCACCTCTAAACAATGCTTTTATCTTCTTATAACAATGTTACCGTCTACGTCCACGCGTGGCTTTTTAACGCATACTTTTGCTGCATCAGCCAAATGACCTGTGTTGCGTTTGTGTATGTGTTGCATGTGAGATGTGGATAGCAATCCGAAAGCAGCAAATACTATTTAGTAACTTGTAAATATACTAAGCTGTGCATTTGTGGCTGGCCGGGAGTGTGTTAAGTTGCAGCGGTTGCTCGATTGCTGTGATCAGAGATTGGCTGTAGCAGGCATTTATAGGCCTTAGGGCTAGCTTTCTGGGTACACCAGGTGCAAGTGGTACTTTCGTGATGACTGGAAGAAAATTACATGCATTGCACGATCAGCCACCAGTACACTGTAACACTGCTATGTCCAGTATCTTTAAGACAAAATTTATGGCATACAAAAACAGCCAATTAAAAAGTCTTGCTCCATTTCAACTTATTACTTAAAGGTTCAGAAGACGCTGCAAGTGGCATAGCCTTGCCAGAGGCGTGTACAGTCGATTGTTGCATGCAGCTTTCGTAACAGTTATATACTTGCTAAATTTGTTGCATCTTCCGATCACTTAAGGCATATTTTTTATGGTATGTGGGTACCGTCTCCCCTGGGTCACACTGCGATACAGGTCACTGTGAAAATTTTCAAGTAAGATGACTTCCCATAATGCTGACTACATTTCCCAGATCTGAAGTAAACACAATCAGAGGGCTGACATCAGTACAGATGTTTCTGCCGAGTAGGCATAGCTAACTGTACCTGTAATTAATCAAATGAGAACAGTAGTACCTGTCAGAATAATTGCGTCAACTACTGTGTCAAAGTTAACGCTGGTGATATTTTGTTTATCTTGAATTCTTGTTTTATGCATGGTAGAGGCAGTGAAGGTGTACGGCTACAGCCGCAGTGATATAGTTATGGTCCAATGTATTTAAAATGTCAGTGTTACTGAGAATCAAGCCTTCATGTTTTTTGTGTAATCTTTTATTCTTGCAGACCCCAAGCCAAAGGCCTTTAAATTTATGTGCAGTTTTTTTGGTTGTTCCATTTCAATTGGTATAATGGTTAGATAAGTGATTGCTCACATTTGAGAAAATATAATTGAAATATTATTGAAAAATAATTGAAAAATCACAGTTTCTTGCAAGCCTTTTTTACATTAAAGCAGCAGGTCATAAAGAATTGTATTAAGGTCAACATCAAACGATGTCACGTAGCTGGCTCCCATAGCAATACACTGGTTATTGGCCTGGGAACTTTCGACCCCCCCCCCCCCCCCCCTGTATATGCGTTCTGTTATCTTCATTTTTTTTCTCCTTTTTTTTATTGTGTCAGAAGAGAGCATCCGCTTTTATAGCGAGGAAAGGAAGATATTGAAGCTTATGTGGTGATAGTAAGTGAGAGTTGTAATCATTTGTCAGTTCTGTCATGTCCCTAGCTCTGTGAGCAGAGGCATAGGTGCGCACAGGAGGAAGGCAGGAGGGCAGCCACTTGCCCGAATAACCTGAAAGAGGGTGCCGATTCTAAATAATTATTTTCTTAATGGAAAAGTACTGTGCTGATCTTTGTTGAAGTCCTTGTAAATAATAGACCTGACAAGCAATGTGGTATTCATACAAATTAAGGCAACAGTTTGAAGTGATTAACTGTCATCGTAACTGTTACTGCCACTGCTTCCTATTCAGCAAAAAGATTTACTTCCATCAAGCAAATTGCATATTCTTTCCTGTGTGCATTTTTTTATTCTCTATGAAACCTGACGATGTTCAACAGGGATTACAAAGCAACATTGTCTATATTTCTATTAAGATTATTTGACATTTCTAAGAAAGGTATCACTCTTGTGATAGTACGTAAGGCGTAGCAGTTTGAGAGATACTGCAGAGCCAAACATGCTTATCTCTTGGAAGTTACCCAGGTGTTCATTGTAGGCCTATTTGCACACTTTTAGAAATCTCCGTGTAATAACAAAATTTACAAGGTGCCATTTGCTCGATATAAGCAGTGCCATGTCCTTAGCAATACAGACACAGTGCAGCAGCAGAGCATTCAGTAACATTGCTTCATATCGCCCTTTTGCTTAACATACTGTTGTGTGGTGCCACTGAGTAAGGGGTACGAACCAAGAAGACACAGATGCTGAACTGCTCATTTCAAGGAGCATGAGACCAAACTTCTTTTATTTCATCATCGTCAGTCTGACTACACCCACTGCAGGACAAAGGCCTCTCCCTTGTTCCACCAGACAACGCTGTTCTGTGCTTGCTGCTGCCATTTCGTACTCGCAAACTTCCTAATCTCATCTGTCCACCCAACTTTGTCGCCCCCTACCCTCCTCGCCTTCTCTGGAAATCCAGTCAGTAACCCTCAATTATCAGCGGTTATCCTGCCTACGTGCTACGTGCATGGCACGTGTCCATTTCTTCTTCTTGATTTCAACTGTGGTATCCTTAACCCCGGTTTGTTCCCTGACCCACTCTGCTCTCTTCTTGTCTCTTAATGTTACAGCTATCATTTTCTTTTCCATCACTCACTGCGCCGTCCCAAATTTAAGCTGAACTGAACCTTCTTTGTAAGCCCCTTGGTTTCTGCTCCTTACGTAAGCACAAGCAAGGTGCAGCTGTTATATACCTTCCTCTCGAAAGATAGTGGCAATCTACCAGTCATGAATTAAAGATGCTTGCCGAACGTGCTCCACCCCATTCTTATTCTTCTAGTTAATTCGATCTCGTGGTTGGGTTGTGCGAGTAATACATGTCCTAAGTAGACGTACTCCTTTACAACTTCAAGTGCACTGCTATCTATCTCGAAGTGCTGTTCTCTTTTGAGGTTGTTGTACATTACCTTCGTTTTCTGCAGATCAATTTTAAGACCTACTTTTCTGCTGTCCTTGTCTAACTCCGTAATCATGAGTTGCAATTCGTCCCCTGAGTTACTCAGCAATACAATGTCATCGGCAAAGCGCTGGCTACTAAGGTACTCTCCATTAACTCTTAACCCTAACTTCTCCATTCTAAGCCTCTGAAATCCTCTTTTAAACACGCGGTAAATAGCATTAGGGAGATTGTATCCCTTGTCTTACACCCTTCTTGATTGGTACTCTGTCGCTTTCTTTATGAAGCCCTATGGTGGCAATCGATCCTCTAGATTTCCTCCAGAATGTTTATATATGTTTCTTTGATGCCCTGATTCCGCAGTGTCTGCATGACTACTCATATCTCTGCTGAATCAAATGCCGTCTGGTAATATACGAAGACTATGTATATTGGTTGGGTGTATTCTGAGCATTCCTCTATCACCTAATTGAGAGTATGAATGTGGTCGATTGTTGAGTTGAAAATACTGCTTGTTTCTTTGGTTGATTGAAGTGTAATGTTGGTGAATTTTGTTAGCAATTGTATTTGGAAATAGATTGTATACGACCAAGTGTATAAAATAGATAGATATGTGGGGTTTAACATCCCGAAACCTTCATATGATTATGAGAGCTGCCATAGTGGAGGGCTTCAGTAATTTCAACCGCCTGGGGTTCTTCAACGTGCACCCAAGTCTAAGCACATGGGCCTACAGCATTTTCGCTTCCATCGAAAATGCAGCCGCTGCAGTCGGGATTTGATCCCGCAACCTCCGGGTCAGCAGCCGAGTACCTTAACCATTAAACCACCGTGGCGAGGCGGAGAGTATAAAATATAAAATATTGTTAATATAATAATCTTTAGTATAAAATAATGTTAATATATCTGTATAGAGATGCTAACATAGAGCAACAGTCGCACAGGTGCCAACCTGCAATCGGATTAGGCTGCTTCTAGCCAACAGGACTTGACACATACCTCATAGGCATACCCTCATGGTTACTAGCACATGTGATAAGATTGACCAAGATTGATTATTGCATTTTCTGGCTCGATGGGAATTCCAAGTAAGGTTGACTTTTCCTGCAGTTTCAAACATTTACGTGTAGCTTCATGACAGTGCAGCCCAAGAGAAGGTTCATGGGCATAAAGAGCATTTATTTTTCATACTTTGTAATGTGTCAAGTGGAAGATTGATCTACTGGTCAAACATTTGCTTTAAAAATACCTGGCACAGGAAGTCAAATGGCACGTGCAGTGAGAAATCTGTACAGACCTGCAACCACCTACCTTGCGAAGTTGTTGAAGCAAGCACAAGATGATGGTAAACAAAAAGAAATTGAATACGTGAATTCAAAAGGTGTGAAGTGCTATCACTTTAATAGAGGGGCGGTAAGCTGTGTTGCCCTTTATAGCCAGTTCTACAGAAATCTATGATGCATTCACTACTTCATTGGGCTCTTGATGTACAACATTTCTTTAATCACAATGCGATGCGGTATAAGAAAACAAGGTAACTGTACGGTGGTAGACCATGACATTAAGAGCACATATTTAACGTTGCATCTGAGCTGCGCAAAAAAGTTTTGCAGAAGTGAATATATATCGTTTCAGAGGTTTTCTATGCACGTATACTTGCAGACTAAGCAACGCTTGCAATAATACCCTTCCCCTGCAGGATATCTTGCCCCTGTAAACTTTCATCAGTGTGCATGTATATGCTCATAGCAAAACCTGCAAAACAATGTAGGACTCCCACTTCTGCAAAATATATTTGCACAGTGTAAATGTGGCACTAAAAATGTGCTTTTAATATCATGGTGTGCTAGCACACAGTTACCATGCTTTCATATACGAAGTTGTTGTCAGTAGGAATATTGACACTTCTTGCATTGTAGCTCAAGCTGTGCAAAACTTCGTAGAGCGCAGGACATATTTGCAAAAAGCGGAGTTCTAATTTAACCAGGGAACATATATAGCCTCTAATTGAAAGGTTCCTCCTTTAGTAGATTCTGAAATGCACACTTGTGTATTAAATGAGAATGGTCATTTATATTTAACTAAGCAGAAATTTGCCATATGGAACCTTTGCACCACAGTCTTTTGTCCCATGCAGTACCTTTATTGTATAACCATATAGTAGTAGGTCCTTTGACAGAAGCAAGCAACAGTTAACAATCTTTAAAATAAATGAAAAAAAAAGTGATTGGGAGAACACTTCGGTAGAGGCATTACATTGAGCTCGTTGAAAAAATTGGTAATGTGTTGTGAACTTATAACCCACTGATCATAACTTGAATCTAGCAGCAAAACCTCTCATTATTGCTTTTTTTATGCCGGAAAGTCTTCTATATGGCTCCTTTAGTGTGGTGAAGCATTCACAGTAGTCCGTTGCACAAAATTTAGATGTACGGAATCGCTGAGTTTGCTAACAGCAATGTCAACATATCGTCTGTAAAAATACTTCTGTTGGCACCTCCACCATGGACCACTCAAGAAATGTGGGATAATATATATATATATATATATATATATATATATATATATATATATATATATATATATATATATATATATATATATATATATATATATATATATATATATATATATATATATATATATATATATATATAAAGATCTAACAGACAGTAATGAATGTAAAATAAGAAAGAAAAGTGGGTGAAAAATAACAGAGCATCGAACGCGTTATTCCAAGGTCCTAGGTTCGTTTCCTGCTCACGGCAAGTTATTTTTTCACCCACTTTTCTTTCTTCTTATTTTACATCACATTGGTTCTAATAACTTCTCCTATACATTCCTTGGCCTTACTGTCTGTTAGATCGTATTAATATTGTGTCAAAACACGGAAAAACGAGCTCTTAGGTATACACCTTATTCCAGCAGATTTGCATCAGTTTAGCTATGTGCCTGAGTAAAGTCTGTATGTTTCGACGTTAACGAACTTCATTTTAAGTAGCTTTCTCACACTGGAGCGAAAATACCATTTTCTGAAGAATCGCGCAAAACAAAAAGCTGTTGCCAAGGGTCCACAAAACCGAAACTTGCAGCAAACCACCACCATCCACAGTTGTGGCCTCGCTAGGGCCATAAGAGTGTCACCGACATTGTCGCCGCATTAACTTCTTCGCAAAATATTTTCATATGCGAGAAGTAATCTTATAAAACGCGAAAAATTAGTGGTTAATTGTTACTTAAATAAATCTGCGGGATTCGTGACTATTTTAAAACCACTATAGTCAGCCGCATTGCTGTAACCATAGCAAGAATAGGTTCATTATGGCGGCAATCATGTACGAGGTTTCGCCTACACGAAGGTTGCTGTAATTCGAGTTTAGCGTCCATTATGCCGATTCAGTGACATCTATTTCTGCAGAAACCAAGAATATGCTTCACGAACTGATTTTCGCTTTGAATGGATACCCAGGAAGCATTTTTGTGGAAAAAGAAGGCACTTTTTCGGTAATGTTACGGAGGCAGCTTGTCGACTAGTCAACGATAACAGCAATCTGAAACTTCTTTGCGATCTTACGATAATTTTTTCGCGATGTCTGAAATGAACATACTGTGTTTATGGCAATGATATCTACACTCATAAAATGTTAATCTCTTCGAACGATATCGCGTCTTGTGAAACTGTCCCGGTGCGATGTAGAAACGAACTTCCATTGAAGTTGCGGCCTTTAAAGAAAGGTGACAATTCACCAGCTGGGCTCGTACTTTTCAGTTTCTATTAAATTTGATACCTAACTCGGGTATGATTCTCAGTTCATATCTGTTATGTCATTTCATGAGTCGATGCAAAGCGAAATTTATGGCTCTGGTGATTTTAAGAACGTATAAAAGAGTTCAGGTACACATATTATAATTCCTGTAAATTTTTCGAAATATATCGCTAATAGTTGTGCACTTTATTTCAGGTCACCAAAGGACTTCCGTTTATGCACCCATCTGAAACACTGATTTTGGATAAGCTTTGTGCTTTAGGCTACCATGTCAAGTACCTGCGAACTTTCGTGTCAACTCACCGAAGTTTCTTCGCGAGCGGTAATAATCGTGTCTCTCTTTTTTTTTCCAAACATACTGCCAAGAAGCATGTGATTTGCAGATTTTCAGAGGCATTGTCATCGCCCATACCTGCATAGTATTGTCAGTAGCTGGCACTAAAATATTGTTTCAGTTTCATAGAAGATGGGGATGGAGACCACCACTATATGTGTACACCCTTCCATTCAGCACGTGTTCGCACTTGATGTCACTTGCTAGACAACGTGACATGCACAACACAACTGTTGCATGTTTCTTTAATGCACTGGACCAAGCAAAAGAAGTAGGTGGTGTGTGCCTAGCGACTTAAAGGGACCGACAACTGCCCAGAACATGAAATGAGATCACTGCACGAAAGGAAAGATTGTCCCTTATAGTGACTCAAGCCAACCCTGTTTTTTCTCATGACAAGTGGATTTTTGTTTTTATTTCTTCATTGAAAATCACAAAAAATGGCTTGTGGTGTCTCTGGAGGCAAAAACATAAACTATCATGAATGCCCTGCCACGTGACCATGGTTTAATGTACACGGTCAACGATTTATTGATTAGTACTGAAATATTGTTTGATTCCTTATAGCAAAAAATAATATTTTATAAAAGTATACGTATAAGCTTGCGTTAGTAGTACGCATTAAAGTAGTGCTCCCTTTGCGTGACATATGCGCAGTTTTGTTTCAGATTACTTGGCTTGGCAACGCGGTACAAATGCAGGGAAGCTCTATAGAGCCACACCGTCTCATTTTAATCGCTTGTTTTTAAAAAAATATAGTTGTAAAGTGCAGAACAAATGTGGTTAAGCATAGTTCCATAAAATCCTGCAAAATAAGAACGACAGCATGCATAAGCCACCAGGAAGCTTACCGGCATCACTATCAATACTCAGCGTTGCCGTATGTAAAGGGACTACCGTGTTCAGAGCCTTTCAGATCGAAAAATACTGCTAATAAAATGACTACATGCTCTTGAGATCAACTACTGCAGCTACGATCACTACGAAGGGTAAGATTTCTGTCCAGCAGGAAAAAACTGGATCGAAAAGAGTCAGTTGTAGGTCCCTTTAACTTGATGGCAAGCACACTGGTCTGCTGAGCAGTAAGTTTCACGGTCATGTGTTGGCCCTTCTGGTTGCATTGTGATATGGGCAACATTACGGTGCACTTAAAGTCAAATAGGTGAATGCTAGAGACACCTGTATAACCAAAACGGTTGGAGCCCTCCAGTTGGACATCTCTGATAACTTAGATGTAGTCTCCTTGGAAGCAGATCATTTTAACATCACTTACTAAGATTACAATTGCTTTCAGGGGAGATATTTTTGTGTCTGTGTAAGGCGAGACTTCAACTGGTCCATCTGTTCTCATTTAAAGGTGCTCAGGAAGACCAGAGGCCAGTCAGACGTGGCTTGTATCTGCATGCAGTCTGCTCGGGGCTGCAAAAAGTCCTGTACGAGTACACAGATGAACTGCTTGTTCTTGAAAAAGAAGTTCTCGAGGCACATGAGATCTCTCTGATGCGGTTTCAAGAGAGGCTCGAAAAAGTGAGTGTTTTTTTCTTATGCCAACCAGTGTGAGACATCCAAACACTGTGCTTAGGTCATGTGGCACCAAACATTACCTTTGCCAGAATTTTAATGCAGTATACTGGATGTTGATCCCCTATTGAAGCTTGGATGCAGCATAATCCTGTTATGTTCTTCTTATTTTTTTTTTGGCTGGTCATGAAACGTCTCCGAGTGTCTTATTTTATGCTGCCAAGTGTACCATGTAGTAGCAGTTAGGGCTGGTTGGTACCTTGTTTCGAGTGCTTGCCACAACTCGTAGTAAAATGAAGCAGAAGCGAAGGTCGGAGGAAAAACAAGATAGCAGTACTCAAGCTGTCGCCTTGTCTTCCTATCTACATCTACCTTAATTTCCTCTTAGTAGCTCTGTTTGAGTTGCATTAAACACTCGGAATGTTGGTACTGTGTTTTTTGACATGTCCAACAACGAACAATATGGTGTCTGTCTTTTTCACATCTTTTGTGCTGTTATTCAAATTTTCAAGCATTCTCGTTGTACTTTTTCTGCGTGCAGTACCACCTGCTTTTTCTGAAGTTGCATGACCTTGTTGCTGAGATCGAATCCAGTCAAGTGCATGGTTGCAACATTCTACAGTCCCTGCATCGGAGCTGTACCACAGCACTCCCTGTTGGCAAAGCAAGCATGTCACTGTGAGTGTGGGCATTTTGTGTACCATGCTATAGGGGCTATAATGTTTATCACATTTTTTTGGTCGTAGTGAGCCAGAGCACAATATTTGTTGAACATGCTCGTTAATGTAATGGCAAAATTTTATTCACTGGGACAATGAAATATCACACTTTACACTGTAATGTCGGAAGGCGTGTTTTTTGAACAATAAAAATTCTGGAGAAACAAAAAAGCACCTTTAAAGCAAAAGTGATTCAAGAGCTGGTGAATTCTTGTTTTACTGCCTTTCTTTTTCTATGATGTGTATTAATATCATGTCTAATGAACGCCCACACTGGGCATTCATTAGATTTATCTACATTATTCATACATGCTTATTATCACGGGTGTTCGTTGTCTTCGTTGGTTATGGGAACTCGGCTTGACTGCAATCTGTGCCTTGGGTGTGGTCACTTAACCGTGCCCTTGCGGTATAATAAAGGTTGCATTAATCGTTGCATCACAGTATCGTAGTATCTTTTTAACTTGATGCGTATCATAATAAAGAACTGGTTAGTTCATTGCTGTATAATATTGCCTTCTCCTTAACCACATATCTTTAGTGCTGTGGAAGCCTTGTTAAAAAGAACTTAAAAAGTAATAATTTTCTCACCTACTTGTAGGGTATTAGCCTGCAAGATTAACTCTATTGATATTTGAAATAGCAATGGCTACATACAGGCTTCCCTATAGACTTCTTCATAAAATGCTGGCTTTAGTGGCAATTCTTGGAGGATGTTATTCTATAACCTAGTGCCACTTTCACTCATTTTATGTAAGCTGCAACTTATGATTGATTGTTTGTCCAAGAGCGTCGCCGTAAACAATTATTGCAATGGCACTGCTCCCAAAAAATGTTATCGTACAAAAGCATGTAAGCCTATGGCTTTCAGGCAGCTGAAAAAACATACACCGTTGTTTTGTAAAACACTTTCTAGCCTAGCCTTTTGGTATACACACTATACGCAGGTTCTTGCACCACTTTCACTAAACATTCTGCAGTCCTGGGATGAAAGCTTTCTAATATAAATGTGTACTGCAGCTAACCATGTACTTCTAGTAAAAATTCTTTTGAGCCTACTTGTTTCGTAATCCTAGAAGTACTTCTACAGCGCAAACGTAGACACACCACAAAGGAAGAGACGACACGCACAAGCTCTGACTATCAACTGACTTTATTTCGGCAATTGTCATAGCATATATACCTCCAAGGCAGCCTTGCCATGCACGTGCCACGCAATTGAAAAAAAAAGCAGAAACATAAAAATGAAATAGAGTTGAAAAATGAATCAGTGTATTACATACAGGATGAAATGAAATCAAACTTGGATGGTTGCAGGGACAGGGACGTGTCACTTATGCAAGGATGAGCACTTTCTCTGACATGATAGGCTTCCAAAGCGAGCCGCACATGCTCATGGTTGCTCCTGCCAAGGACCTACACCCTTTCAAATCGTGCCTCACATTTGCAACAAGCGTTAATATGAGCCACAAGATGGGCTCCTTTATCTGCATTTTTGTTAATCTTTTGTGTGTGTTCCCTGAGCCGCTCGTTGATGCATCTTCCAGTTTGACAGACTTTACATTTTCCCTGTAAAAGCACTTCTAGGACCATGTACTTTTAGCTTTGCCATAGAAATAGAAAAGGTATTGAAGTAAATGATGACAAAGCAAGCTCTGTGCCTAGTTGTATTTAATAATTCGTAGTTCAAGTTCATCTCGTTACAGAATATGTCAGGTACAATAGGACTAAGTGTTAAAGTTATAGTGAATAAGAAAGACGTTGATACCATCAGGTCAGCTATCATCAACACAAGAAAAAGGCACGTGATCGGCGACCGAGCTCCGTCATATGGGTCCGCCTGCGTTCCTTTCGAGCTACCACCCGCTTGCTCAGTCCTTCAATAAACCCTCTTCACATTTGGTGGAGGTGCGGGGTAACTACATCACCTACACCTTGGAATTCCGATCCCGCACCCTGCCGTCGACCATGCAAGTTGACGCTGCCCAACAGACAGCACCTCTCACAGCCGCTACTTGCCCCGGCCCGGTTCACGAGCGAGACCCCCCGATCTTTCCGGGCGCCGAAGACCAGGACGTCGAGGACTGGCTGTCGTCCTACGAAAAAGTCAGTGGACCAAACAGGTAGGATGACGCTGCTAAGTTGAGCACCGTCAACTTTTACTTGGCTAATGTGGCGAAACTGTGGTACACAAACCACAAATCCGAGTTCGAAAACTGGGCCGCTTTCAAGCAGGTAATATCCTCTGTTTTCGGTCGCCCTGCCGTGCGGAAGTTGCGCGCCGAACAACGCCTGCGCTCACGGGCACAAGAACCTGGCGAAACGTTTACCGCCTATATCGAAGACATACTCGATCTCTGCAGGCGCGTCGATGCCGCAATGAGCGAAAGTGCCAAGATCCAGCACATTATGAAAGGTGTCGATGACGACGTATTTCAAATGCTCCTTGCGAAGTCTCCTGGCACGGTGTCTGAAGTGGTAACTCTGTGGCAGAGCTACGATGAATTGCGACGGCAACGAGCTCTCACCCATCGTTCATTTCAGCCTAACCAACCACTCGCTGCACTGGACGTCGTACCTGACCACTCCCGCCTTCTAGCATAAATGAAAGACTTTGTGCGTGAGGAGGTCGCACGTCAGCTTTCCCTCCTGCCGTTTTGTCAGTGCCAAGAGCTCCCGCAGCAGCAGCAAGAGCGACAACCTACCCCGTTAACTCCCATGCTCCGACTTGTGCTTCAGGACCAGATTGCCGAGGCTATGCCAGTGCCCTTTCAGAGGCAAGTTGTCGCCGTGCCTCTTACTTATGCTGACGCAGTAAAGAGGCAGCAGCCACACCAGCCCTCGCCATTCAATGGACTGCCACATGTCACCGCTCCTACTCAGTCTTCCGTCACATGGGCTCCTCCCCTCGCTACCACAGCCTCGACTCAGCCGTATGTCGCCTGGGCGGCGCCCGTCGCTGCAAATGCCTGGCGAACGCGGGATAACCGGCCGATCTGTTTTGCATGCGGCGGCCCTGGCCATATCTCCCAATACTGCCGTCGTCGGGCGCCCGGCTACACAGACGCCCGACCACGAAGCAACTACACGGACCGACCCCCTTTTGGTTATGAAAGTTCGGATCATCAGTCAAACACGTCCTCCCGTGACTATTCGGCAACTTCGTCTCGTCGCTCACCTTCACCCAATCGACGCTCCTTGTCACCCATGCGTCCACGACCAGCCCCTCAAAATGAGGGAAACTAGCCGTCGCAGTTCAGGGAGCAAGAACTGCGCTATCGTAATGTTCAAGTCCTCGCACCTTGCCGTCAAATATCGTCGAAGTTCTTGTAGACAGTGCCCATGCATACGCTCTTGTGGATACCGGTGCCGCTGTGTCCGTTATAGATGCCAAACTTTGCCGCAAGTTCCGAAAGGTGACCATGCCGCTTGATATGATGTCCTTACGTGCAGCAAATGGAGAACCTGTTCGACCTATAGCCGCCTGCACTGCCAGACTCACAATTGCGGAGGACCACTACATTGTTGAGTTTATCGTCCTTTCCTCGTGCTCTCATGACATCATATTGGCTGGGATTTTTTATCGCGTAATCGCGCCGTTATAGATTGTGCCCGTTCCGAACTTGAACTGCTTCCGTTGTTCGACCAGCCCTACGACCACACTAATCAAGCCGCGCACAAGCTAGTTGTCAAAGAGGACACTGACATTCCACCGACAACGGCTGTTTTGCTCCCTGTGGTCTCCGACGACATGCGTGATGAAGTAGCATTTTTTGAGCCATCAAGCCTCTTTCTAAGTCGGAAACCACTTCTGCTTCCTTATTTAGCCCTCTCAATTTCTAATGGAGCCAGTGCTCTCTGCCTTACCAATCCCTTTCCGCATACCATCAAACTGTTTAAAGGTGAGTCTCTTGGATGCGTACAGCCCATTGATAACGTACAAATTTTTACCGTACCGCAAGAATCATCCCAAAGTGACCTCGCCGCCGTCAGTGCTCTTAACCACTCTGATCTACAGGCTTCGAAAGTGTTCGATTCGGCGATCGCAGACGGACTGTCACCATCTGAACGATCTGAACTCCTCCAACTGCTGTACCAGTACCGCGAATCTTTCGGTGTTGTTCAACCTTCACTTGGCCGCACTTCTACCACTCTACATTACATCGATACCGGCTCCCGTGCGCCACTACGACAACGACCATATCGTGTTTCTGCGGCGGAGCGCCAAGTTATTACCGAACAGGTGAATGATATGCTGCAACGCGGCGTCATTCAACCTTCCCAAAGTCCATGTGACTCACCTGTAGTGCTCGTTAAAAAAAAAAGGATGGTTCAGTTAGCTTCTGCGTGGATTATCGGCGCCTAAATAAAATCACTCGAAAAGATGTATATCCTTTACCCAGGATTGACGATGCCCTTGATACTTTACAATGTGCCGAGTTTTTTTCATCATTAGATTTGCGCGCAGGGTACTGGAAGGTCCCCCTTGCAGATGCCGATCGACCAAAAACAGCCTTCGGGACACCGGACGGTCTATATGAGTTTAATGTCATGCCCTTCGGCCTCTGCAATGCCCCTGCCACCTTCGAGCGCATGATGGACTCGGTTCTTCGGGGTTTGAAATGGCAAATCTGTTTCTGCTATCTCAACGATATGGTCACCTTTGCGCCAGACTTTGGAACACATCTTGAGTGTCTCAAACACGTCCTCACGTGCCTGAAGAATGCTCAGCTGCAACTCAACCTAAAGAAGTGTCACTTCGCTGCTCGGCAACTTAAGATTCTCGGGCACGTCGTATCAAAGGACGGTATACTTCCAGACACGGCTAAGTTACGGGCTGTCGCCGACTTCCCCAAACCAACGACTATGAAGCAGTTACGGAGCTTCGTGGGGTTATGCTCCTACTTTCGCCGGTTCATGCGCAACTTCGCCTCTATCATTGCGCCTTTGACCAAACTTATAGGCAGCACCACTGATATTTCGTCATGGTCTTCTGAGTGTGACCAAGCCTTCTCTACCCTTCATCGTCTTCTCACTTCAATACCAATACTGCGTCACTACGATCCTATGGCAGCAACTGAGGTCCACACCGACGTCAGTGGTGTCGGCCTCGGTGCGGTTCTCGCGCAACGCAAGCCTGGATTCGCTGAGTATGTCGTCGCCTACGCCAGCAGAACTCTCACCAAGGCTGAATCGAGCTACAGCATCACCGAGAAGGAATGCTTGGCGATCGTTTAAACACTTGTCAAGTTCCGCCCATATCTTTATGGCCGTGCTTTTGATGTAGTAACGGACCACCACGCATTATGCTGGTTATCTTCGCTCAAGGACCCATCGGGTCGTCTTGCCCGTTGGGCTCTTCGGCTTCAAGAATATGACATTCGCGTTGTATATCATTCCGGCCACAACCATACCGATGCTGATGCACTGTCGCGATCTCCCCTATCCCCGGACATTGCATCTGTTTCCTCAGACAACACGTTGTCAGCTCTTGACGAGGACACCATCTCTTCTGCACAACGCAACGACCCATGGATTGCTTCGCTTCTTGACACGTTATCCGAGGAACAGACACTTCCAACCACTCGAACACTGCACCGCCAAGCTCCGCACTTCAGTGTTCGGGATGGCCTTTAGTACCGGCGCAACTATTCAGCAGATGGTAGGAAATGGCTACTAGTCATTCCCCGAACTCTGCGCTCTACTATCTGCGCGTCGTTTCATTCCGACCCGAATGTGCTCACGCCGGTGTATTCAAGACCTACGAGCGCCTACGAAATGGTATTACTGGCGTGGAATGTTTACCTTCGTCGGCCAGTTCATTCGCGGCTGCCACGAATGTCAGCGGCGGAAAAGCCCGCCACATCCTGCGACAGGTTCATTGCAGCCACTTCCATGCCCAGACCGCCCATTCGACCGTATAGGAATTGACCTCTATGGACCACTACCATCGACAACGACAGGCAACCGATAGGCCATCGGGGCAGTGGATCATCTAACACGGTACGCTGAAGCTGCTGCTCTCCCCACAGCTGCAGCACAAGATGTCGCAACTTTCATACTCAATTGTTTTGTGCTTCGGCATGGTCCTCCTCGAGAACTCCTCAGTGACCGAGGGCGCGTTTTCCTCTCCGATGTAATCCAAGCACTTCTTCAACAGTGCCATATTGTACACCGGAAGAGTACAGCCTACCACCCACAGACAAATGGCTTGACTGAGCGGTTTGATCGTACTCTGGGGGACATGCTCGCTACACATGTCGCTTCTGATCAAACAAACTGGGACCTCGTTCTTCCATTTGTCACATACGGGTATAACACCACTACGCAAGTCACTACCGGGTTTTTCTCATTTTTTCTCCTGTACGGTCGCCAACCATCGCACACCATCGACACTTTACTGCCATACTCACCAGATCCCTCCGAACGCACGCCTGTCTCGGAAGCCGCTCGTTACGCAGAAGAGTGCCGCAAGCTAGCCAAGCGGCTTACTACATCCGACCAACAGCGCCAGATGGAGACCCGTGACGACGAACATCGTTCTGCACCAACGTTCGTTCCTGGAGCACTTGTATGGCTTCATGTGCCGCCCTGCGCCCCTGGTGTATCACCCAAGCTACTCTCTACTTATCATGGTCCCTACCGCGTGGTCGAGCGTACCTCACCCGTGAACTACGCCATTGAACCCCTCACGCCACCGAGCGACCGTCGTCGGCGTGGACGTGATATTGTTCACGTAAACCGTCTCAAGCCCTACTTTGACCCGCTTGTCCCCAAGTGTTAGATTGCCAGGATGGCTTCAACTTTTTTGCCAGGGGTAATTATAGTGAATAAGAAAGACGTTGATACCATCAGGTCAGCTATCAACACAAAAAAAAAAAGGCACGTGATCGGCGATCAAGCTCCGTCATCTGGGTCCGCCTGCGTTCCTGTCGAGCTACCACCCGCTTGCTCAGTCCTTCAATAAACCCTCTTTACAAAGTGTACACATAAATTATTTTTCTTTCAACTTTCTCATCATTGGTGCAGGCTCTTGCAGGCTGGCTATGGAGTGCTGTGTCAACAGATTTCCTCCTGGGTGTTGTATGGTATTCTGCGGGACCCCTATCAAGAATTTTTTGTGGAGGCGTTGGGTGGTGACCCATCACGAACAGAGCCCAACACCAGCAGCAGCTGTTTAGAGGTTAGTTGTAACACACATCTTGCTATGTATGTAAACTTTTAGTAGTTGATAGGTATAGGTTGGTTGGCATCCTATTGCCAGCCTATTCCAGTGGATTCTAGATGTGGAATCTGATTAGTTGATTTCGTGCAATTTCTCAAGTCAATTTTTCATGATTATGCAGTGACACATACAGGGAATAAACTGTTGAAATTTTCAAATTGCTTTTTTTTTCTCACACACTGAACATTGTCCTATAAAAAGGTGGTAAGGCTAAGTTCTGGCATTAACAAATCAATGGTTTTCCAATGACAGACGGTGCTAATGTGCAATACTTTAGGTGATACCTTACAAAGGCTCTGTAATTGCAATACAGGACTTCAATAGATATTCTCTTAATGTTGTATAAACTTGCAAAGTGTTGTAAGAAAAACATGCATTTTGTTTTTTGTTTGAGAGAAAGCAATAGCTAATGTCCGCAGTATTCATGCAGTGAGAAACAGTACATAAATTTGGTCATTAGTTAAACCTAGTAGCTGTTTGTTTTACACTCAATCTTTGTTATAATAAAGTTGCACCTTACTAGAAAATCAGCTTGTTACTTTCAAAAATCCACTGTACAAGTTTATTCCTAACTCTATATCTATTGCAAGACTATATTTTATTTACTTCATTATGACTAATATTTCATTATATCTGGTTTTGCTATATCGATGTCTGAGTGTATTGTGTTAACAATTATATTGACACTCTTCGCAAGCTTTTGCTACTGCCGGCGTGCTCCGTACATTTCTCTCTGCATTGGCGTTCTCAGCGAGTAAAAGCATGCAAGTAAAGTGGACCAACATGGATAAAACAGAAATGAAACGAGCTAGCCAACTCTGTCGCACAAGAAGAGCATGAGATAACATTACCCTGTGTACAAAGTCTGCAGTCAATTGCTTCTCAAGCAGCGAGAAAACGTCCCGGCTGTCCTTCAGGCGGAGGAGCATATGCAGGGGCTGCGTCGCTTGAAAAGCAACTTTGCTCAAAAGGGGGCAGTGGCCAGCACTGGTGCACGCGCTATCTCAACATACATGAGTAGACGGCTTTTAAACTTGCTGTGCACTCAGCACTTCACGTTTAGAAAACTGGCTACACAAAAAACTGCTTCGATCACTGGAGCGGCTATATTCCCTTCAACCAGCATCTTGCTGCGTTTTGTGAGATCGTATCTAGTATAGTTATCTGCTAATCTTATTTCGTATAACCTTTAAATTTGTAACTTGTGTTCATTCTTTCGTCCTTGTGTGAAACTTAGATTTTTTACGGAAGTACAGTGGAAACCCGCAATAACGAAATCGCCGGGAAAACCGTAAAAATTCGTTTTCGCAAGAATTGCGTTGCCGCGAGTATGAGACATAAAAACAGTGATATGGCCAGCAGAACGAAAATTTATTGCCAGAAGTTGCCGACTTTGCCGACCCTTGCCATGCAACAACTTCAAAGCTCTCCTTTTGCACTGGAAAAAGTGGTCCGTTGCTACGTCATACATCATGTGCCCGAAGAAGGAGTGAATGGTGTCCAGCGCATCCAAAACAACCCGCGGGTTTGGTTTCTCCGCGTGCGTCTCTTCTTGCAGAGACGCTGTGCTACCAGAGGCACTCTAGTACAGGACGATCAAGCTATTGCGTTCACAAGAAGATGGGTCCGTGTGATCAAAATTCACGAAAAAACATAGCGGAAAATGGTCTTCTGCTATCGCGTTCATCAGGATCATGCGTAAGGCTCATGGCCCACCACGCTGTCACATTTTGATTTCGCTGGTAGAGAGGGCAAAGATAATTGTTATCATGTATGCCTACGCTTCCACCCTCTTCACACACTAAACACCACACGCAACAGATGCATCACTTTAGGGCCGGCCAGGCATGTTGCAGGACACAGACCCCATCGCCGATTTAAGTAAACAAAAATGGTGGTACCCACGCTAGCGCGGCAAAAGCAGACGTTTACAAATTTTGAGTGCGCATAACATGCATAAGAGCATATTTTCGACAGTTAAGCTTTGGCGTGAGGGCAAAATAAGGCCCGCACCGTGGTAGAAAATTCGTTAATGCGGGATCGCTGTTTAAAAACATTTTGTTGCCACGAGATATGTAATACATGGGCTTCTATGAACGTTAGCCGGGGATCCGGAAATATTTCGTTGCCGCGGGGATTTCGTACTCACAGGGTTTCGTTATTGCGGGTTTCGACTTAGTGTCCAGTCATTGGGCTAAGCTCATTTGTAATAAAGACTTCACGTCCAAGACATACCACTGTATAAGAACTCTGGGGTGTAGACGGCATTCATCTGTGTGAATGTTTTGTTTTTGACATTGCAGGCCCCTTTAGAGTCAATGCAAGATTTTCGTTTGAAATCCAATCTGCTGCCAGAACAGCTGTCCCAGTCTTTTGCCAGCAAAGTGCTTTTTGCTGGTTCAGCTGTGAGGGTCTTTGGGCAGTCTGCAGGTCAGTATCCCATGATGACTGCCTCAGTGCATGAAGGCCAAATGGCTTGATTGCAAAAGTGGCACAGAAAAAATTGTGCATGAAAGAAAACAGTAGTCATGCAGCAATTTGTAGCACGAAGCTATAAGAAATGCAGGTTTCTCATGGAGAGAGGTTCACATCTGAGAAAAAAATCACAGAATATCTACAGAGTGAATGATAATGAGTGGGGCGAAGCGCCTGTTCGTGCATCCGTGCGCACTTCTGTCTGTGCATTCGTCTGTCCCTCTGTACATCTGTCTGTCTGACCATTCGTCTGTCTGTTCAGCCGTCCATCTGTCTGTCCACTCCTGCTGAGTGAGTCATCGAACTAGGCAGTCACGAACCATGGTGAGCTAGGAGGAACAGACCCACGGCTTTGGAAGCTTCGCCCCTAAAGATTTGCCCTGGTATAAGGAACAGAGGATGAGCTTGTCGTTGAGGCAGAAGCTAGTTGATGCAGAAATGATATCAGTTATCCTGTGCAACATGGAAGTGACTGCAACAAAACAAAAGAGCAGAATGTCAGTTAGGGTACAAGGATCAACTAGTTGGCTACTGGCTTGATGAGACATGGTTTAAATAGCACTTATGACCATTATAAGTGCTCTTTTAAGCTTGTGTCATTGTGCAGAACATTACTGAGTAGTGTGTACAGTGTCGGTGTCATTTAATGGCAACACAGATTTGAAGTACCATGCAAACGTGGCGAGAGTGGCCAAACATTAAATTGGGTCGCCCATATCTATGCAAGTTTGTGGGGAAGCTGCATAAAAACTATGCATAATTATCTACCCCATGTTACCTGCCCCATCAGTTCTTTCAGGGAGTGATGCTTCTTCTAAACGTTTATGAAAATCTTGCTGCAGATTCAGTAGGAATAGTTGTCACTTGCATAAATCTGTCTCTCCCAGCTTGTCGATAACGGTTATTGTTACGTTCAAGTGCAAGCACTCATGTAATTTCTCAACAGATTATTTTTATTTATATTGAAAGTTGTCATTATTAGCACACTCTTGGTATTATTGTGTATTGTGTTGGATGTTATTCTGTTAAGAATTATTTTTAATTTCATGCTAAATGGTCTTTTTTTATTTGTGCAGAGCGGCCAGTCTATACAGCTGAGCAAGAGGCAGAGTTCTTGAAGCGCCTGCAGAAAATCAGCGAATCTGAAGAGATTGATTTGTTCCAGCTAGAAACCTTTGTTGAGGACGTTCGCTCAGCTGCAGCTGCGGTAACCGTCTTCCATTAATTTAAGCAGCATTCAATCATGAGGAGAATGCATTCGCCTGTCACTACTGTCGAATGATTTGGCATCGAGTCCTCCTGCACTTAGTACAACCGACAGATTCTTTTTTTATTTCAAGTTCCAGGGGAGCATAAGTATTTTTGAATAGAGATAACTTTATCAAATGCCACACTTTGCACCTTGAAACTAAGCAAGCACTATTTGATAGATATCAATGGTAGCTTGTTGCTGCCTTTAAAAAAAGTACTGAAACAGTCTTGGAATATCGCAACAGGGGCATTTTTGGTTTCTTTGGTATGCAGTGTCAATGATTTCTAAACACTGGAGTCAGAACACAAGTATAAGATGTATTTTTGTATTTTAAAGTTAATCTGTGAACCAGCGCCACTGCGACGGACATTATCCCGAGGAGTCAAGACAGTTCCCGAGTCTGTGAGATTTGCGTCCTACACACAGCCTAAAATCGCAGAAATCACTGTCAGGCTCACCAGACAAGAATTTACTCGTTATTTAAGTGCACCATTATCACATGACAGATTTGTCATTATTACGTTGCCAGTGTTTCTCTTCCCATTACGTCGCACTGCTGTGACACGCCTCCTTGATGCCGAATCCAAAATTGCTGTTTTATGGCAGCGGCATTATATTCAATGCGTTCCCAAGCACTACGACATTCTTTATATGTTTCTCAACACTGGTGGTTTTGTTCAGAGCAACAATCTGAAAATATTTAAAATTTGTGTCAGTACTCCTTCAAGCTCTTTGTCAAAAGTCATGTTGGTATGTTGCTGACAATCTAGCACAAAATACTTGTTGCAGGTCTGAGGTAACCTGTATATTATTGAAAAAAAGAACTGCATATCGCTATATAACTGCCACCACAAAAATTTTTCCATGGTAAGACAGGCTGTAACTCTGAGGTTATTACAGACAACTACGTACCCCGGCCCGGCGATCCTACGCCTGTGTTATCCTCACCTATACCCGACGGACACGTGTAAAGCGTGTGGGGAAAGGGCCACACTGCGGCACATGTTTTGGGAGTGTGCTGGAAAAGTTGATGTCTCTGCCGTCGCTCCCTTCGCGATGCATGTTAGGCAGTGACGAACTTAGAGGCCAATTGCTGCTGCTACCACTGCACGATGGCAGGGGCCGGCCTCCACCGCGGCTGCGGTCACTGTTGCCGATCGGCGGCATCAGCTACACTGCCGCTGGTAGGCGGCAGTCACCAGCAACGAGCTGGCCGACCAGCTTTGGGCCGTCCAGCAAGCTGAAGATGCTACCCGGGTCCAAGGAGTTCAAGCGGTCACCTGAGGCACCGCCATCATAATCGACGGAGAGTGGGAAGGGACAGGGGTTAATCCTCTCTTGCCCCCCCCCCCCCCCCAGGAAAAAACTGCCGGGCTTTAAATAAAGTTCATTCATTCATTCGTTGGTAAGTCCAGCAGCCCTTGAAAGCCTGTAAGGTCTGAAAATGCAATTTTAGTTTAATCTGGCACAAAGTTTTTAAATTTATGACCTGATAACAGCCATTTTCGTTATTGCATGACCATTGTCTTGCATCGCTCTCTGTTGACAGCACCTGTGGAAGCTGTTTGTGGAAGAGGGCAGCCTGCCTTCTCAGCTGCGGCTTCTGAGGGACACCTTTCTATTGGGCCGGGGGGAGCTGTTCTTGCACTTCTCACAGGTGGCCGAACACATCCTGTGCGAAGTGCGCGAACCCACTACCGAGCAGAGTGAGTGACATCCCCAATCGGGGAGTGACCTTCATCTGACCAGCCTGTTTTGTTGGTACACTCAAACCTCGATATAAGGAACCTGGATATAACAAAATATTGGTTATAATGAAGTAAATGAAAAATAGTATTGCAATATATATAAGGTTACGAATATACCCTTATAACAAATTTTTGGATATAACGAACTTATTTTTATGTAAGATGTAACTTTGGTATAGTTAGGTTTGAGTGTAGCATCGGTAGCACCTGCGATGCCAAATGGGAGAAGATGGGGCTGTTCCGTGTCTTGCTTCTAGTCTCTCATCAGTTCATGCCTTTCCGCTACACTGATTCAGGAAGTTGCCAATATTTCTATAGAATTATTGCTTATTCCTTCAACTTGGACGCTTGAATGCACAAGTTCTGTGCAAGGCAGGTCAACTAGATGCAGTTTATGCTAAATCACTGCACAAATGTAGAAAGGTTGGCTTTCTCGCAAAATCTGTTCACTCGCTGGTTGCTGCACAAGAAAGTAGCTTCTTATTTTGGGATACTTCATGCTTTCACACATGTAAATACATGCAGGAAAATATAGTGATAGTTATATCGTAGCATACATTGCATTATGTAATCAAAGCTATAATCAGCTGCAGCATGCCGTCAGCTTAAGATCACCTTCTCTGGTGCTTTAGTAGAGCGTGATTGTGAAAACAGCAGTTAATTATTATAAACAGTAAAATTGTTTCTGAAGCCTTGTTTAGTGTTAACCTTACTCATACGGTTAGTGTCCAGTGCTTTCTTTCTTTTTTTTTATTACGGGAAATGTCAATAAGAACACATGTGATTGCTTTCTACAATAGTGCCTGTAGATTTCTTTTTCTTTCATTTAATTTTTTTTCTGGTGTTTCGTAATTGAGCCTTACAGTTATATTAAGGCGTGGGTGACTTGGTGGGCTGCTGTGTGTTTCTCAAATATGACTTTACAGAGGACCTACATAATGCTGTTACAATCAGACAGCGAATTTAAATACTCACAGGAGTAATGCAGGCACTGCATGAAGAGCCATCGCTGTACCATTCTGCACCTAGTGTTAGCTTCTCAGAGGCTTCATGAAAGTACTGTTAATTAGGCTTGTGCCATTATTCGAGCCCTTTGAATATTCAAACAAGTATTGCAGTATTAAAAATTACTTTGACATGATTTTGAATTGTTTTGAAATTTGAAGTATGCGATATGAACAAAGAAAAGCCAAGAACCTCGTGTAATTTTTGTAAAAGTTGTTTCACTGCTGTGGAGAAATGCTACACTGTGAATACACCTACTCAAGGAAAATCCGCACTGCCGAGAAGCCCCTCTTCAAGGTTAATTGAAGGACTACCCTCACCTTGAATCATACATTTTTAAAATTTGAAAACTTGTTATAAAGGCTTATATGCTCTTCATAAATATTAAAACGTAGCATATTTTACAGGTGTTTTCACTTGCATTCCACCGAAAGTCAAATTCTGCTACTGTTCAAAATTGCTTCCTCTTCTTGCACCAATAAGAATGACATTTGTATGTCCCTTCTTTCAATTTTAAAAAAATATTGAGTGGTTAGTTGGGTCATGACAGATATGCTCATTTTTATTTATAATGTGTGACATATAATACTCGAGTTCGATTCGAAATTATTTGACCAAATCACTGGTAGCTTTGAACCTAAAATTTACTTCTTACACAAGTCTGCTGTCTATGTATTTCAAATAACTTTTGTTGACAACTGCACAGGTTTATTGCAAAAGAACTGAAAATAGATTTATTAAATGATATGTGACTGTACAAGTGTACAGAGGCAGGCTTTCATGTACCTGTGCTTGCCTTTCTTTTCGCGCACGAGAAAAGGGCAGAGGGTGAAATGTTGTTTTATTCACAGTAGATTTTACATGAAATGCAGGATCCTTTCCTGGAGTTTTAATTTTCAGGTGACTAATGCATTATAGCATAGCATTTGTGCAAGTGTGGCACATCAAGTTTAAGTGTGATTCTTCTCCAAACTAGTATTTACAATACTAATTTATTGTAATTTGCTTGCGACGTGGCTAGTTGAAAGAAGGAGTTCAGCAAGAGCACCATAGAAAAAATTTTGGGACTGTAACAATCAGATCTGGAGGGATTGCTAGTGAAAGTGTATGTCTGTTTCGGCTGAAGACAGCTGTCCAATCGTTTCCTCGACCTAAGCGACTGCGGACAGCGACGTTCTCAGATGCGCGGTCTTTTAACGCATTGTCCACTTTTACTCGCTCCCGCTTTCGCCGTCTGTATTGGCAGTGTTGCTGTCAATGCCTTCACTATTTTTTTAGCTTTTTACTGCAACACGAATGCACTGCACCGGCTCGACATCTCTTGTATTATTTTTTTTGTCTTTGTGAGCACGCTCTGCTGGCCACGCCAGCTGCATTTTTGTCTTTCTGTTTTTGTTGCTGTTGCTGTGCTCTTTATTTGAAAACACACGAACTAGAAGTAAAAAGTTTCTCTGTAAAAACAAGAAAGCGTTAACTATAAAATTTTTAGGACTCCATGCAACCGCAACATCATCAAACCATACACACAAGAATGAAAGATTAAATGCTGTCCACGCCATCAAAAAGAAAGTAGAAAGAAAATAGTGTAAAAACACAGTGTTGTGTAGGCATTGAAGCTCAAGTTTTAGTTTATAATGATAATAGTTATCCTTTTTTTCTTTTTTTTTTTCAGACACAAACGTGATATTTCGGCAAGCCTGCAGTCTGCTCCAGTCAGATGATGAGAACCTCGCCGAACAGTTCCGCATCACAATTGGTCCTACAGGGTGTGAGTGACAAATGAAAAAGTAACCAACGATCAAGACCGAAAAATCACACTTAATGCTTAGAGAAGCATACAATCACTTTGCTAAGCATTCCCCAAAGAATGCAAATAAGTTAGAAGACCTCAAAAGGAGACTACAGTATAGTTTTACAAATCAATAATTCATTTTGAATAGGTATACATGCATTGGCACGTCTTTTCTAATTTGCTGGAATTACAACTCGCTGGAGCTCTGACATAATTGCTATAGAGAAAACTTTGAAGTGTCTTAAGTATCACCTGCCTGCTTTACATGGGCATCAAGTCAGCATTATTAACACATGTAGGGTAGCTTTCGGGAAGCTTACTTGTAAATAATTCAACCTTTCGTGCCTCTAAGGCCCTATTTTCAACAGCGCTGCCTTTATGAACCCCAGTTAGCCTTCAGTTTCACCTTTCCATGCCGGTGGGGGGGGTCAAATATTACCAGTGTCACACGGGCACTTTTAATTGCGATCAGTGTCGATCCAGATTAGGTGTTGCTACACGGTCACTTTTCATCACGATCGGGCATGATCGTGGTCAAGACTATCGTGATTAGGTCAAGACTATCGTGATTAGGTCCTGTGCTTAGTTCAACTCTCGCACCACTGGAGTATTTGGAGCACCTCGAAACAAACTGATTACGAGTGTCGCAAGCCTTTTGACTGCGTCGCAACATACGCGCACTTCGAGGTCGAATGAAGAGACCTTTCTAGTAATTGACAGCTGGCAAGGGCGACTCAAAGACCTCAGGCGCCAGAAGTGAAACTCTGTCGCGTACAACAAGATTGACGCTTCGCTGTGACTGGACGCAAATAAACGGGGGCCATCAGAAATAAAAGGGAAGAATAATAATCTCTGAAAGCAATACAGGCAAGTAGAATGGAAACGCTATGGAATGATGAACTTATTAAATTGCGCTTGTAGTGGCACGCAAAACTTTAACGTTTGAGCAGTTCTTGCACGAATAAGATTGCTGATAAATGGCGCTACAAATCTCGCACTCCAACTTTTGTCAGTGAGATGTTTTACGGCACGCAATCGCCACCTGGCGCATTTAATTTGACCTTAGCTTGAACCAGATTGGCTTGGGCCGTGTAGCAGCGGTCATAAAGTTGATCGCAATGAAGAAATCCGATCCAGATTTCTAATTGCGATCCGGATAATCGTGATCAACCTGATCGCAAATAAACATGCCCGTGGGACACCGGTATAATTCTTCCAATAATTAAGCCCTTTTTGCCATTGCGCAAGCCCTCTTTGATGGATAGACTGCAAATTAGAGACAAACACCTATTTTGTTTCTTTGAGCTTGTGTACTAGGAACACTCTTGTGTACTAGGAAATACATGGATGAAGAAGTGATTTACAACATGCAATTCTATATGCATGTTTATGTATTTTTTCATAATACTATATATACCTGTTTTCTTTTCTCATGCGGGAATGGTTCCTTGAAAACATTAGTACATAAAAGTATGTTTCCTTGAAGATGGGTCCTTTTTTCTGTTTCTAGGGAAAATTCGGTTACTTGTTTGCAGAAGATCTGGCAGCATTGACAGTTTCTAACAGCAACTAAATTGGCAATGGGACCTAGAAACAAGAGCTAAAGTTGCCAACTTCATTTAGGCTTTTCATGGCCTCTCGGCCTGGCACTCTTTATCAATGCCCGAATAAAGCACCATATAGTCTTTTGCTTCGGCATTGTACATGCAACTCTTTGCTACACCGCAGGTAGTTGTTTGAAGCAAAGACAAGCTAAACTATTAGGGTAGAAAAAGTGTGCTGTAGACTGCAGTGGATGCTGTGTTAAGATGTCTTTTCCGAGAAAGTTTGTTCTGACAGAATATGGAGAGGGTTAGCAGACGAGTATCATTGATTGTTTTATACTGGGTTTCCTGGCAAAAGAAATTTTTGAGGTGAATCTGTGTGTTATTTCCAGCATTCAGGAGATTTTCGCTCTAAAGTACACTACGGGACACCTTGCACTATCGTATTTCAATGCATTCGCGCAGAACTGCACACAACTACATTACTGGAGGCCTGTCAGAGCTCATCATACGAACATTGATGTTTACGTGTTTTAGTGCAGCATGCATGTTTTACAGAAAAGCATCATTTTGTATGCCAAGACGAGCCCATTGCACCAAAATTTGCACAATACCATTTAGTGCCTTTCATACATTGCAAGTAAAAGCTGTGTCACATCTTTATTACAGAAATGTATTACATACGCATTGCAGAAAACAGGTTTTGATTTGTTCACCGCTCATCTTGTTTGTTGCAGACATTATTATGCCCTGAACTACAGCTGGCACTGATGTGCTATGCTGAGTTGCAGTTTAGTGCATGTGTTATGGACTACAAGTGACCTTTTTAATCCTTATCTTGAAAATCGTGCTGTTTCATGAGACTGGTTCTTATTGGCTCTATCTCACATAGCCACAGTGCGCGTGCTGTTGTAGTTGCTAGATTGAGAATTTTATGCTTTTGTAGATTATGCTGCACCGCGTCCTTGTGTATAATGAATTTATGTATTTGCCTTTCCTACAGCACACGACAGCAGTGAGCCACATTTGGCTTGCTGGGAGACAATAGGCTTAAACTACAAGGTTGAGCCACTTCTTCACGTGTTCTTCACTCCGCCTATCATGTCAAAGTAAGTTTTCTGGGAAGCTCGGGTATCATATGCAGTATGGTGAACAATTCATTGTGCCACATTAGCTCTGTTGTTAATAAACAGTTTTGGAATAGGGGCCCCAAAAAGATTGGCACGCCGAAAAAATAGCTTCAAGGCAACTGCACATGCACAAAATCCACACCGGGTTTGGGTTTTGGGTCAAGAACGCTATTTCTCGAATTTAGCACGATCCCCAAAGGTTTTGTGTCAGACAAGCCTGACGGAACCCACTGAAGTGACAGCTCTCGGCAAAGGCTAGAGTGCCCAAAATGCCGCAGATCCTTTTCGAAAACTCATCGCTACTGCTTGACCCAAAGCGTGCATACGAAAAGGGCTTTTGGGGCCGCAAACTTCTGGGGCCTCTATTCGAAAACTTCTTAATGCTTAGGGCTAGAACTTTTCTGCATGACATTTTTTTTTTGTGCAAAGCAACGCTTAAATTGTTCCGAACTACGACTGTGATTTTGACAGTTACTAAGTTCAGCTGGGGAGGGGCAACAGATAAAATGTCGCTGTAGAAAGTTGCATCGAGGTAAAGTGAGTACAACAATTACTGTAAACAATGCTAATCTGTGGCACCCTGTTGAGGATGCTACCTGGTTCACTTAACTAAAGATTAGAAGAAGAGAGCCTAGTAAAAATGTTGTCTCGCTTCCATAGATTGGATGTAATGTGCTTTCATGTGTCTGAAGTTTTGAGTAAACAAACATGCTTATAAAACTATCTTTTCTTACATTTTGTTCTGTATAAATTGTGTCCCATGAATGTTGGCTGAGTTAATGGGGAAACCGTGTTTTGGAACAGCATGACATTGACACAAGATTAGACTACTCATGTAATGGCTTCAGCACAGCGGCTGTCTTACAGATACAACCGACTGTTTCGGCTGCTGTTTGGCTTGCAGCGTGCTCAGACTTTTCTTCAGGAGTGCTGGGTGCTTCAGTGCAAGGTTGCACGTGCAAGGCACTTGCACAAATCAGATCTGATGCAAGGCATGATGCTGTTGCGGGCAGAAATGACACACCTTCTGAACAGCATCCAGTACTATCTCCAGGTAGGCCACAACCCTATGATTCTTTTGGCTTCCTGTCGTTCTCGGTGCACCCTCTCAGAGTGTTTTGCTTGGACAAATCTCTGAACTTATCTATTGAAATTGTGACTGATTAGCAAAATGAATCGAAATTCCAAGTGAATATTAGCTATATCAGTCACAGTTTCAGTCAATCAGGCAAAATAATAGCAAAATGTGATTGCTCACTGAGGAACCACAGTAAGTTGTAGTATTTCATGCCCTGTAACTCTGCTAGCCTAAAAAGTTTATACAGTAGTGTGCAGGGTCTGAGAAAATCGTGGACTTTCTAAAAGTTGTCAGTAAAATCATAGAGCACAGATGTTAACATGTAGCATCAATAAATATTTCAAGTCCAAATGCATATGAATGTGAGACCCGCAACACAATACACAAGGATACAAAACAAGCAATATCTGACACTAAGCGCCTGTTTTTCATGGTTAAGGATCCATGAACAGAAAGCACATTTAAACAATCACGTTTTCTCGTTTCTTCACCACCTTCTGAAGTCATGAGGAAACCCTTCTATGGGTTATGCCTTCATAGCACATATAGTCAAAAGGCCCTCATAGAACATACAATCAAAAAGAGACAAGCTATGTTGTTTCACACACAGCTTATTCATCCCATCATCATGAAAAAACTTGCAGTACCTCTTTTCCTAACTAAAAAAAATTCTGAGCTTCTGCACTCCAAAACAGCTATGTAATTGCAAAGCGTGCAATATCTACATCACCAGTTCCCACTAATATTTCATGTATGTATGTCCTGTGGGGAACCCAAACATCATGGCTTACGAGAGCTGTGTGGCTAAGACAGCGACTAGGAGACTTAAAAGCCGTGCAGCGAAGGTAACGTTAAGAGCTGCTAGAGCATTTGCTGGACCGTGGAAATGCAAGACTTCTGATCTACACTTGCAGCATGCCCAGTTGATGGAGGAGCTTATTATAATTTCTCAAATGGAACATGGATGTCTCAAATATCCATGTTCCCAACTGCTCTGAAATTTGGCCACAAAAAATATTTTTATCTTGACTGTCCTGTTTTTAAAAAAGTTGTGCTGAAATGCACAAGGAATAGTATTTAGACCAGTTTCTGCATTCTGCAGAAATTTATGGGACACAAGTAGTTTCATGAAAATTAGTAACCATTTGCATTCAACGCTAATCAAACAGTCGAGGTTTCATGGTGCATTTAAAAGGGGACATGGCTCTCCAGGACTGATAATCAGCTGAAAAATTGAGTTTTTGTGGACCTACCCTTCATGTTCCTGAACATCATGATATGACTTATTTCAAATTTTTGTTACTCAATACCATAAACTTTTACCTTTGTCCAGTTTCTAAAAATCATGCATTCAGTTTTTAAAATTGAAGGTGAACAACGCACGTTTCTGCTCTTCATTTACTCAACAACTATGCGCTTGATTGGTGCCATTTTTGGTCTTCTTGTTTGAGTGAATACAAGCATTTCGTTTCACAGTTAAGCAAATGCTTTGTATCTTAGTGACATGGTTAGCACAAAGAAATTGGCAGCATCTTAACATTTTTACCGTGAGTGTCCTAATTTTCAGCTTGGTGTTATTTTCGTATGTTTCACATTGCATTTGACTCATAAGGTTATTTTAAGAGTCGTCGTTTGTGCATTGTCACAGAGAACACTAAACTAGTGCAAATTTGACCTTGATGTTATGCTGTGAGCCATTTTGGCTACGCACCCATCGTGGACAAATGAAACAAGAACAAAGCTGCCATGTGTAATGGGTCTCACTGGTGCTGTCTCGGGCCACCAATTATCTGATTTCCAAAAGATGGTTTACGCCGCACATAGCAAAACATGCAAATCGAAATCATGTGTTCTGACCATAAGAATGATGAATAAATTTGGTTTAGTTACTAGGCTTGTGCTAATAGTGAATTTTAGGTTCAAAGTGAATTAAAGCAAATTGTGAATTTGGTCGAATAATTTCGAATCGAATTTGAATATATATATATTGTCACGGAGATGAAGTATGTATCAACTACGTTTTCAGGTTTCCTTCCTTTGTGGCATGATCTTTACGTAAAACAATGTGAAAGTGTATGATATTGTGATGTCCTTCATCTGCTGCCATTGTTCACAAAGGGGGCGGAGGATCCCTCAAGCCGTCATTACGGCTTTTCCCTCCGCCTCCTGTTACACTGTACTGTGACGAAGCAAATAAAGCAATCAATCAATAAAGTAAAGGAAGAGGAAGAACTCAAGCAGCTGATAGGCGCACGAGGGTGTTAATCAGCCATTGTGACTCTTGCCTGTGTGTCTTCCTCTGCAAACGCATTTTGTACAAAAGTCTCTAACCCCGTAACATATTGGTGAGAGGTGCTGCGTAACCATCAGGCAACGGAGCTCTGCAGCGGACGTCGCATCGGTTTTCCAAATAGGCCAATGCTGAGCCCTCCACGTCAACGTCAGCGTCTCCCACGAACACGGCGTCACAACCATACGTAATCAAGCCACTTAAGAATCCCGGTACATTCTGCGGGACCGATGGCGTCGACGTTGACGATTGGTTATTCATGTTCGAACGAGTGAGTGTGCCGAACAAATGGGATCCCACACTTCAATTGGCTAATGTACAGTTTTACTTGAGAGGCACGGCCAAGGTGTGGTATGAAAACAACAAAAAGGAACTCACAAGCTGGGACCAATGCAAAGAAAAGATGCGAGAGGTGTTTGGCAAAACCGCGAGTCGCAAGATCGCCGCCAAAAAGGAGTTGGCCTGCCGTGCCCAATCTCCCACAGAATCCTACTTCACATACATTCAAGACGTGCTGGCCCTCTGCCGAAAAGCCGAAAATGACATGACAGAAGGTGACAAGGACGGGCATGTCCTGAAGGGGATTGCTGACGACACGTTCAATCTGCTGATGTGCAAGGGCTGTTCCACCGTGGACGCGATCATCAAAGAGTGCCGTCAGTTTGAGCAAGTGAAAAGTCGCCGCATTATGCCAACATTCACCCGACTTCCAAACACCACTGCAACATCGACTTGCGAGGGCCAGTCCGCAACACAACGTCTGTCACCGCCGGGAGACCTGACACGCATTGTTCGTCGCGAACTGGAAGCAGTGGCACCCTCAGCGTTCTATTCGCGCAGTACCGATACCACTCCTGTTATTGTTCCTCTTGTTCAAGCCATCAGGCGCCAGGAGCTTGAAAACATCAAAGTGCATTCCGTGTGCCATGTCACCGCGCCCAGAGTCTGTGAATGCCCTATCGCGATGTCCTCCTCTGACCGACGGTTTTCTCCACGTACTCGCAACCCTGCTGAGTGGCGAACTGCAGATAACCGGCCTATATGTTTCAACTGCCACCGCATCGGACATATCATGGTCCTCGGCACCTCGTGCAACGACCGATATGACCCGTTTCAACAATACCGCCCGCACATTTTCACCTGCCCAATAGTCCAATGCTGTTGGCCATTCTCGGAACACTTGGTACAGCCGCTCGCCTTCACCACGTGGGCACCAGTCTCGTTCCCCGCAAATACGTCGCCCAACGTCCTGTTCGCCACAACCATGGCGCTTCTCGTCCCCCATGGCTTCCGGCCGCATTGTCCCGGAAAACTGAGAAATGCAGTCCCGGAGGTGATGCCGCATTGACCACTTCTGCAGCAAATCCTCTCTTTGTTGCCACCAGACGAAATGGAATAGACGTTGAAGTAGACGGTGTACCTGTACAAGCACTTGTAGACACCCGCGCAAGCATTTCAATCATTAGTTCAAGCCTTAGCACACGTTTAAAGAAAGTTATGACACCAGCGTCTGCACAAATGCTCCGTGTGGCCGATGGCCGCATGTCGATGGTTCTCGGTCTGTGCACTGCCCGCTTAAGTATAAAAGATCACACTACTTCTGTCATTTTAGCCGTGATTGACCCTTATGATGTTATCCTAGGTCTGGACTTCCTGTCAAATCATTCTGCTATTGTCGATTGTGCTACCGGCGTCCTTCAGCTAGAGCTGCCTCAGATAGTCGCTGAACCCCACACTGCCCCGCTGCACCTGTGCTTTCTACAGGATGTGCGACTGTCATCTCCGGCAGCCACCTACGTCATTTTGACCGCACAGCCACAGGTTCCCGATGGTCAATATGTCCTCTTTCCTTTTGCCGACATCCTTTTGAGCCGCGACATCGCCATTCCCCATACGCTTGTGACTGTCACTGACAACTGTACCTCGCTCCCACCTCTCAATTTCAGCTTGTGCCCTCAAGTGCTTCCTCGCGGCGTGTTCTTGGCCGGGGTATCTAATGCTGACGAATTCGAAATAGCGGCTCTCACCACTGAGATTAATTTGCTTCAGTCTCCTGTAGATAACAGCACCTGTTCTCTGCCAAATCGTTTCTTGAAGATGATTGCACCCAACCTCAATCCTGCGCAAGCCAACGACATCCATCGCCTTCTTGCGTCATATACCGAAATTTTTTATTTCGACGACAGACCTCTCGGGCAAACATCCACCGTTCAGCACCGTGTAAACACTGGTGATTCCAGTCCTATTCGCCGATGCCCCTATCGTGTCTCCCACACTGAGTGCAGAGTTATTCATGCAGAAGTTGATAAAATGCTGAACAAAGGTGTCATAGAACCATCAAGTAGTCCTTGGGCCTCCCCTGTCGTCCCTCTGAAGAAAAAGTACGGTACCTGGCGCTTCTGCGTTGACTATCGCCACCTCAACAAGATCACGCGAAAAGACATAGTATACCTGCTACCATGCATCGATGACGCGTTGGACTGCCTGCACGGCGCTACATACTTCCCGTCTATTGATCTTCGGTCCGGCTACTGGCAGATTTCTGTCGATGAAAAGGACCGCGAGAAGATGACCTTCATTACACCGGATGGTTTATACCAGTTTAAGGTCATGCCTTTTGGACTATGTAACGCCCTTGCCACATTCGAACGAATGATGGGCTCTCTCCTGCATGGTTATAAGTGGTCTACTTGTCTTTGTTACCTAGACGATGTGATAGCCTTTTCATCTACTTTTGATAGCCACCTGACCCGTCTCGCTGCAATTCCAAGAGATGTCAATTTGACTGCCATCAGATAGCCATTCCGGGCCATCTGTCACGGGTCCCGTCAATTCGGGAGGCGATCGCCGGGCTAATTCCAACGGCCGAAATCGGCCCCCCGAACCACACCACGAAAGCGTGGACAATTTAGAAGTGGTCCTATTTGGTGCTCCTGCGGACGCCGGCTGTGGTCCAAAGAACAAGTCAGAGCCGAGAGTTGATAAAAAAAACAAAATTATATTCTCAGTTATGGCAGATCAGAACGATACACAAGTATGCACACTCGACAATAGTTGAATACAATATGTCACCAATCGAACAACGTACTACACAGTACAATCAGCCACACTCGAAACAACGGACACAGACAACAATACGCGCTACAATGCAGTCGCATGCATCGAACAACCAAGACACTTAAAGACTAAAAAGTTAGAAAACTTATTCAGTCCAAAGTTCTTGGAACAAAAGTCTGGATGATACTCTACCGAGAATCACTCACTCAAAGACCAGCGTTGTTGTCGTTCCGCTGCCCCCGAAGTTTCTCTTCCAGGAAACCTCGCGTCTTCAATTGGCCACTCTCTAAGCTTCAAACTTCTTCGCCGGAAACACGTCGGCTTCACACACGCAGCTGTTGCCACGCGTCTTCGCTCGATAGCGGTAGACACACACTCTTGCCTGTAGCTCGAGCCTCACCCCTCAGGTGGAAATCCTCTTCTTCTCCTCCTTTGTCACGGAAGACAAAAGGCTTCGCCCACAAGGCGGAACACCCTACGCACTCTGGCACATACTTTCTTCGCCTGCTTTGTCACTAAGGACAAAACCTTCACCGACAGTCGCGGCGGAATACCCTACGCACACTGGCATTAATTTCCTTCTTCTGCTGATCTCCCATCTCGGCTGCTCGATTAAATACCTTCCGCGCGAGATTCCAGAAAGTTTTCATCGTTTCGTCGGCGCGATACGCAGCGAAAGCTGGGGAAAGGAAGAGACAGTGCGAGGGCCGTCCGCGACGGATGACGCAACCCTGCATCACCACACCCCTTTCCATCGAGAACGTTCTAGGGCTTGCTCGGCCGCCGATGCGAGGAGGTTCGTTAGCGAACCTACGTTTCCGAGGAGAGAGGGACGCGCGCCCGGGGAGTCTTTGGATGCTTGTTTTCTTTTCTTTTTTTTTATCGTTGACCTCTCGGCGCTTTGTTGCGAGAATTTGGTGGCGCGCCCTTTTTTGAGCGCTCGTTTTGTGACACTGCCCCCCACTTTAAAAATATCTCATAATATTCAAAACCACACAAACGAGTGCGAACAGTCCCCACACTCTCAAAGACTGTAACACAGTCCGTCGCTCATGACACGTCACATTCACAATAGATCACTCAATACAATTGTACATTGGAATTCAATCTCACAACATATGAAATATAACCACAGGTACATGAGTACAACACACCATCACATATTCCAAACAATACAAATGTACAAAGTTCTCTCATTACAACAATTGTACAATCACATCACCATAACAAACATTTTGACTCACTCGACATACAGTTGTGACACAGGATAACAACCACATTAACTTAACATATAGCACTGTCAAACACATTCCGAATCGACCTCGACACCTGTCCTGTGCATTTCGAGCGGCGCTTGCGCCCTTTCTTGTGGTGCTCTCTCGATCTCTTCTTATTGTTTTTCCTCGTTTTGTTCCGGCGAGCCCCTTCCAACGACGGTATCTGAGGTGGCGTCTCAGCCATCGTTGTCACTTCTGACATTGTTAACGGGTCATGACGCTCAACTGATCCTGCCCGGTTATTCACCCGCTTGTTCATGTCACGACATTTGGCCTAGCTGGCCGACTCCGTCACCTTTACACTGTCGGTCGGTTGAGGTCGTGCCGACGTAAGTCCAGCTGCCTAGCACGTGAACTCATTCAACATGATCATCTCCTCATTCCCTGTCTCTTGCACCGCGGCTTCACCTTGGGCTCGAGTGAGATCCTTCACGGGATTTTTCTCCGCTGTATCTCGCGGTCCCTGTGTCGGCGGGGGCTCCATCTTCGGGTCTTCCCCCAAACATTCTGGATCATTCGGCCTTCGCGCCCCGTCGATGTTTCCGATGACGAGGTCGTACAGGGGGGTCGCCATGCATAGAGCAGTAACCTTCCCGCAGAAGTACAGGGTTTCAACCTCAATTTATGCTTCGGGAAGCATCCGAACCGTACTGTCAATTAGGCAAACTGGTTTCGTTTTGCCTGTTAACTCACTTTCCCGTACCAAAGTTCTCCGCACGATAACGGTGGAGCTACCGGTGTCTCTTAACACCGTAATCTTCTTGCCCGCAACTTTTCCAGGCAGTGTTGGCATTCCCTTCGTAACACCGGTCGGCTGTTTTGTCATTACAGCACCCACAATAGGAAGTTTCTCCCCAGTTTTCAACTCTACGAATCCGTCGGTGACGGCATTATCATCGGACTTCACTGCTGCTAGCACACAGGATACCTGGTGAGTTTGACTCGCTCCGTTACGACATGTGTCTGCTTTGTGCCCAGTCTGACCACACTTGAAACATTTTAATACCGTAGGGCTCGTAAAGATCGTTCGACAGTTGTTTGCGCGATGACCCACTCGGTTACACAGAAAACATCGTGGAACACTCTCCGGTGCATGCTTCTTTTGTTCGGGTGCCGTTTTCTTCGAATCTTCGGGACACTCCTTCTTGACTCTCGCCAAATTTGTGCCACCTTGCGCTTCCAAGAATTGGTCAGCTAATTCAAGCATGTCTTCAAGTGACTTAGCTCTCCTCTCTTTCAAGTACAGCGACAGGCTTGGGTGGCAACTAGTAAGAAATTGTTCTCTAATTAGGAGCTCTCTAAGCTCATCGTACTCCTGCGCTGTCCCTGAAAGTTCAATCCATCTGTCGAAATAATGGCAAAGTCGGGCGGCATACTGCGTAGCTGTCTCACCATCAGCTGGCTTTCCTGTCCGAAATCTGTCCCGGAAACCTTCCACAGTAAATCTAAATCGCTTCAGCAAAGCAGCTTTCACCTTTGCATAGTTGGCTGCATCGGTCGGCGTCAGCCTGCCGTACACACTGAGCGCTTCACCACTCAAGCAAGTACTCAAAGCAGTTGCCCATTGATGTTCCGGCCAATTCTGGCTCCTTGCAATCGTATAAAATCTGTGAAGGTACGCGTCAAGGTCGTCCTTCCTTTCATCGAACGCTACGAGCAGCTTGCTTGGGTTCAAGGGGAATCCGTGGTCCTCCTGTTCGCTGCTTTCAACTCTAGCTTGGACCGGAGTTTCACTTCGCTGTTGCAAACGGAGCCGCTCGAGTTCCATCTCGTGCTGCCGCTGCCTTTCCCTTTCAGCCATCTCCGCTTCTCTTTCTTCTTTCAGCTGTCGCTCCCTCGCTTCTCTTTCTTCTCTCGCCCTTTCGGCTGCCAACTTCTCTCTCTCCAGCTCTAACTTCAATTGCTGCTCTCTTTCTTCTTTCAGCTGTTGCTCCTTTGCCTCTCTTTCTTCTTTCTCTCTCTCAGCTGCCAACCTCTCTCTCTCCAACTCAGCTGCTTTTTCTTCCTTGGCCCTCTCAGCTGCCAACCTCTCTCTCTCTCCACTGCCTCTTTCTCCTTCTGGCTTACCCACTTCCGTAGTTCGGCGCCAGAAAGACCCATCTTCTCACCAAGAGCTACCAACTTTTCGAGGTCCATTGTGTCTCGCAAATAAAACCTTGCCGCGTGCAAAAAGTATCTGCCTAAATCAGTCTATCGGAACACTCTCCTGCACTTGTTAACGAGAACACTGAGCAACACACAGAATCGTTCCGATAGCACGATCAACAACTCGAGGCTCTTTCTCACTACTTTGGACACACTGTGCACCAAAAAGGTCCTGTCGCGGACGCCAGATTAATTGTCACGGGTCCCGTTAATTCGGGAGGCGACCGCCGGGCTAATTCCAAGGGCCGAAATCAGCCCCCCGTACCGCACCACGAAAGCGTGGACAATTTAGAAGTGGTCCTATTTGGTGCGCCAGCGAATGTCGGCTGTGGTCCAAAGAACAAGTCAGAGCCGAGAGTTGATAAACAAAACAAAATTATATTCTCAGTTATGGCAGATCAAAACGATACACAAGTATGCACACTCGACAATAGTTGAATACAATATGTCACCAATCAAACAACGTACTACACAGTACAATCAGCCACACTCGAAACAACGGACACAGACAACAATACGCACTACAATGCAGTCGCATGCATCGAACAACCAAGACACTTAAAGACTAAAGAGTTAAAAAACTTATTCAGTCCAAAGTTCTTGGAACAAAAGTCTGGATGATACTCTTCCGAGAATCACTCACTCAAAGACCAGCGTTGTTGTCGTTCCGCTGCCCCCGAAGTTTCTCTTCCAGGAAACCTTGCGTCTTCAATTGGCCACTCTCCAAGCTTCAAACTTCTTCGCCGGAAACACGTCGGCTTCACACACGCAGCTGTTGCCACGCGTCTTCGCTCGATAGCAGTAGACACACACTCTTGCCTGTAGCTCGAGCCTCACCCCTCAGGTGGAAATCCTCTTCTTCTCCTCCTTTGTCACGGAAGACAAAAGGCTTCGCCCACAAGGCGAAACACCCTACGCACTCTGGCGCATACTTTCTTCTTCTCCTGCTTTGTCACTAAGGACAAAACCTTCACCGACAGTCACGGCGGAATACCCTACGCACACTGGCGTTAATTTCCTTCTTCTGCTGATCTCCCATCTCGACTGCTCGATTAAATACCTTCTGCGCGAGATTCCAGAAAGTTCTCATCGTTTCGTCGGCGCGATACGCAGCAAAGGCTGGGGAAAGGGAGAGACGGTACGAGGGCCGTCCGCGACGGATGATGCAACCCTGCATCACCACGCCCCTTTCCATCAAGAACATTCTAGGGCTTGCTCGGCCGCCGATGCGAGGAGGTTCGTTAGCGAACCTACGCTTCCGAGGGGAGAGGGACGCGCGCCCGGGGAGTCTTTGGATGCTTGTTTTCTTTCTTTTTTTATCGTTGACCTCTCGGTGCTTCGTCGCGAGAATTTGGCGGCGCGCCCTTTTTTGAGCGCTCGTTTTGTGACACCATCTTGTAAACGCCGATGGCGTCCAACCAGACCCCGAAAAGATGTGCGCCGTCCGTAACTTTCCGGTACCCCGTTTTACATCCAATGTCCGGAGCTTCATTGGCTTATGTTCGTACTTTCGTCGTTTCGTGAAAAACTTCGCCGACATTGCCAGGCCACTCACTGATTTGCTGAAGAGAAATACCACATTCTCATGGGGCCCTGAGCAGGCTCAATCGTTCACCGCTCTCATCGGCTACTTAACTACGACCCCAATACTTGCCCACTTTAATCCTTCTGTTGCCACAGAAGTTTGCACCGCCGCCAGTGGCCACGGTATCGGCGCAGTTCTCGCTCAGTGGCACCACGGCAGACAGTGCATGATAGCTTACACCAGTCACCTGCTTTCACCCCCTGAGAGAAATTATTATATCACCGAGAGAGAGTGTTTAACTTTAGTTTGGGCCGTCGCCAAGTTCCGGCCATAATTATATGGTCGCATATTCTCCGTTATTACGAACCACCACGCCCTCTGCTGGCTGACTTCTCTGAAGGATCCGACTGGACGTCTGGATTGCTGGGCTCTGAGGCTCCAGGAATTTTTGTCTAGCATCAGCTACAAATCTGGCTGTTTGCACAAGGACGCAGACTGTCTTTCTCGCCATCCGGTGGATCCTCCTGATCCCGTTGCGACTGACATGGAGATCAGCATAATGGCGTTTGCTGACATCGGCGATATGCGCATTGAACAACGGCATGATGAGTCAGCGCGCACTATCATCGACGCCATTCAGTCTGACGGCCATGACACTGAATCCCGTATGTTCGTACTGCAGGAAGGCATCTTCTACCACCGCAAGGTCAGCTCTGAAGGCCCTGAGCTTCTGCTCATCATTCCTCGTCATCTACGGCCTGCCATACTTGAACAACTTCACGACGCACTAACTGCGAGACACCTCAGTGTTTCCCGCACATATTACCGCGTGCGACGTCAGTTCTTCTGGCCAGGACTGTACCGCAGCATGCGTCGATATGTCACCACTTGTGACCTCTGCCAATACCAGAAAAGACCTTCTTTGCTGCCAGCTGGATATCTTCACCCAATTGAAGTCCCCTCTGAATCATTCTATCGCGTGGGACTCGACCTTCTTGGCCCTTTTTCGATGACGACACTGGAAAATAAATGGATCCCCGTCGCCACAGATAATGCTACCCGTTACGCGATAACAAAGGCCATGCCAATCAGTTGCGCCACTGACGTCGCGTATTTTCTTCTTCATGACGTCATCTTACACCACGGTGCACCCTGACAGCTGCTTAAGGACTGCGACTGCTCTTTCTTGTCCAAAGTTTTCGACGACCTCCTTCGATCATGTGCCACAGCGCATAAGCTCTCTATCGCCTACCACCCACAAACTAATGGCCTAGCTGAACGCATCAGCCGCACGCTCACAGAGATGCTTTCGATGTACCTCTCCAAAGATCATCGTGACTGGGACACCACGTTGGCCTATGTGACTTTCGCATATAATTCCTCTCGACATGACACCATGGGATTCTCACCTTTTTATCTTTTGCATGGTCGCGACCCCATATTGCCATTTGAAACCACCTTGCCTCTCAAGATATCTGCTTCCGAGTACGCTCGCGAAGCCATTGACCGGGCTCACATTGCTCGTCAAGTCGCCCAGTTTCGTCTCACCAGGTCACAGGATATGCAAAAAGCCCGCTACAACCACCGGCACCGTAATATAACGTTTGCCCCAGGTGACCGCGTGCTCCTCTGGTCACCGTGTGGCCGTGTAGGTCTCTCCGA
Organism: Rhipicephalus microplus; assembly: GCF_043290135.1. Taxonomy (NCBI): domain Eukaryota; kingdom Metazoa; phylum Arthropoda; class Arachnida; order Ixodida; family Ixodidae; genus Rhipicephalus; species Rhipicephalus microplus. Next base: position 219,581,506 of record NC_134700.1, read on the forward strand.
AAAACTTTTGTCCCGACACGCATGACCCTACCTAGTCTTACGTCAAGTTAGCAACGTCAACTACCATATGGGACCATTGCACTTCAATAAATCAAGTTCTTCACTTGTCGACATTGTCCACGGTTCGCGCATGAAACCTTATTTCTCTCGTACTTCTCCGGACTCTCGCCGAGACGGCTCTCCAACGCCTGGGTGTCCTGTCACGGAGATGAAGTAAAGGAAGAAGAACTCAAGCAGCTGATGATAGGTGCGCGAGGGTGTTAATCAGCCATTGTGACTCTTGCCTGTGGGTTTTTCTCTGTAAACGCATTTTGTACAAAAGTCTCTAACCCCGTAACAATACTACTCGTTATAAAGGAAAATGGGCATATTTGTCATGACCTAACTAACCTGCACAATATACTACAAATTTTCCAAATTGGAACAAGACCTGTGCAAATGCCAATTTTTTGGTTCAAAGGAAGTGGAAACAACTTCAAATAGTAGCAGAATTTGACTTTTGATAGAATGCAAGTGATACCCTGAAAAATGTCACTTTTTAACCTTTTACTTGCCAATGTTCCAAAATTGGAACATACGAAACCTAATTTTTTATTTCCTCTCCAATATATCGCATATTAAAATTTTATGTTTACGCATACTCATTGATGCTTGTGAAAAACGTAGCAGTTTTAATTTCTATTATGAACCTATGGGAAATCATTAGATAAATTTTTAAAAACATGCATATTTTGCGCTCCTTGACCACCAGATGTTTGTTGCATTATTCCGCAGGAAAAAGTAATGTTGCAGTGAGCAAAGCAGAACTAAAATATCGACAAATAGTTCGGGATTACGCGGCAATACAATAAAAAAATGACAAAGACAATCTAGTTTTCAGCTTGAGAGTTTTGTGTGGATGTTCCTTTTTTGGAACATTGGCGTTTCACAGTGTCGAACGCAGCGTAGATGCGCACGAGCGTTTTGCCTCGTTCTTTTTCTTTTTTTGCCTTGTCAATGGCGCCCGCTGTACGGCGCTTGGCAGAAACTTGAACATAAGCTTTCCTGGGCGTCATTTTGAGTTTGCCAGACACGTGGAAAGAGCCGCACTGAACTACAGTGCCTAGCTGCATCAATCCCTGTGAATGTAAGTAGAAAACTACCTTGCGGCTGGTTTTATTTTTGTAGTACTGTGCTTTACACCGCAATAACTTTCGTTGTGGGTCATGGCACAACGCTTCCTCACTTTAGAGGCAGCAATTGACCTTTTGTTCAGCCTTCCTGATGACGAACGCGAAGGTGCGTCTGTATGCCAATTGCCGCCTGTTGGAGATGGCAATATAACTGACGAGGAGCATGTGGACGAAAACGACTTTTCTGAAGTTGTTCCCGATGATGTTTGTGGGCACGTTGAAGTTATGCAGTGCAGCGATGAAGATGTTGATTCGCCTTCTGCATGTTCGAGTCCTGAGCAACGACGAAAAAAACCAGCGGGGCGGCAATTCGCTGCTGGAAAAAGGACGCAAAGCTTCAATGAACGCTCGGAAAACAAATGCTCCGAAGCGTTCCCATACACCAGTATGGGGTGAACATGCCACGTTTGACGAAACACTTCCAGCGAGAGTCCTCCGTTGTTGCTAGAGGCATTTCCTGATCTTGCAAACATGAGCCCATTTATGCTGTTCAGCAAGTTTATTTCTCCAAAGTATCTTGGTTCACTGGCTGAACTAACTGCAAGATACGCACCCCAAAAGGGGGAGGAGGTGGACGTCACAGGAGCGGACATAGGTCAGTTTTTCGGCCTCTTACTTTTCAGCGGGTACCACTCCGTTCCGTGTGAGGACTCGTATTGGAGCACTGCAGAAGATCTTTGTGTGCCTATAGTCGCGACAGTGATGGCCCGCAATAGGTTCCGGCATCTGAAAAGGTTCTTTCATGTTGTTGACAACACTCAGTTGAAAGCAGGCGAAAAAATGGGCAAACTTCAGCCGTTCTACGACCAAATCTCCAAATGTTTCCGGCAGTCTGGAGTGTTCGATGAAAGCCTCAGCATCGACGAGTCAATGGTGCCCTATTATGACCACCACTCGTGCAAAATGTTTATTTGCGGTAAACCAATTCGATTTGGGTACAAAATATGGATGATGTGGTCTTCGAATGGGTACCCCTATGCGATGAAAATATATTTTGGGAGGAACGAAAAGGACGAGAACACACCTTTCGGGATCAGGGTTGTTAGCAATATGGTATCGGTCCTGGAAGCGCCTGAACATCACGAAGTCTACTTTGACAACTTTTTCACTTCGCACGGCCTCTTGACGAAACTGGCTGACCAGGGGATTCGAGCGACAGGGACTGTGCGAGATACAACAACCGAGGGTTGTCCACTGAAGAGCTTGAAAAACATCGAAGAGGAAGAAAGAGGATCTTCCCACTAGAAGTGTGACGGGGCAGTCTGCGCATGCAGGTGGAATGACAATGCAGTCGTCACAGTTTCTTCTAACCACCTCAGCCACGAGCCTGTTGGAAGTGCAAAACACTCCTCACGACGCTCAAACAAAACGATGGACATTCGTCAACCATAATTGGTCAGAAAATACAATGAGGGCAGGGGCGGAGTAGATGTGATGGACCGCCTCCTCGGAAGCTATCGACCGAGACTGAGGAGCAAGAAATGTTGGGGGAACCTTTCCAGAAATGGTTTGAACATGGCTGTCGTTGCAGGATGGCACCTCCACTGCGAGCTTCACAAGAGTAGTGATGCCGCCATGACGCACATCGCCTTTCGGCGGGACGTCACCATGTCCTTGCTGCAGCTCAAGCAGAAACTCACTGTAAGACCTGGACGCGGGGTTCATCTGAGACATGAGGACAGAAAAACTGATGGCCACTACATCATCTCAACGACTCAGGGAAGGTGCGCGGAATGCAAGAAGAATACAACGAATCAGTGCCAGCAGTGCAAAAAGCGGCTGCACAAGAAAGGCTTTGCCGCTTACCATGGTTTGTGATTTGCTCACTGTAGTACAGCCACTGGTATGAAAAAAGAAATTTTCATAAAGTGTTGTTATAAATATTTATACTTTTCAGAGACATCGTATGACGCTAAATATTCTTCAGTTATCCTGAATAAGGAAACCCGGCTGAAAAGTCAATAAAAGTTGTTACAGAGAAAATGTGTATTTTGCATATGGGAAATGCCAATGTTCCAAAAATGGAACATGCGAAAAAACATGCTTAGTCATTGTGAATGTGGCTGTATTTTTGATCATAGGTAATTTAGAAGGCCAATGCAAATTATCAACATAAATTTTAGTTTTTTTTTCTATTGCTTCATAGTGCGGCATTTAAAAGGTTAATACTTGCTATACCTAAAGGATATAAGCCGGTATATCAATCTTTTAAACTTGAATGGTGAATCAATGTGAGGGTAATATCCTCCTAGCTTTGAAGTGGGGCTTCGCCGCAGTACGAATTTCTTTTGGATATGTGTTTTCACGGTTTTGCACTGCTTTGATGAAGTGAAACTACTTTTACAGGAGCATTTTATGCATTTAAAGTTTTTACGGTTTAGCACCGCTTTATTGCAGTGAAACCACCTTTACAGAGTGTCACATGCAAAATAATATGCATTTATTCGTTCATTTCGAATTATGTTAAACTTTCAATTATTTAAATTTCATTCAAAGTGAATTCGAATACTGCATTATGCTCGAACCTAACTGTAACAAAGTTTCATCTTACACAAAAGTAAGTTTGTTATATCCAAAAATTCGTTATAAGGTATATTCCTAACACCACATTTATTTCATAGACTATTCTTCATTTACTTCGTTATAACTGATAATTTGTTATATCTGGGTTCGGTATATCGAGGTATGAGCGTATTCGTTCGAGTATTCAAAGCATTCGAATATTTGCACGACCTTATTAGTTACCCTAACTCGTTCATACTTAATTTGTTCATGACTGTACATCACCAGAGCTGCTCTCCTAGAAAGTATGTACATGTAAAGAAATACATGTGACACACCAATGTGTACTAAGCTTGCTCCTATTGTCATCTGGTCTGGTCTACAGGCTCTAAAGCATCTCTAAAGGACCTGGTCGTGTTACAAAAAATGCCTTGCGGTGCATTGAAGGTGTATCCTATAACGCACACACTGCTTCAATATTTGCAAAATATAGAATTTTAAGAATTACCTGTTATTACGAATACCAGCTTCTGTCAGCTTTTAAATCAGAAATACGCAGAGGAAGTATCTTTTTACGCACCTTGGCTACCTTGCAACCAAATCCTGCCAGTCGCGTTACTCGCTGTACAAAGACTTGGCACGTACCTTGTCCTCGCACAAACTATGGATTTGAAACACTACGTTACCGCCTTCCAAGTGTGATGAACAAATGGAAACTAACAACTGATAATCTGCGTATATTGTCTAAAACTGAAATGTTAAATCGGATGTGCTGATTGTTTTGTAAATGAATGTTGGGTGATTTCTGCAATTGTTATTCAGTTTTTATTCTTTCATGCATTGCTTTGTTATGAATATTTTTGTATGTATTTTAGAGTTGCGATTCTATTATTTGCTGTCATGGGCCACATGCGTGTTTCTTTTTGTATTGTCGCTTTCCGCTGCCTGTAATGCTTGTAATCTTTTGTAAATTTGTAGTTTAGATTTTTTTCTGGGTGAAGGGGCCAGTCAAGCTGTGAAATGCAGCTTTTTTCTCTTCGCACCAAACCACCTATACATTGTATTCTCGTGTATTTGTCACGTGGTTGAATAAACTCAAACTCAAACTCAGGTGGATGTGATAGAGATCCAGTTGGGTCGTCTGCTTACACAAGTGATGGAGACTCGAGATTTTGAAGCCATCCAGCACGTGCACAACGCCTACCTCACTTCCCTTCTTAAAGACAGCATGATAATGTTGCAACCTGTAAGTTACCTACTGCATATTTCGACTTGTGAGTGGCGTAGAGCTTCCTATAAATACACTGGAGGGATTGGCGCTGGTGTCTATGAGAGCTGCAACGCACGGCGCTTCAGCCAGCATGAGAATGATGGGTAGTATACAAATTTGTCTAATCTTCATACTTCCGGCTCTGTTCGACTTCACGTGGCTTGAAGCTGCTTGGTCACAAGACGACAATCAGCAAACGTTCAGCAGTTGCACTTTACTACCTTGAACTTTTCAGGCCCACCAATTCAAATCGGCTCACGAAGTTCACAAAAGTTTATTTTTTTATTTGAAACAAAACCAAAACACAATAACAAACGAAGCGACAAGTGTATTTGAAGCCAGCAAGCACGAAGACTATGCAAATTTGTGTGCTACCCATGACTTCATGGTGATGGGTAGCACACTCTTTTTTCACGCACCCTCAGTACTAGTGTGCCAAGATTCACAATGACTTTGGCTGGCATTTCTTCCTGTTGCCTAGCTATTGAACGAGGTGATGTATTTTAGCTGCACAGTATATTTTGATGATAGAAGCACTATGACTGAGATGTAGCAACTTTAGTAATGCTACGTTGAAATTAGTACTCTGATGAGGAGCTGTTTGAGGGACACATATTCAGTTGAGTGTCTCCTGTAAGCACTTGTTCTATTGCGTCTACCTTGTACAGTGCCATTTTTTATGAAAGGGAACACAGGAGTGCGTGGCCTGCGCACTCCGGCGGCTGCTGGCAGCGTGTTCAAGGGGAGCGAGAGCAACCGCAGTCTCTTCTGACGTCATCTCGCGGCGAGCAAAACAACCATTCGTTGCTGATATGGAACCAGCGGCAAAATTGCGACCCCCTCCCCCTTGAAGGCGATTACGCGAGAGCCGGTAATCGCCTTCAAGGTGGACTGGGTTGCAATCTTCCCAGCGGTTTCAGATCAGCACTGACATCTTGTTTTGCTCGCCGCGAGATGACGCAAGAAGAGAACGTGATTGCTCTCGCTTGAACATGTTGCCAGCAGCCACCAGAGCACGCAGGCCACGCACCGCCGTGTTCCTTTTCATAAAAATTGACACTGTACATGTCTGCTAGTGTTGGGGCACCTTTTGTTGCGTTTGACCAACTAGCTCAAAAAGCCATGTTCTCTCTTAGATGGTATAAGGCTCAATTCACAAAGCTGTATCATTTGACAACTGTTATGAATTGTAATTTAGGCATACTGACTACATCATTCAAAAGATGGTACTGCCCTCCATTGCTTTGCTGGAGGAATGTCAGGCAGAGGAATGCCTCCATGTACATTACTAATAATTATCTGGTGAACCACTTCCCCTTAATAATGTTGCCTAGTGTTCAAAGTTCAAAACTTTATTCTTTGCGATGAATCTTGAATGCAAATCTGGTGTGTTGCTTTCAGGTGCATAACTGTTTTAAGTCACTCTTTGTTCTGAGCAAGTCATTACATGGCATCTTTCCTGTCTATATCGACGAACAGCTTTCTCAAAGGCAGTTCTCAGAATTTGAGAGAATCGAACAAGTAAGTTGGCGCTCCTTACGTTCATAGACCATTGCGTAGCATTGCCTATCGTTGCGATTGCAGAACTTTTTCCAGTGTTTACGTGCTTCAAGGATGTCATTAGCTTCTTTGATATGCAGTTTCTTATTCCCCTGCAACTTATCAACACTTGCTTAAAGTGAACTCGTAAAAGCATTTTAATTTCTATGATGTGCACTATTCGCACTTTCCACACACTGCAGCCAGACAACCGGTGTAAATTATTCTACTTTGATCTTAAAGTTTTCATCACCCAGCATCTGCAAGCAAGCCCCACCACTATGGAAATATCACAAATCTACAAAGTGTTCTGGGTTTTGCGAAGTCTGCATCCTGCATGCTGCCTAAATCACAAAAACTGCTGTCGGAGTTAGCGGACGACAATTAATTCAGCGTTTTTTACATGAAGTGCGTGCGACTGAGAGCAAATGACAGAGCTAGTGCTAGTAGTTTGTGAGTTGCAGTCTTCCCGTAAGGCTAGTGTTGACACCAGGCTAGTGTCAGGCTAGTGTTGACACCAGGGTGTCAGAACTGCTTTTCGTTTTGGTTTTAGTTACGTTTCGTTTTGTTGCTGTTCCGGAATAAAAAAAAATATTTTTGTAATAATATGTAATAGTTTTTATTTTCAGGCAAGGTTTGAAGTTAAACTATTTATAGCTTTCCTCTTTAAAAAGTGGGGCAGGGGTAAAACACATTCTTCAGAGGAGTCAAAGTAACTGAACAATGAATTCTCACAAAGTAGCACAAACCAGTACTCTTTAAAGTCATAGTATTTGTTTTCTTAAGTCAGAAATAAATTTTTTTGAGCAGGCTCACTGCTTTTTTTCAAGGGAGTCGCCATTATCTCGGAAGCAGCAGATCATTGAGCGTTATCTCCGATGTGGAAGACCACTGTTCTAATAAAACAAACTTTAGCACCGAGAATGCCCTCTTCATGCTGGCCAGCATGAAAGGCACACGAAAGGCCACCTATGTTAATAAACATCTCTATTCGCCACTGTTTTCATTTATTGTTGCAAAATTTCAGCACATCTTTACTTTGGAATGTCTGTCTGAAAAATGCTCTATTATTGCATTCCGAGGTATGCATCATTGCTCACGTTGCATTACCTCGGTAGTTCCGGATTGCCAAGTTTTACCGAAAAATGATTGAAAAAAATTTTGATTTCACTCCAGAACTAAATAATAGATAACATTTCGGTTATGTTTTCGTTCAGATATATACTTTTTCATTTTTTTGTTTTCACCACTGTAAAGCCATCCTCTTGATATCAAAACTAAATATGTCTTTTTAAGGTAGAGGTGTTAAAAATATGTTCAATGCATTCCCAAGCACTACGACACTGTTTTTAGGGTTTTTGAGACTCGTGTTTGAGCGATTTAGAGCAACAAGCTGAAACTACTTAAGTTTCGTGTCTGTAATTCTTTAAGGTTTCTTTCTCACGAAACCCATGTTCATTCATAGAAGAGTGAAACTTTGGGCTAGTTGGTATTGCATGATGAAGAACGTACAGCGCGAACACAAGACGGGAATACTAAAGATGGGACACAGACAAGCGCTGTCTGCAGCGCTTGTCTGTGTCCCATCTTTAGTATTCCCGTCTTGTGTTCGCGCTGTACGTTCTTCTTCATTCATAGCTATCGAGTATGAAAAAGTGAATATGTGGAATATTTCTGATGGGACCTTTCTAGCCTTGAGTGTAAAGCAATGATAAAGGTTTAGTTTATAGTTAACAGAAATAGCCATAGTTTGAAAGCATATTTCCACCTAGAGTTATGAGTCGGCAAGCCCTAGCAAGCCGAAAAGGGAAAAGAGAACAAAGAAGAAGTGTGTGTTAGCGCTTCATTTGAAGATACACGCTCGTGTCTTTCTGCCCCGCTGTTCCTGTCTTGTCTTCACGGCTCTTGGTGCGTGACAAACTGGTGGACGTGCTGGGTGATCTATGCACCGTACCCCTCCACATAGCAAGAACTCAAGCGTCATACCGGTGGTCACTCCTGTGCACCGCGCCAGCAGAAGAATCTGAGGGCAATCCCCTGAGTTTGGACTGCTCGTAAACAACATGGCAGCTCCGACCAGCCCTACTGACACCAACCCAAACGGTACGAACGGCACAACACCGCTTCATTGCACTTTACTCACGCCGCGAACGCCAAATCCCTTTCATGGCACTGCACTTGAGGATGTCGGAGATTGGCTCGTTCATTACGAGTTCGTTGCCGTGCACAACCAGTGGGACGACGCAGACAAACTGCGGCACGTCTGTTTCAGTCTTTTGGACGGCGCACGTATATGGTATGGGAACCGGGCAGGTATTCTTACATCGTGGGAAGACTTCAAACGCCGACTTCTTGGGACATATGCCAGCCCTGACCAATGGGAGAGAGCTGAGCGCGATCTGCAGTCCTGCATACAACTGCCGAATGAAGGGGTTGCGATGTATGTCGATACACGACGCGTCTTTTCCATTGAGCTGACCCCGGCATGCCAGAAGAAAAGAAGGTACAGTACCTCATGTGCGGGGTGAAAGAACGCTTTTCAGTGGGCTTGTGCGCAGTCCTCCCAAGACTGTGTCCGAATTTCTCAGAGAAGCCGTCACCATCGAAAGCACTCTTAGGCACTGGGCCCCGTCATACGAACGGCACGTCAACGCTTCAACTACAGACTACTTGGGAGCTTTCGGTGGTCAAATGGATTTCTTCCGACAGCCCATACATTCAGTCATCAGCGAAAAACTCCTGAGCAAGTACTTCGGACCCTACAAAGTATTACGGCAGTTGAACGAGGTCAACTACGAAGTCATTCCAGACGGAGGCTCGGCAACCACCCAGCGGCACTCACCACGAACAGAGATTGTGCATGTCGTCCCGTTAAAACCTTATTTTACGCGGTAATACTCGCCTTATTGTGCCAGGGCAGCAAACATTTTCTTTTTTTCGTTGTCCATAGGGTCTCGAACGAACTTTGAACTGTAATGTTTTTTTTTTCTTATGACCAACCACAGACATTTTTCTTTTTTTTTTTTGCACCTGCATATGCCCTGTGCACTATAAGTATCATTTCTCCCTTTCTTTTTATTCCCTTATGGGCCTTGCTGTCACCTTGTGTATGAGCATCGAGTCGATGCTCTAATGGGAGGGGGAATAATGCCACCTAGAGTTATGAGCCGGCAAGCCCTAGCGAGCCGAAAAGGGAAAAGAGAACAAAGAAGTGTGTGCTAGCGCTTCATTTAAAGATACATGCTCGTGTCTTTCTGCCCCGCTGTTCCTGTCTTGTCTTCATGGCTCTTGGTGCGTGACAATATAAAATGCATTAATACTTAATTTTGTTACGCATCTATCAAACCTAATTTATGTCTGTCACATTCAAGTGTCTGAGTCGAATTCAGTAAGCAATTCTAGTGAAATTTTGACTTAAGTGCTTGTTATTTTTTTAAAGAAGTAATTAATGTAATAACTTTGAGAAATTGATACCTCAAGTTTAGAGGTCTACAATTACAACTTCACAGTAAAAGTTTAAATTGTAGTTTTATAATTTCTGCATGCCAGAGCGTTTAGAGTGTCACTGAAGAGAGAGAGAGAAAAGAAATAAGTTTATTTGTATCATAAAATTATGTCTACATTAACCTCAAATATCACTCTTTCCACGAGACGCGACTTGGCAAGCCTCAAGAGGCACAAAAACAAAACATATGGCACCATCACACTGAAGTTTGCACACCAGCTGATGATTGTAAACATTTGTTGGCATCTGCTCAGGTCTATTTAGTCGTTTAATGGTAAAAGTGGACTATACCATACTCTTAAAGGGGAACTCTGGTGTGTCCTCTATACTGGCTGTCATTGAGTGGAAATTACAGTCTGGTGACTGATGTAGTCTAAGTTTGCTTGGAAGCTTGTCGATTACTAGGTTATTAGATGCTGTAGCGTCATGGTTCTTGTTTCGCACAACGTGCAGGTGCGACTTGGGAGGTCCGAGGAGCCACCTCAGGACACTTCCCGAAGGACGAGTCCATTTGATGCATACCTTTAATAACAATAACTTGAGAACACTTACCCCAAATATCACTGGTCCAACTCCTCAAATACAGTTACAAAGAAATGTACATGCTATAAGTTAATTACTCATCATCGAGTCCTACCACTCAGTCCCTGCACAGAGTTGGTCACGGAGAGTTGCGAAGGAGCGGGGTATCACCCGCGTCGTTGAGTGGAAGCCTGGCATGAAGCACGGGGTTGATGCAGTTGTCGTCGTAGTTGGCATCAGCACTGGGCTGCCGGTAGACGCTGTGCCAGCTGATGCTGCATTTCACACACTGGCCTCGAGGTAGAGTCCCGGCCGGACAGCCCCACTCGAGCCTGAAGATCAACAGCTCAGACCTGTCAGCACCTGCGTACCACAGCACCTGCGTTAGTACCGTTCACTCCGTGACGCCACTTGTGCGCAACACTGCTGCTTCGCATCCCATATGGGTTCCCTTCGGGGAGACGGACCAAGTTTTTTTTTTTTGTCTACAGTAAACCCCAGAATAATCGCTTCCAGAAAATTTTGCCATTCAGTTATTTTTAGAATACTAGTATCCACTTGCGTGGAGTGTTGAATAGCAGGCTTGTCACTGCAGAAATTTTACAAACTTTCGCGGGATTCTTTAAAGCTTAATACCGTGCACCGCTTACTAATATATTGTTTTCTTTTCAAGTGAAAGAGTACACACAGTGATGGAGATTTTGAAAACACTTTCATGTCATCAAAGTATTTTCCCAAGGACCTTTGCTTAGCGTATTTCCCTTGCTTAGTGTATTTGCATAGCAACTGCCCCAGTGTCTAATATAGAATTTTTTAGCAGTTTTTTACATGCTTGCAAGTATGGCATATTTATTTGCTGTTTCTAAACCCATTTACATGTTCCTGCAATGAAAAATGAGCTTGTCTAGAAGTTGATCTTTGTGATAGCAGTAGTCATTACTTATCAGGTTGCACAAATACATCATCATAGCTGTTTGTGATTGAAACCATAAACATAAACCTTAGGTTGTGTTTCATAAATTAAACTTTTTTTTTTTTTTGCAGGAGTTCCAAAGTAATAAGCGGCTGCTCATAAAAGTGCTGTCCTCGCTGCACAGCAAGCTATCCGAAACACAGCCCTCCAACCTGCTAGTACGCCTAGACCCTGGTTGTGTATCAGCCCTTGCAACCAATTAGGTGCGACACCTGAAGGCATTAAATTGGAATGTGCCAAAAGGATATTCATAGCATCAAGTGTATGAACTATTTGTTGTTTCAATCACAAATATAAAATACTCTTCAACGGTTGTCAATTGGGTTCGAGCTGACTGGCACATTGACAAAAGGACAAAAATGATAATTCTATCATTGTTGTGGTTTGATCAAAACTAGGATGCTTGTTTAATGGCTTATTCCAGCATTGAAGGTACATGCATAGAAGAAAATGCAGATAACCGTGGCTGCTCAGGCATACAACTCGGGGGGGGAGTGAACTCCCCCTTCCTCCCCCAGACAACTTCGTGGTGAAAGGACAGAAGCGAGGGAGTGCACACACTTGTCCCACAGTTCCTCAAACGCAACAGTGTTAACTAATGTAAAACAGAAATTATATCTTCCTGTGAGTACATGCTAAATGGAAACTATCATGTACTTCATTACTTTATATAACAGCAGTCTGACACAAATGAGACTTGTAGTAAAGAAAATTAAATGAACAGTACAGATGTGGGAAACCTAATGCCTTAATGCAAAATTCTTATGCAATGAATAGATGGATTAAACAACTTCATTGAGGTCTAATAGCAAGTGTCCTGGCCCAAAGCGGGCCGCTCCCACGTTGTCACCGGCTTCGCGGGTTCATTCGACTCGAGGAGGTCTTATAGTCCCGGAGTGGCAGTCCCGGCCGCCGCCGATGGGAGCAAGTGAAGCCGGCGGCGGCCTTATAGCTAGAGGAAACACAGGGCGGAACCGCCATAGACCGCAATGGAAAGGCACATTGCGCGCGTCGGTTTGCAGTTCCGCGATAAAAAAAAATGAGATGGAGACCACTTTTAGGTTACACCGACAAATAAGTGCCTCTTCTTGTTAATTAAACAAATTCTTTCATGCACTCATTGTCAGCTGCACACTTTCAGATCAATCTGTTGTCGAGGGATGCTTCGCATATCGAGCTTGCTGGCGCACTATTGCAGTACAAAAAGGTTGTAGTATATATATTTGGTGTTTTAAAAAATGTGCCTGCAGATACTCAACATCAAGGGGAACCCGATGCTTGCCTCTTTCATATATGTGCTTGTGTGTGTGTGTCAGCAGATTACCAGAGAATATATGAGGAAGTTGAGCCCCGCCGCGGTGGTCTAGTGGCTAAGGTACTCGGCTGCTGACCCCCAGGGCGCGGGTTCGAATCCCGGCTGCGGCGGCTGCATTTTTGATGGAGGCGGAAATGTTGTAGGCCCATGTGCTCAGATTTGGGTGCACGTTAAAGAACCCCAGGTGGTCTAAATTTCTGGAGCCCTCTACTACGGTGTCTCTCATAATCATATAGTGGTTTTGGGACGTTAAACCCCACATATCAATAAATCAAATCAATCAATAAGGAAGTTGAAATAATTGAAGCTAAAGTTAGAAAAGAGAGGTAATTAAGTAAACTGGGAGTCATTAGTGATTTTTCTAGAGTTATGGAATTCTAGGCAATTTACAGGTGGAACCGAAACCGAAGCAACGATGTCGCGTGCAACCGACAAACTCCAGGAGACGTACCCCAAAGGAACCGTTTATAAGAACGATTGCAGTGGCGTTAGTTATGCACATTATTTATCAAGTTCCGTTGGCGGCGTGTGTTGCCATGGCAAGCGCAGCCTTCAGAGCCTAAAAACGAGGTAGCTTGATGTTTGATATAACGCCACTCACCCATTTAGACAACTTCGTCGATCGGCGTTTTGGTTTCAGTTTTGTTGGCAAGATACTACGGATTTCAAAGGTGTCTCATCTTGTTTTAGACGCAATTGCTTATTTTCTTGACTACATTCTAGTGAAGCTATGTCAAGGAGGTAGAAACTAACACGTTTTTGTACATGCGCTCGGAAAGCAGGAAAAATCGAAGGTGCACAGCTGCCAGACCGCAGTCTCGTTGTCTGCCCCGTTCTGTCGAAGCAGCATTCTTCGAAGTGAACGGAACAGTAATGGTCACCGTCTGTAGCCCTCCTACTATTTTTTCAATTAGCACGTTCCCAGGCAGAACGCAGTGCACTTCGAAAACCTGTAGCACGGATAATCACGGCATGGAATATTCTCTACGTTTGCGAATTCCGCGATAAACATGCACAAAATTCAACATTCACTCGCCTAAAAAATATGCATGCACGCCATCAGTTTTGCCTTGTAAGACAACACCAGAAAACTTGGAATTCAAAAGGCATTCAGACGTCCTACTCGTTCCAAATACGTGCAGCCATAGACCGCAAGTGCTTCATCCATAAACTTAAAACTTATGGGCAACATCGCGTCAGCGAGCATTTAAAGCTTCAAGATACCTTCCATATAGCTATACCATAGAACACCTATCAGTTTGCTATATGCATGTATTACACGCATGCGCACCTTTCATATTGTTTCTAATTTAACAGCATATGCGAGAATACTTACACGTGAAAAGTGATCCCAGGCGTTATCTTGATGTGATTTGTGCAGTCATTAGCAACGCACGAAGTCACCAAGGCCTTGTAAAATCTTTGACTGCTTTACAAAAGCATGTCACAGTCTCCAAAGGCGACTGTGAGGGCGCAGCTATGAAGCGCACTTTGTTGTCTGCTTCAGTTTTTCCTTTTCCAATATGGCGGTGACTGACGTCACTTATCGGGGCGCACCCCCACTCCAGAACACATGGTATAGAACCTCCTTGATTGGACTGCTTATAACTGTACCTACACAGTTGAACCCCTTAATAAGAGGCATGCTCCAGGCAGCAATTTATGTCTTTTACATGAGATGTCTCTTGTAAGCAAGGTACCACGTATAGACTTTTTTTATCAACCCATATTTTACTATAGGCACACTGGTGTTGAACCTTTTATAAAGAGGTTCAACTGTAATGTCGAAGTATCAGTTTAGCTGCATTATGATGCAAAAAAAAATTTTTCAGCCCTTTTCATACCGAAGACATCACTAAGCAAGCAAGAGGATGAAATTGATAATTTTTTGCTTTCATGTTGACTCGGTGCTTTGCACACACCATTACAAATACAAGGTTCAGTTGATAACTTTTCTGCCTGCCCTAAAGAGAGTTTAAAGTGGTATTATCAGTGAGGTCTGTGTAAAAAGACAAGATGATTACAGTGCTGAAGTGTAGACAGTGCTGTACCTGCGTGAGCTACTTTTCCCGAATGTCTGGTTCATGCAAACCAAGAAATGCAGTTGGAAGTCTGGTATTGCGAATGCGAGTACTTTGCTGAATTATTTAAAAATATGTTCACCGAACTCAATCGTGCACTAAATAAGTTACAATGTTAGAAGCAGAGCGTGATAGAAGCATTACTTTTTACCATAGTAATACTTAATGAAATGCTCTTCTTATAAAACCATTTAACGTGATTTTGGTGCCCCTTGATTAACAAAAAAATTTGTAATCAAACACACCTTTCTGTGCCTCCAGGTTTTGGTGGAGTCTAATGCAGTTTGTAGTCCCCCTACTAAAGTGTGCTTCACAATCATATCTTGGTTCTGCCACATATAGCCCCAATATTTAGTTTCCTTTTTTTTTAGCTGTATTTCTTTTGTTTATGTCTTCAGTCATGCATACAGCAAAAGCGGCAGTATACGACACGAGTACAGAGCAGTTCATCCAGCCTGGTAATATGCAAGGGTGTCACGGGTTGAAATTTTGTGCCGAGAATACTAACCGTGGTTGTAGTCTTGCGTCTCAAAACCATATTCTTACGAGAGACACTGTAGTGGAGGGTTCTGAAAATCTCGACCGCCTAGTTTTTTTGAACGCCCACCTAAATCAAAGCACAGAGGCCCCAAGCATTTTGCCTCGGTCAGTGCAGCCGAGATTCAATCCCACAACCTTGTGCCAAAAATGCAACAACTTTGCATCAATCTTTCATTATGCTTCTGTAATAGTACAGCAATGTTTGCATGTTCATTTTACGTGAGGTTAAGGAAGTTTGTAATCACGTACAAGAATAGCTTTACATGTTTAATGTCAACCAGCTTCTGCAGTATGTGAAAAATATGCAGAGGTCAACGAGCAAATGCAAGGTCCAATAACATGATTCATGCAATATAAAAGTGCAGTGCAAAGAAAACATTAACCTGAAAAACTGTAAACGAGATTAAATGGTACAGAAGGAAAGGTAGTGAGGTCAACCAGTCCAGGATAACCGGTTTGCTACCCAACTGGAAACAAAGTCTACAAGTATGTCAATGGGTGTTATGTCCCACAGATTAAATATGCTTCACAACTCACTGTGTTCAAGCAATGCTAAAAGAACCTCAGCTACCTCAAGCATTCCTGCTGAACATGTTTAACAATGTTTTATAACTTTCCATTGCTTTTTCATTCCAAAGCAGAAACAAACACGTAGTGCTCCTACTCTTTATTTTTCTTCGACGACCACACACAGGAAAACGATCAACGTCACAGTCGTGAAAAGAGCAAGTCTAAAATGATTCTACTGCATATTTACAATCAAAACAATGTAGATGTATTCACTTCAAATTAAATCAAACATAGCTCTCCACTGTTCCCAGCATACAATCGCCTACAGCAGCTTGCATAAAAAGCTAGCACTAAATTGAATTTGCAATCTTTCTATGCTGTCATAATTAAAAGCCTATATAACAATTTTTTTAGAAGTAGAATGAAAGCTTTCATCGTATTGTGCTACTCTAACTAAAGAGACTACAGGGATTTCGATCCTTTCCGAGAAACAAGTGAGGAAGACAAGCAAGCGAAGACATAATGGCACTTTAAAATCTTTGTTACAATAGGAGCTTGCAGTAGGACGTAAAGAAACATCTGGGCACGGTGGTTGTGGAGCTCCTGAGCCTTTGGCCGCTGTGAGTGCACAAGCCACACCACCATGCAGACATGTCTCAGCTTGCAACAGGTACAATACAAGATGCGACAGAGTCAACACCTCTAATGGCTCAAGCAAGAAATAGCACTGATGTGTGGTGTTAGCAGAAGACAGTAAATTGGTAAATAACTAAAGATAATGCACCACACAGTACATTATAGCTTCCCAATATTTCACTGATGAAAGTTGTCTGTGTGCTTCAGTCTAATGGTCGGTGTCTTATGTACAGACCAGAAGACAAACTAAGTAGATTTGTTTTTAAAACAATAAAGGAAACAGCAGTTTACAGTCAAATCTCACGTCAGTGTTTGGGCAAGCTGGTGATTCATCATCAAGAATGATTTGATAGGAAAAAGAATCAGCAAAAAGCCACACGAGGACAGCGAAGAACAACAACCACACAGAAGGCGACATGGACAAGCGCTTGTCCATGTCGCCTTCTGTGTGGTTGTTGTTCTTCGCTGTCCTCGTGTGGCTTTTTGCTGGTTTTTTCTTCCTATTACTATGAACCAACTAGCCCAGAAAGCTACGTTACTAAGAAAATTTTCAACAATGCAGGAGAAAATGCGAATGGACAAAAGGGAGGAAGCATGGACTAGTGCTTGTCCATGTCGCCTCTCTTGTCCATGTTTTTTTCTGAGCTGTCTTCACAAACCTCATAACTAGTCTGAGCAGTGCGATGAAGTGAGGCAGCTGTGTGAAAACATGGGCAATCAGACACAAGATTGCTTGCCAAATTAAGCTCACATTTTAGTTGCGCAGGTCGACATGCGAGTCTAGTCAGTTGTTAGTTGGCAAGTGAGGTTTGTCGGATGTCTACTGTATTAATTTAAAAATAATCCTACTCGTTCAAGTTACAAGAAAATTTTGAGTGTACTTTTTAATGATGAGCAATATTCGTTAATGTGGCTTGTCTGACTCATGAAGTAACGGAGCACAAAGTTAGTATCCTTAGCCATTACAGGTTTTCAGGACATTCTCGTACTGTTTAATGGTACATGCTTCTTTATCGCGAAGGCTTCGGACGAGCAGATCTGCAACTATCATGCTTCGTTCTATAAATAATTTGCCCTAGACAAGTTGCTATTCCAATATTTTAAACATAATAGAGTACTAATCTAATACACTTCCTGGATAATAATGTCTCCTCTATTATGACAAAAGAAATATTGGAGGAATTTTGCATTCTCTTCAGAAGAATTTTAATTTTTTCAAATTTGAAGCCAAAATCATGCACAGGTTTCTGCATAGTCTTTTTGCACTGGTTAGCCTTAAAAATAGATATATAGCCTTTTTGCACTGGTTAGCCTTAAAAATAGATAGAAACATGAGCATGAAATTTACAGTGTAGCAATGATGGCTACACTAATGACACATCACAGATCAGAATACAATATTCAATCATTTCATGTAACATAAGCAATGACATAGATAACCAGCAACTGAAACACGCAGAAGTTCTAGCAACCAATATAAACAAAGATGTGAGTGTTTGCCTAGTGCAGTTCAAACCGCATCTGTGTTGCAACAACTGAAAAAACATACTGCAATACAGCAGGATGTTTTCTTTCTCTACAGCTTCAGTTATGGTTTTGTTACGGTCAAATTAATGCACTAAAGACTTACAATAAATTACATCATGCTGCACCACTTAAAAGACCAACAAAACTTTGCAATAATAGCAAGGGAACTTTTTGAAAAAATTTTGAAATACACCTTTACGCAAGTATGTATTAAAAAAAAAACTGATAATTCCACACGTTTAATGTTAAACCACACAGTCAAATAGCAAATCACTGAGGAGGTTTCATGTATCAACAGCTTAGAAGTTTGTGGAGCTGATGAATCGTGCAACAGCATGACCTCACTAAAGCCTCCAACAAGTTAGGTAAGTGAGTTCAGGACCAGAAAGCACCAAAATGTCTTTTTCATATATCAGAGGCATCAATGTAATAATCTGTTAACATGGGGTACTTCCACAAATGAACGCACAAACACCAAATATTGAAAAATGCTACGTCAGCTCCTTGGTCACAATGTCTGTCTAGCAGCAGTCATGTTTTATCGTTCAACATCCCGAGTTAGCCGTGAAAGTCCCATAAGATGAGGCAGCTTTTGCCATACACGATGCTTACATCCACACCTCGAAGAGATGGAACCGTAGTCTTTAAAAGCAATGCTGCCCTCCCACGAGAGTTGCATTAATTATATGCTGGTGCTTCGATTCCAAATCGTTTCGCTTTACATCATAGTAAGAGGACTTGGCAAAATTTAAATTGGAGCAAAAAGAAGCATGCAAGTTTCAGGCAACTGTAGCATGCAACATATGATAAGAGCTATTCTTCACTTCAAGCATTCATCACCAAACTAAAAGAACAAGCTGCACAGAGGCCCACTTGAACCAACTGGGCCACATTTGTTTTTCTTCTAAGTAAGCCCAAATAAATGCTGTGTACAGCGCTCAGCAATTCAGCTTTGAAAAATTAACATTCCCATTAGGTGCAGAGTTCTCCAAATTGATGTGCTAAGATGTACAAAGTGAGGGTACATCTGATGTACAGTGACTAAATTTGGCCATTCAACGATCACCAAGTGCTCCCAGGTGGCACGAAAAGTGCCAGCAGCCATGTGGGTCAATTGTTGCATTCGGACTGCTAAGCACTGTACAGGAAAGCCAGAAATGATGCAACGTTTACTTCGATTCACACCTTGAAGGAACACAAACACTATCTTTTATAACACAAAGACTATCTTTTATAACAGTGAACAACAAGCAGCAACACTATTTTAAATTTCACTTCTAACTTTTGTGTTTTCAAAAAGCCATATCTGCACAAATGAGATGAGCCTTGCCAATATCATCCCACAATTTAAAGTTTTGCAAATCCAACTTCACGGCACCCTAAGGAAAATTTCAAATGTAAGCATGCAGAAAGGCACAGCTGTTTGCAATGACCGGAGACTGCAACAGAGAGAAGCAGCCAAGCAGCACAATGTGCAAAAGCAATATTAATATGGCCCCTTGGATTGATGCAACATTTCCCAGCTAGGCTGATTTAGAATTGTGCAACGTGCAATTTGTTTCTGCAATGTGTTAATGTGTTCAAGAAGCGAATGCACAGGTAGTCTGCCGCAGCCAGCGTTTCGCATGCCCTGCTGACCTGTAACTTTACCAGCATACAAATGCCATTATGCTATGTGTCATTAGCGCTTGTACATTTCAACAAACATTGCATTTTATATCTAGGGTTGACCAACTGCACCAAATTCTACTAGCAAGGAATCTTCGTAAATGCTTATGTTGTATGCAAATAACTAGGTGATCGATAATAAAAAAATGCAGCTGTAGTGAACACACAAACATAGAAGGAATGAGAAACTTCCGCAGTGAATATTACCGTCCATTTAAAAAACTTTCCTTCAATGTTCTATCCAATGTTCTATCAATGTTCTAGCCATTTGCTACTGCGATTCATCACTCAACCATAACTACAACTACGCGTCTTGCCACTTGAAGACCAGTAGGATCACCTTTTGTTGGACGCTGGCATTTCATGCACTAGAGAAAAACCTAAAAGATTTTAACAATCCGTCGGCATTTTTCTTACCACCAGAAAATCTTGCACACTCGGGTAAATAGGCATTTTGAATCCCCAGATTGTCATGAGGAAAAGTCTTTATTTCCTTATTATCAAAGAGATCCTGGTTATCACATTGTCAGGAATTTGTGATATGCCCTCTCATTGGCCACATGTGCCAGGCTAGCTAGCTAGGCAGCTTCTCACCTCTTCACTATGGCATGCAGAGCTCTCAGAAATGCTACTGGTTACAGGCTTTTTAACAGTGGAATGGGAGCAACTGAGAGCCTCCTTACTCTGCCTTTCAAAGTTAGTCTTACAAGCTCAGAAGACAACTAGCCAAGCACATGCACAAAAACTAAAAAAAAAAAGTCCCACAGCATTGCCAAGAACTGCCTTCAGAACATCTTTCTCGCCTCAATAAGGAGCCTGACATTTGACCTCCGCAGTACAACAGCCACACAAGACCCTGGCAGTCTCCAACGCATTTCTATGAACCTAGGATAGGCTGGGGGAAAAAAAGGTGACTTCTGAAGAACAGACGCGAGAAGGGGGATGGCATCACACATGCCCTGCCACATTGTTCAGTGGCTCTGGATAAAGCTCTCCAGCTGGTGCGGCACCAGTCCTTGGAAGGGCAGCTGAAAGCGCACAATAGCCCGCGCACACAGACACTGCAGGCCGGTGTAACGTAGAGGACTACAATCCACCAGCATGGGCGCATAGTCCAGGGCTGTGCAACCGGCAGCGTCGGTGTGGTCGAGGTGAGCGCCACGGGCCAGCAGTGCAAGGGCGGAGGCTCGTGAGAATGGTTTGTTGCGTGCTGCAACATGCAAGGGTGTACGCCGGTCGTGGTCGGTGGCATTGGGGTTGGCTCCAAGTTCGAGCAGCAGACGCACAAGAGGAGGCGCTGGGAAAGCCTCCTGGCACACTGCGCCCAAGGCCTGGCGACTAGCTGGCGGTGCATGACCACACGCCAAATGCAAGCATGTCTCGCCACGTGGGCCTCGCAGATCTAAGTGCACCAGCCGGTACGCAGCACGCCGGAAAGTGTCTTCCTCCAGGCTGCTCTGAGACTGAAAGACAAGTAGTAAAAGTAAGAAAATTTTCAATGACAGCATCCATTTATGGATGCATACCTATGTTTAAACCTGGATCTGCTAGTGGTCTACAAGTGATTAGGGCCACATGGTTGCAAGTTAATGACAAGCATTCCTTCCATTCACTATGCGCTGTCTTTCAAAGCGACAATAAAGGCCATATTTCTTAATGTGTACATTTTCTTTTCGGCCTTTGTTGGATTCCGAAACACTACATTGGCACAGTGTGATGACTCGCACGCAATATGGACATTATTAGATGTGTGAATTCAAATTGTCAATACTAGCAAGCATAGAAAGTCTTACCTGCAGCCGGCACAGGAGAGCTGCTAGCTGCAGTGCAATTGCCAATGTGCGCTGGACGCCCTCTGCTGGTTCTGGCATGTGGCGCCCGGCTGACACCAGCTCTGTCACGGCACGCTCAAAGACTGCAAGTACATCTGCGAACTCAACAGGGGCAAGCTGGCGCCGCGATGGCCTGCAACAGATTTAAAGAAAGGCATGCGTTAAATCGGGTCATTGGTTTGCCCCAAAATAAGCTGCAGGCTCACAGCAGCATACTTGGAATGCAGTAGTCACAGTTATAGGGAGGCAAGTTACTGTCCTGAATATACAGGGTCATCCACATGCAAGATGAACCCCTCCTAAGCATTCACGGTCTCACAGAAGATGATGTTCAACAAAGTTATGGAATTTATTACTCTGTTTATCTTCCTTGTGAAGTAGAATAAATTTATAGTTTTGCCGGCACGAATACTAATGAGGTGTTCGCCTTAGATGTGGCCAACTTTGTGTGTACAGCGAAGCTTGTTACTTCGAACTCGAAGGGGACGATGAAATTGTTTAAATTAAGTGCAATTAAAATTAGCGGGTGCTAGAATGAATGGCCATAGGGACCCAAAGCTTGAATTAGCAGAGCGACGACAATGCCGCACTGCATATTGATCATTAGGTATATTTAATGTAAGACAAAAGGAAGCTTACCCTGACTTATCGTACACAGTAATGCTGCGGACTTTGTAAATGAATCGCACCTAAAGTCAGGCATCGTCCTTGTCTGCTTAACGTGAACATGATAAACGAACTTTTTTTATTTGATTACGTTCACTTTTCAAAGTGCCTGTCGAGCTGGGAGATATTTTTTTTTTTTTTTAATGCCGTGCACAGTGTTCCAAGTGCAGTGCGAGAGCCCTGCACGTGCACGGAGGCGAGCAGCAGTGCTGCGAAAAAATGGGAAAACGCATGATGTACACCCCCAATTTCCATTTTTTTTGCCAGAGATGGTGCTGCATGTCCAAATTTGCAGCGGCACCAAGCATTGCTTCGGGTTCCTATTGTGCGACAGTGTGCGAGCAGAACCCAAAGAAGTCACCAACTGACTTTTTATCGAGAACTAGGCACTACAACATGCTTGTGGCAGGTGAGCTCGTAAATTAAGTTCAAAGAGCTCCAACAGTGAACAGAAATAACTAATCAGTTATACACCAGAAACAAGCACCGTTATACATTCATATAGGCAGTGAGCCTTAACCTTAATATGTATGATGCTATTTGCACTCCATAACACATGTACTTACATGGCCAACTTAACGCAATCAAAATTTAAAGTAATCTGTAATTTGCATTCGCTTGCATTTCTTATGTCGCAACTCCATGAGCACTGCGAGTCACTTGCCCAACAGCTACAGCACAGTGTCTAAAATCTCATCTGCCAAGAAATGCAGCTTTTCTTTTTATAGTAAATTTAGTTTGGTTTGGTTATGCAACATATCGTGATCACTCTAGGCCAACTTCTGCAAGAAGCAATAAAAATCAGGAGTTCCCAGTTCGAATTAAGCATTGTGGATATGGATGTGCTCAAATTACTGGGAGTATTCTCGCATAGAAATGCACGGGGCTGTGCAGACACCAAAGCATCAGTTTGAATTAACAAGCATCTAGTGTATCGCTGTATTTGAGGTGGAGAGAGATTGAATGGGAATACAGTTGGCTTTCTTGGATTTCAACTTAGATAGAACCAACATTGTTCACTTAATTTTTCTTGAATCAAAATAAGCACGACAACTGCCCAGATGCGATATCAGCTTGACAAAACTCATCATACAATGAAGTTTTCAATGACCATACTGAAGTTTGACTGCCAACGTGTACATGCTTCTCACCTTGTAGGCCTGGCCTCAGCCATCATGAAGCAGAAAAGCTCTGCAAAGGACAGCAGGCTACTTTGAGTCATGGGGCTGAACGGTTCAAGGCAGCGCTGCTGCATGTCCAGTGCATAGAGCCATAGAGCCACACAGCGGTTGAAGTCACCGAGATCCGCGTAGACAGCGCCACGGTAGCGAATGTAGTATGCAGTGTCGGGATGTGCAGGACCCAATACACGCTCTCTCACAAGGAGTGCCTGCAAACAAGATGGTTCAGAGGAGTTCACACTTAGCCCACCTGCTTTAAAAACTCTTTGCAGGTTCTTGTACACAGACACAGAAAGAAGACATCAAAAGAAAAACAAGCTGGCACTGATAGGCGTGGCACAATATGCACTCTATGAACCTCACAAGTATGCGAACACCCTGCTTTTTACTATTAAAGGTTCACGACCACGAATGACAAGTTGAAATTCAATGACTTAAACCATTGTGGATCAATTATGTCCATATAAAGGTCAGAAGCAATTAAGTTCCAAATCACAAATTCTGATGCTGTACATTTCCATTTCTGTTAGTGCGCTTGAAGAATCTGTCAATTTTATGGCTATTTTTTGCCTGGCAAATGCTACCACCATGCGTGAATGCAAGAACATTTTTTTTCCCCGACCTTCAGTTTTCATAAATACTGAATTGTTATCTATGGCTAAAATATCCGCATGTGTACAAGCACATGACAATATATTAGAGTTTCATGCCACGGGTCGTTTCCATTTGTTGTACTTGCAAGAACTGATGCCTATCTGGTGTCTAATCTCTCAAAGGGTGAGCACCTGGTGCTGTCTATTGCCCACAGGGTTGCGATTACAGTTGCTCACAGGCAGGCACATGTATATACTAAATATATCACCACGAATAATGCTGCCTTGCCTGCATGTTATCTTGTTTGAGAATTGCAAAAATTTATTGGCTCTCGGTGGCAGAATGATGAAGGGTGACAAAGTTTCTCACACGTTTAGTTTCTCTGACAGGTGCGCAACCACAGAGTTTTCCGGTGTGTGCACACATATGCCGACTATACTAATGGCGTATGTGCTGGCTTATCTGCAGCAAGTGAGCTCAGCAGCAATTCCTTCGATATCGACTACAGTTAAACCTGGATATAACGAAGTTGATAAATTTGTGGAAAAATTCGTTATAAAGAGGATTTTCTTATATGCAGGTTCAGTAAAAAAATTAGGAAAATAAACGCGCAAATTAAACAAAACATGGACTGAAGGCAGAGCTAACCTAAAACACTTATTTTACAGTAAAAAAAACTGCGCTGTTATTGCGATAGCAATTATATGGACGCTCTCAGAGGGTTTTTGCCGTCGCCACCATGTTCCACAATAAGTATAAATTGATAACATGCCCCCGTGCATCGCACCTTTCACGAGTGGATAAAGCGCACGAGCGCTGCTCGTGGGCTTTTGCTTGCTTGTGAAAGGTACGATACAATCTGGGGGGGGGGGGGGACAAGCATTGCTCGTCTCCCCCCCCCTTCAAATAAAGAAGCATTGGCTTCAAGTGGTCCGACCTGCATGCGCATTTGGTCAGGCTCG
This sequence comes from Rhipicephalus microplus, assembly GCF_043290135.1. Lineage (NCBI taxonomy): Eukaryota > Metazoa > Arthropoda > Arachnida > Ixodida > Ixodidae > Rhipicephalus > Rhipicephalus microplus. The sequence goes on from NC_134700.1 coordinate 219,606,501, forward strand.
CAGAGAAGATCGTCCAGGTCAGCTGGGGAGTTGGCTTCAATCGCATGGCCATAAGCAGCAGTACTTTTCCTGTAGGGCTTGGGCAAAGGGGGCTCAAGGCAGCGTTCCTCCAGGGCCCTGCACACAACACGCATGTACAAAATATTATTGTACTAGTTTAGAGTCTGCCGCTAACCTACAACTGTTAGCATCACGCACAGTCATGCACTGCTCGTGTAGTATTGTTCAGGCCATGTTGCAAAATACTGCGTCGACACTAACAGCTTCCCACAAACAGCACAGTTGTCATAGCATGCAGCTCTCTTCAGCATGGTAAACTAGTGCAGAAGCAAAACTAAAAGAAGCTCAAACACCAGCACCACAGTTCACATACAGTAAACCCTCGTAATAATGAAGTCAGCGGGACCGCAAAAATATTCGATGTAAGCGGTAATTTGATACATGCAACTGTCCCATAAAAGCTCAGCAAGTACTTCTAAATTAGCCATTACAACTTCCCAGAAGTGGTATTCAGTGAAACAAACTTTTATTCAGACAAAAAAAAAAGGCAGCCAACTGACTGTCGGGTGCTTTGGCTGGGTGCGAGAAGTGCCTGCTCCAATTTGTTCAGGCAAACTATGAGGTCGTGGTCACCACCCTCACACTCCCCTCTATTTCACAACAGACGCAGGCTCTCCTGCGCTTGCGCCACTGTTGGTATTTGGCGAGGCTGTTTATCTAGCAGCTCATCTTCTTCATCGGCGCCTCCAAGAAAGTCGACTATTTCAGTTGACCAGGGCTTTGCCGCCTTCCCAGTATTAGCGAAGGAAGCTTCTCCCCCGTCACGCTAGCACCAAACAGCACTGTAATGTGTTCCTTGCTTTGTTTACATCCTGATGAGGTTCCGCCCGGTGTAGTGTATATGCGCTTCGGGCAAAGTTTATAAAAGATTGCCGCCTCAACCAAGTTGTAAATGTATCTTCACACTGTTGAAGTATGGCACTCAGCCGATGCCTGCGCCATCCATCTACGACGTCACAGTCCACTGCTGCACTTTCACCAACGATCGATTTTGAAGACACGCAGTGCCGTCTCTTGAAACACTCAAGCCAGCTGTTGCTGCACTTAAAATCTTGCTTGCCCATTCGGGCGGCTAGGTCTTCAGTTTTTACGATCAATGTAGACCCATTTACAGGAAGGTTCGCACTTCTAGCATTTTTCAGACGTTTTAGAAGCGCTCTGTCCACTTCAGAATACATGGAATCATGGTTGTGCTTTCGTTTGGCTCAGAAACTCTTCTCGAAACCTCCCAGTATGGCAGCCTTATTCTTCAAAACAGTTCACAATGTTGACGGCAGTATTCCAGAATGGTTTTGTGATTTAAGACTTCTGCCGGCCTACTTTTTTCATCTCACGTATCAGTTCAACTTTCTGTTCCAATGTCAGACACTTCTGTGCAGGCACCGCCGGTGCCATTTTCACTTGACGGTCACTAAACGCACACGATTTGCAGGCACCGGCGGTGCCATTTTCACTTGACGGTCACTAAACACACACGATTTGCAGGCACGTCGCGGGTTCACACAGATCTCGTACAGCACACGCACGTCTTACAAGCCCAGACGGAAAAAACCCAGCAGCCAGGGAGCACACAAATGCTCTGTACAGGTCACGTGACACCACCAACATAGCCCGCAAGCTGCCAGCGGCGTAGCAGTGAGGAACTGGCTACAGTGCCTTGATGTGCGCAGACACTCTACAACCGGCATGTTAGCGAGCGCCTCAGGCGGTCATCTCCGTACCGGAGTAGAGCGCTGTCTGCATAATCTGCACCAGTCTGCACTGGCGCACTTTAGCCTGACAATGCTAAGCCAAACATCGCTCACTCAGTGCAGAAAAAAACGCTCGGCATGAGACGTGGATGAAAAAAGCGTGCAGGCACTTGAGCGGCGTGGGCGGTCAATCGCTTGTGCCGTTGTATATAGGGATCCGCAACTTGTTACTTCACTTTAAACGGAGCAAGCTATTGACATGCTTGTAATTTCTCCTAAAAAGCACGTATTGGGGCCGGGACTGCGTGACGCTACGATGAAAGCAATAATTCGAATGAAGCGGCTTCATTGTACGTGGGTTTGCTGTATCTTTTAGCCTAAGCTGTTTGTTATCAACTGCTGAGGAGTTCTTTCATAAACGCACGACGTCATGTGTGCTATTGATTGCAGGGAGTGCTAAAAGGATGTCTAGGAGATATGGGAGAAGTGAAGCTATGGTTTGATTGAGTGAAGTTAGTGTTTGTTCATTTTGTATTTTACCTCTTGTTATAATTGGAAAAATTCTGTTCCAAAAGAAAAAAAGACAACAAAAAGCAGGATAAAGAGGAAAGGGGGTGGGCAGGACATGCACATTTGGCTTTTACATAGTTTAGACAGTCAAGTAACATTATTATGGTAATTATCAGCTGTGTAACCATAAAGTGTGGGTGCATATTAGACACCAAAACATTCAGCAATCACAGTGATTCTACATAAGTCAGCAGTGCATTTTTTTTCCTGCCTCTGCTTAATTCGAATCACCAGTTTATATGCGTGGTATGTATATTATAATGCTGCTAGTTGTGTTTAGCAGAGTTGCAGGCACCAAGAAACTCTGATGCACAATGTGGGCAATGGTGTTGCTTAGAGCAAAACCTCTACGCAACGTTCTTGGTCATTGCAGCATCTACGGCAGTTTTCAGTCACTACATGACACTAGTAACAGGGCTGCCTCTGATTTGATGCAAGTATTCTGAAAGATGCTGAGAAACAAGCATTATAACCCAAGATTTTTTTTGTACTTGTTCCTAAATAAGCTTGTTCGCAGCAGAATAAGTGATGTGCTTCGTAAGTTACTACAAATTCTCAAACAATCAGACATCAAATCAACAGGTAGAGCGAATAATTTTTTTTTATTATGACTGCACCACATGAGTGCTGCTTACCTGCGCCAGAGAGCCAGGGCACGAGGTGAGTCCCGTTTCTTGTCCACAAAAGTGGCCCCCAGTAGCTCCAAAGCCTCAACGCGCTGCTCCCGTGGGCAGTTGGGCAGCGAAGAAAGAAACTCAACCACAGGGGCATGGCCTGTGACTGCCGCAGCCAGAAGCGGTGTGAGGCCGTATGCATCTCGCTCAGCCCGGGCTCCGTGTTCCAGCAACAACCGAAGAATGTCCAGGCTCCCAGATTCAGCGCAGTCATGCAGAGCAGTGTTTCCTCGAAAATGGAATTTGTCTATTTAGATTGACACATAAAACAGACTACAACACCAAATATATATATATATATGGGTGCACCTTGCTAATGTAAAAAACAGGGTTGTTATAACAACACAATGAGAGAACAACTTTGTGCTACTACAGGGGGACAACTTTATATACATGGTAAACTGGCCTACATATCTCATAAATCGTGGGGTGTGGCCATGATCCGATGTTGGCTTTCGAGAGCGCACATAAACAACTTATATGAAAAAATTAAGCTTCTACGTTTAGATGATGCTATCCAGATTGATTGATTGATTTGTGGGGTTTAACGTCTCAAAACCACCATATGATTATGAGAGACGCCGTAGTGGAAGGCTCCGGAAATTTTGACCACCTGGGGTTCTTTAACCTGCACCCAAAATCTGAGTACACGGGCCTACAACATTTCCGCCTCCATCGGAAATGCAGCCGCCAACAGCAGGGATTTGATCCCGCGACCTGCGGGTCAGCAGCCGAGTACCTTAGCCACTAGACCACCGTGGCGGAGCAGATGATGCTATCCAGAAGGCGTGTGTTCTAATCACTTAATGTACTGGAATGCATGCCCGCTTCTCAAGCAACTCTTCTATTTTTCGCTATAAATACCTTTGGCGCTCTTGCGGTTGACGTGGGCGCCTTGAGCAACGAGGTAACTGGCAATATCCAGGTGCCCCTTGTAGCAGGCGATCATGAGACAGGTGTGCCCATGGCGATTGGCAATTTCCAAGTCAGCGCCACGCTCCACAAGATACCGCACTATAGCAAGGTGGCCGTCAAAGCATGCGGCTCGCAGCGGCGTAGAATTGGTCCGTGTTGTGGCATTCACGCGAGCACCCCGTTCCACCAGCCTCTGTACTACACTGAGATGGCCCGCTGCCGCTGCACACCACAGAGGTGGAGCACCCTCGATAGTCTCCCCTTCGAAGCTAACCGAGCCAACCTGCAGCCAAAATAATTGGCTTCACTATCAAGACATTTTTGCAAAGTGCAGTTACAAAACACACCCACAAAATGGCATCTGTTTAAATATTATGAACCACCAAAAAAAGAAAGGAAGCATAAAATTCACTGCACATTAATATCTCAAAGTGCGAAATTTTATGAAACTATGAAATTAACTCATAAATTAGTGAGAAGCTGAGTCCCCAGCAAATGGCTTATTCAATCAGGGACTGCATAGCTCACGTGCAAATGGCTTATTTGAGCATTGAGCATAATGCAAAGGGATGCAACTGCAGTTGAGAAATTTCACAGCTTTCGAAGCTCGATTGCTACTCAAAGTGCCTGTTTGACACCCATTCATGTTGCAACTTTAGATTGCATAGACTAATCAGGTGCCAAGCTTTCTCTCTCTCTCCCACGGATATGTACACACAAACAAAAAGATATGTCAGAAATATTAGTAGATAAAGTAAAGCAAATGCACACACAAAACCACATAACATTGAAAAATGATAAATCAGCTCCTCAACCGTGTTAATATTGTTCACCCAGAAGGTCATCTATTATGCAAGCACACAATCCGGTTCTTCATCAAATCAGAAATATCGAATAGTCGGGCCTCCATTACACTGAGTAATTCAATTTTTCCTATTTAAAATATTGTTACGAAAGAGAGACGCCGTAGCGACGAGGCTGTGAATGAAATATATTTCAGACCAGCAGCAGAAGCGGCGTGACCGGTGGACCAGACACTGAGCGGAGACCACTCTTCGTCCTTTTCATCAGGCACACACGCGCATCGTCCCACAAAATGTCGACATGCATGTATCTATATCAAGCTACCATATGTACTGAACTACGTGCTTTCAAAGATTCATTTTGCATTAACGTACCTAAATATTGAGGCTTCTACAAATTGATACGCGTGCTGCAGTACTTAGCTTCATGCCAATATACACATGAATCTGGCCATGTACTATCAATGTCAAATGAAACGAAACAGCAACCCTTCGCAATGGTATACTGCGCACTGTCCAGTAATCACCACTGACAGCCTGTGCCCATCCTGTTCAGCAGCTCTGTGCATGTATATGTGTGCCTGTCCATGGTGATAAGTGGACGGCACACACTATGCCATCGCGAAGCCTTGCTGCTATTCGGGTTTCATTTGACGCTGATGGTACTGTGTGGAAGTATAGCCACATGTACATACAGGCATTTCTGAGATTGCTTTCAAGCTGAAATGTTTTCCAAGTTTTTATTTACTAAAAAGAACCTGTTTCTCGGCGAGTTGGTGCCCGATATGCTAAACAAATCAATTCTATTCCTGTCTCTTCCCTCTACCTTTTTCATGTTATTAGCTTGGCGCATATTATATTTATATAAGCATATTATATTTACTCACTGTCGGGCTATTGTCATTCATATGCTGCAACTTTATGTAGTGACAAGATCAAGAGATCCTTTTTCTTTAACTTTGTTTTTTCCCCTCATCTTTCTTTATTTTCAAACAAGAAAATGTTTCAAATGTCTCCGAGTAATAATTAGCATGTGATGCTAAAATTATTCTCAGCACAATGATAAAAATACACGGCAAAGAACAACTGCTACCAGTTGCTGCAAACCTTTCCGAGCAGTAAATTTTAGAATTGTGAGAAAGTTAAGTGGAAAGGACAAAATAACTCAGCTTTGAAGCAGAGCACTTCAGTATGGAGCAGTTTAATCATAAGAAAAATAAATTATGGAGCAAATATCAAGTTATGAGTCATCACAGTCAATTTTCAGGGAGAGCTGGATAATTGACCAAGGATACCAACTTCCACCCGTAACAAGTGCATATATGACACCTACATAGAACTGAGTGTTATACACCTATTTATAAGCTATACAACACTTTACGGGCTGAAATTCTTAACAAGAAACAGCTTCTACCCAGTTAAATAAATGTTTCATGCATCATACCTCATAAAAAAAGTTCATTCTTTCCACAAATTAAAAAAACTTGTACCTAAAGAAAAAATAAGCAAGTTAGCACAATACATATGTCAGTTGTCTACAATGCATTCACATATTGCAGTGTAAGACAGAGCAGGGACCAGAAAATACTGGAACTGCTAACAAGCGAACAGGTTAACAATAATTTTTGTTGACATTCTTTCAACTGATGCGAAAATGTACAAAGTGTTGTTCTGTGGCACGCTTTCTGAATTGTTTCTGCCAAGCCTCTTCTCTAAAAGCCACAACGCTCTCATGGAAAGATGCCAAAGATGTGCCTGACGACATTATCATGATGCCCTCCCTTCCCCGCAATAAACAGCTTTCCATTAAATACATTTAATATTTGCCATGCAGCCAGATGGCTCCCATTTCCTGAAGTTTCATTTTTGGCACACAAGGTTCCCCCTTCTAAACAAAAATAGACCAGGGGTGGACAAATCTTTTTGCTTTCTATATTGCTCACAGATCTCGAGACTCGTGCATGCATTTCAGTTCAGCAAAGCAGGTTTAGCGACGCAGAAACAAAACAACATGCGAGTTTGTGAGCTTCCCAACATAGTTCACACGTCCAAAGATAACGCAGAGGAGACAAGAACTTCTTCTTTATGCAGTATCTGGATTATATTCACAACAAATTGACATTTACCTGAAATCATATGATTTCCCAAATACATCTTTATAGCTGATAATGTACGTAAGTGATAATGTACACTGCAATCGGTATAACGACCAGTAACAATATCGGGTACATAACATGCAGTAGCTGCCAAGCCGGTTAACTTCATAAGAGAACTATACTTATGCAAAATTACTTGGCTGACTTGATGCCAATACATCATTCACGCAAGTTCCGGAAGGCAAAACACTCTTGTACAGCAATGCCAATCGTATGCCAGAGTGGTTACCTGTTCAATGTCAGCTTCGCATCTGTCAAGAAGGTAGTCGGCCACATCTAGATGGCCATTTCGAGATGCCATCACTAGCGGTGTCGCTCCATTAGTTGTTGCGGAAACCAGCATTTGGATTTCCTCCTTTGTTCTATGGTCCAAAAACACCTGCATTGCCCACGGTTACTGAATTCGGTAAAACTAAAAAAAGAGGACGCACATGGTTACGAGAAAGCAAAGTCATTTTCTTTTAGGTTACGCAAATGATGCTACTTTAATTACGCTCACTGACGAAGTGTCACTTTTTAGTGCCGTCTTCACGACACCCAAATCAGCACATGAACTTTGTTCAGACTCATTACATAGCACAGAACTGCACTCCGCGCATGTTTGGTTCGTGCTGGCAGCAGTGCATGTGAAACAGGACGAAATTGCAGCGAACTGCGCAAGCATTCCCTCCCACTCTGTCTCTGGTGTGAACTCGCGATGAGCTTGTCAATATTGCGCGCTAGCTTACATAATTAAGGCAAAAATTAGATCACGGATATTGTCACATGTTCATTACAGCACACGTGTGACAAGCGTTCCGGACGTCACAAACAGGATGTTCGCTTGCGTTGTTTCTCGAGAGTTCCGACTCGAGTCATCAGATCAAATACACTTCCCGATTCACTCCTAGCAAGAATGCGCACCAAATGCCACAACACTGTAAAAAAATCAGATTTTGCTCTCGCCTGGACTTGACGCAACGAACGCTTACGCGAAAATGCAACGGAGGTTTCCAATAAAGCGTCTGAAAGACACCACAAAGCGTCTCGATCCCAGAGCTAAGCAGGAAAAGTGAGCGTCGTTCAATGCCAGTGGGTAAGTGGGAACTCGGCCCGCGTATACCTATAACCGAAGACCAAAACAGAGGTATCACTGCATTACACGCGCATTTAAGTTTCTCTTGATTGAAAATATTGCGTTAAGAGCGAAAGCTACTAAGCCTAACAAAACATAAGACGACATGCACTGACGCAGCTTTGTCAGGTGCGAAATTTGACGTACCTTGAGGCGCTTAAGCTTGCCATCTTTAGCAGCGTTGAATATGGCATTCTTAAATTCCATATTGCAAGTTTCGTTTAATTTCTACAGCTCGAAAGCAAGCTCAGGCACTCTAGGCCGGACCATAACTTAGCTCACGGCTGCAATGCGCTCGTAGCGCTGGCTCAGCTGTCTGCGGCTGGGATGGGCGTTCTATCGACTCCGCCTCGGCGCATTTGGCGTCATTTGAAGCCAATCCAATAAAAGCCTTGTATGACCTGCTCGCGGTTTAATGCGATTGAGCTGCATAGCGCATTGGTGCAGCTGCGCTGCTGAATTCAAAATTCAGGGAAGCGACCCTGAGCTAGGCGGAATGTCAACTCCATTGACTCCACAGTAGCGTGTGTACAAGGAACTAACGCTGCATAGGGCAATGCCGTGATTATAATCAGCACCTCTGTCGCCGTGCCTTGCGCGATTAGCAAAACATGCCTAACAGAGAAGTCATAACATTGCAGCTCGGACACTACGCTAACTTTGTGGGCTCTCATATTTGGAATTTGCAGGTAAGGTGCAAGCATTTCTAGTTATCTCCTAGAGAAATTGTATGTGTTATTTATGCTCATTAGCTGCGACCATCACGAAATCGATGCGCGGAGCTGTCAACTTATATCTTCCATGTTCCCATCTGTGTTATTTGTTTCCGAATGCACTGCGATTCACTGATTTACGGCAAATTAGCCCAAAGTATTTCCCCGCACTAGACGAGAAGTTACTTTCGCTTTAGCTCGCTATATCGCGACTATTTGTTTCATGATTTTGAACTGAACTGAATTTTGATACTGAACATCTAAACCGGCAGGACAGTGGCATTAATGTGGTTTCTTTAGCTGCCAAAGTATCTATGGTGCAAAGCACACTTTGTTGACAGATAATATGTAATCGCAGCAATTTTTCTCTGATCTAGCGTGCTGGCATTTAGCCTAAAAACTCTCGGGCATGATTACTATAGTGAAAAATATCAGACCACATAAAGCATTATTATGCTTGCATACCTCTAATGTAATCTTCTGCTACAATATTTATGTTGTTTATTTAACAGGAAGCCTGCTTTTCGTACAAGCCAAATGACAAAACGATACCCCTTGAGTTTTCTCACGATACTTTTTTTCGCGAAGGAAGAAACCCCAAGGTAAGTGGCCTGTGCTGACCCGTTTCATGTCGGTATATATTACTTACGCAGACGTTTCAGAAGCAGCCACATTGAAGCACCAACATGGGGGGACGTGATGAAACATTTGTGATGTCACCTTAGTGTTATATGTATTTCATATACATCGCGTGCTGGTAACTTTGTTTCTAATGCACAGAGGCCCAATAACACTTCAGCAATGTCGTTATCACTCTTGAATCAGGTTGATGACTGTGCGAATATATCGCTTTGACGTCATCTAAGCTGCCATGCTGTGCGTCTATGACGTCACGTGCAAGCTATGGATACACAAGCGTAGAGTCATCATTAAAATGTTTCTATTGTGTAAAGACTTGCACATATTTATCTACTGAATGTGTACTCATATGAGGCTTAGATTGATATGTGGGGTTTAATGTCCCAAAACCGCCATATGATTATGAGGGATGCAATGTGAGGCTTGGGACATTTGGCTTTTGTAATAAGAGCATTTCGAACTATCAGTGTGTGCTGTTTTCATTTTAAAGTTGAACATATACACATGAATATCTAGTTACCCCCAAGGGGTCTTCTGTTTGTGTGCCCATTTATACATAATATTATCACACTTTTAAAAGGGGATTGGCAAAATGGTGCTATACTTTACCAAGCTTTTTAATATGTACATTGCAGTGTGCTCTTTGAGTTTTTCCGTAAGTGTGAAACAGCTTGTACTAATGTACAATCGCTGCTGCATTGACAGGTACTGACCGAGCGTTGTTTTACATGTAGCTATACTGCCTGATGTCACTGCACAAAGGAAAAGATGCCTGCCGAAGAGAAGAGTATATTAGTAATTCCTTTTACACTATTTTATAAGGGCAGTGCATTAAGCTACAGCTAAGTTTGTTTTTTCTAAGTTGATTGATTTCACAGGTGTTCACGTGATGTCCATCAAGCTATTTCTAAGCGTCTGCAGCTGCAAAACCACTCTTTTTCTTTTTTCTTTGGCTCATGTGCCCAGTTTTCCTCATTTCATTGTGTCATTTATACATGCAGGGCAATGTGACATACACACCACGTCTTCTAATTGCCGACCTTCAAGGAAGTTTAGGAAACCTGAAGGCAACCGGTTGTCTTTATGACCCTCCACCATCATCAGCCAATGAAGTGATTGCTTGGTAAGAAGACTGTCCATTTAAGATGTTAGAAAGAACTTCTACTGTTCATTGAGCTTGGCAATGTGGATGTTTTACTAACCTCTGAATAAAGAAGAAAATAATACGGAATGTACCTGAAATGTTTTCTCGCTTCATTTGTTGACTTTTTTTTTTTATTCGGGATAAAATGGTACATTTATTTTAATTCGGGAGGTATCTTCACAGAAAATGGAAATTTTCTAAATGCAATGACTACCTCTCATATGATTGCTTTCGTTCTTGAACTCTGCCCTCATCTCTTGGTAAATAGAACTATGAAATGGAACTTATTTTCCTGGTACCTCTAGGTTATGCTTATCAAGAGTCTACCATATTTATATAATTGCAAAAAACTATAGCTCAATGAAGGTTTCATCACATAGCAATATAATGAGAGATGTCAGTAAAATGAAAGCCTAGACGCAAATGGCGCAACGTGGACAAGTGTGGCCACGTAGCATAAACAAACACAACTATTGCGAGTCTAGTCGTTGGTTCGACGTGAGACCAATTTTCTTTGACAACAAGTATAGTCATCATTGGTCACTTCGGCACAAAATCCAATGACTATACTTATCAATGGGAGGAAAGGGGTTAAAGCTGAAGGTCTATATGTATACTAGATAAGTAATCAAAATCTCTTGCCTGCAACTTTCAGGAAAACGATTGTCACTATTTCTATTAGTGCGACATCATGATGTTGCCATTGCATGTGGTTAACACAACTTTGAAACATTGCTGTTTTATTCTCTTTCTCGACTGGATTGTTTGGCTTGCTTTTTCTTATGTTTGGTAAGGGCTACTTTTGAGCATGGCATGTGGTCACTCAGCAAAGCACGACTAAATCTGGATATATTGAACTGATGATAATTCTAAGATGGGCTGATGTGTTGATAATATGATTACACTAACTACTAGGATGTTCTGGAGGTTAATGGAATCCTCTACATTCGTCTGGTAATTGATTATCATGCACATTTGATTAGGAAAGGAACACACAACAGAAAAGATTCTTGTTACCCTTACTAGAATGTGCCCTTTTTATTTGTTTGTTATATGATCTCACTAAAGGGCAATGCAACCCTGTTTTATCACGACTTATAATTGCTATATCCTTTTTATAGCATTATGAATAAGGATGCGCAAATATTCGAGATTTAGAATATTTTTATATAGTGTTTTCAATTCGATTCGCACTGAAGTTTTAATCTTTGATAATTGCTATATCCTTTTTATAGCATTTTGAATAAGGATGCGCAAATATTCGAGATTTAAAATATATTTATATAGTGTTTTCTATTCAATTCGATTCACACTGAAGTTTTAATCTTTGAACTTCTCAAAGACAAATACAGTCATCGTCAAAATAAAAGTGGCCCCATCAGATTTTAATATGCTTCACCTCATCACACTCTCGTGTTGTGGCAGAGCTCTCTTTCAAGCTTCGCTGTGGTCGTAAATGTATTGACTCGAGAAAACGTTGGTTCCAACATGGAGATGATAAATGTGGCAGATGTGGAAGAAAAATCAGCAGTTTTGGGTCTGCAATTCGGGCAGGCAGTCCAAAAAAAGATCTGGCGCTGAAGATTTGCTAGCACCCAATATTTTAGGTGTTCTTATATATATATATATATATATATGTACATTTACTGGGCAGATTCGAAACTCCGGACTTGAAAGGAGTGCACCGTTGCTCACCACATCAGTTGGGCTTCCACCAAAGTTTAAAGAGGAGAAAAGACTGAGTGAAAGGCATCTTTTCCTTTCGTGCATACAGTGTTAGCGGCATCACTTTGTTTGCACCAAATCATGTACTACATAAATATAATTCGGCTTCTGCATTGCCTCATTCTTGATAAGATAACTATGAAACACCATCCTGGCAGCTCTTCATTAGCAAAAAAAAAAAACACTTTCATGTTGCTATTTTATAAGACTATGCTTAGAAATCCTCTCCAATTTTTTACTGTAATTTCTGTTTTTATTAGGATAATATTCTAGAAATATTCGAAAAGTATTCTTTTCAATTTGCACTCAATATTCACTTCGAATTCACTTCGAACTCAAAGTTTTACTATTCGCACAGCTCTAATTTTGAATATTCTGTGTAAATTCATTTTTGTTTTGTCTTGGCAGGTCTGGTAAGGTCACCATCCACAAGGCTGAACCAGAGAGAAAGGTTCCAGGTGGCTCTAGAGATAAAGTGCGTCGCTAGCTATATAATAGAGCGAGTATCTTTTATGAGAATTCCTGTTTTATGAGAATTCTTCGAGAGCTGCTGTATACATCAATACGTGTTTATAATGTGACATAAACCAGTATTTTCTCTGGAAGTCTCTGTCGAAAATACTCTAGTGACATTTCCACATTATCACTCTTCGCCTTTACATAAAACTTCTACTCGGGGAAACTTGCTTGGGACTGTATAGAAGAAACCTAGGTGTATTTTGAACTGTGTAGCCTTAAGTACTTTACAGAAAAGGCCATGCAAGTTGTACCAAACTTCCCTCAATTTTTTTATTTTGGCATAAATATAGACATTTATAACAGCATTGTATTTAGGAAGATAACCTCCAGATTTGTGTTGAGGTCATCAATTTGTTGTGTATATTAATAAAAAAAACGTTGTTGGACTAGTAGTTAGTTCATATTGTGCAAAAGGTAAAATGATACACAAGGTAAAGAAAACAACAGGTACTGGAAAAACTGTTCCTTTCTGTACTTTGTTGTATATATAGCTCTTGCCAGCGCAAACAGGTGTAATCAGAATGTATCTATCTGTATATTTAGCTAAGGATACTCTTCAAAGGGACCTACAGCCAATTTTTGTGATACCTATTTTCTTCAGTGCTATGGAAAGCTTACCAGAAAGAGTGTGTAATGACGAAATGGTAACGTGGAGAACGCCACGAAACAATTTCAATCATAATTTTGCTCCCCGCAGCAAATATGGAGCCGTATAGACACATGACAATGCATGCTGCAAACAGTAGATGGAAGAGCGGTTCATTTCGAGTTTTCTTGCTTACCGTGAGCGTGGGCACTTTGCGTGCATGCACCATGGCTAAACAGGGTCCATTGTTTACCGCGAAGGCAGCACCGCTTCTCATCATGCTACTCTTTTTACCCCATAAGCGGCACAGAATTGAGCAAGGCTGGATAATAATATACCTACTCTAATTCTGAAGACTGATAATGCCACACTTGACAGCATCACATTATGTGACTACGTACAGTAAAGTAATCAACTTCATAATCAATCTTCAAGGCTCTTCGCCAAGGCTGTGCAACATACCGGTTTTTGTTACTTTAAGACATCATTAAAAAATATGAATTCTACTCAGTTCACGGAAAAAACGCTCTAGTCTATCATGATAATTCACAGTCTTTTCATTTCTACCAGAATTTAATCACACGTTCTAGCCAGTTGTTGGTCCCTTTATGATAGCCAAATGAAAACAGTTCTGCGAACAGTATTTCAGTGCATTCCTCAAATTGCGTACATTGAAAGTGAGTGGCAAGTTGTTACTTTACATTTATTCTATGTTATTTGGTGAACCTTTTCTAGCATTTGCTGTTATACATTAAACTAGTTGGTCAGTTTTTCTACAGCAGTCTCTTTTTGTTGCTTTTGACTTTCCAGGATGTACAACGGTTTCCTGCTGACCAGGACAAAGATGTTTGCCGAGGTGGTGTACCTTTAAAGTGACATGATTTACTTCAGGCTGCTTTTTAACTGTGGTTCATTGCAAAAGTTCGAATTTCAGACTGGCCATAGTGCATTCATTTCTATTCATGTTAACATTGAATAGCAATCTACCTACACTGATTGTGGCATTCAGTACAGCCACAGAGATTCGTTGGAATAGCAGAGTGAAAGTCAGCCTGAGTCATTGCGTTCTATCCAGCCACATACTCAGATGTGAGGCGAGGGTTGAGTAGGAAAGTAAGCAATGAGACATACTGGCAGGCATATTATAATAATGAAGCCAGCCTTACACACTCACATCGGCCCTCAGCATCTGATGAGCTGAGGAGCATAGCTGTGACATGGATTCTCAGTAACATACCTAAATAAATATTCCCTTAAGGTGCAAAATTATTACATTGCCTAACCCAGTGTCATGAAGCTGCTTTCGATGACAGGCTTAGGTTGTGGCTTGCATGTGCACTCTGTTCTTGCTCTTCCTAGACTATTTGTGCTTATAGGCATGAAAATAATGTACTTCCTAGCTTTACAGGGTTTTCTAGACATTAGTCAAGCAAGTTCAAAGCCTATAGTTTATTGCACTATTTGTAGTGGACCCTGTACATCAATCGAGCAGGCAGGTGGAATCCAAGAAGGAGCCAGTGCAGCTGTGGTCAGAGTTCCTCGATGTCCATCTGCATCCTCGCACAATTCACCTGATTACACGCTATCTGCACGACAAGTAAGATTTGAGAAACGCCTCTACATTGGAATGATCTGTATAGCCAAGTACAGTAGAAACTCGCTGACATGATTCCGCATAATACACTTTTCAGCCTAATATGTCTTTTGTTTTATTCCCGACTAACGTCCCTTGGGAGTAGCGCATTTTCATGTATTTATTGCTATCACATTTTTGCCCATAATTGTATAATATGGCCATAAAAGTGTATCTTGACCTATGTATCTAGAAATCCTACGTTTATTCTTTGGTATACTAGATCAAACTGGATTTCACCAAGCCATGATCTGCACATCGCAGAGGCTCAGAGACTGCAGCAGTAGCAATTTCGCAGCGAAAAAATTTCTGCCTGGCACGGCCACATCATCCAATGATGATAGTGATGCGCCAGGCAGTGCACCGCGCCATCTAGTGAAACGTAATCAGGAGAATTTATTCCTTGATGTTGAATAGAATAGAGTACTGCATAAATTGACTAGCTACTCCAATCTTGATCTAGAAAAGTATATTATGAAGTCTTGGTTTGGATTACCTTTTATTAGGCCCGGGGAACCGGCAGCCGACAGCTACGATGAATGAGCCAAGATGATGATGCTACGCGACAACGATGAGGATGCATGAGCCACACATGAGAATGATGATAATGTACCGGTGAAGAGGATGCGTATACTAAATGCCCACATCAATTCCCCCCACGTGAAAGCGGCCAGCCTGGCCGCGGCAAGTCAAGGGGACAAAGAACGTCGCATGAAGGGCTTCATACGAGAGACATGGACGACCTCTGTAGTTCGATAACGGCGATCTGCTGGGGTTACAAGTGGCGTCACGCGATAATTCACTGGTGAAGTCTCTTCAAGAACTGTGTACGGCCCGATAAGCCGAGGCTGAAATTTGTCACACAAACCAGGTGTGCGAACAGGCGTCAAAAGGAGCACTTCGTCTCCAGGTTGGAAGGATACATCACGATGCGATTCATCATAAACTAGCTTTCTGTCTTGCTGGCGGGCTTCAGTGTTTATACGAGCTCGTTGGCGGCACTGTGCGAGTCGTGAAACGTATTCCTCTGAAGAGGATGGAGATGAATTCGCTTGGCAGGTAAAGAAGGAGACGTCCAGGAAAGAAGTAGGGGAGCGTCCATAAACTAGGTAAAATGGCGAGTAGCCGGTTGTTCGCTGAATGGCCGTATTGTAGGCGAAAGTGACGAATGGTAGAACAACGTCCCAGTTTTTGTGGTCTGGTTGAATATAGGCAGCGATCATGTCAGCAAGAGTGCGGTGGAATCGCTCAGTGAGGCCGTTAGTCTGGGGATGATAACTAGAGGCAGTCTTGTGAGTTGTGCCGGAGGCCTGAAGAAGTTCGTTCACTAGTTGTGAAAGAAAGGCCCTTCCACGGTCACTGAGCAACACACGTGGAGCACCATGACGCAGTATAATGGCTCGCAGGATGAAATCGGCAATCTCAGAAGCTGAACCAGTAGTAACGGATGCCGTCTCGGCGTAGCGCGTCAAATGGTCAATGGCTGTTACTATCCACCGGTTTCCAGCAGCACTGACTGGGAGGGGGCCATAAAGATCGATGCCTACAACTTCAAATGGTGTGGCTGGGCACGGAAGAGGCTGTAGTGTACCGGTGGGAGCAGATGTTGGTAGTTTTCTACATTGGCAGGTAGTGCAGGACCCGACGTACCGAGCTACACTAGTGGTAATGCCTGGCCAATAAAACCGACTTAGAAGGCGATCATAGGTTTTATGGTAACCAAGGTGACCAGCAGTCGGATGGTCATGAAGTGCCCTGAGGACTTCGGACCGAAGCGATCGTGGTAGAACGGGAACCCAGCGCTGACCGTCAGGATGGTAAATTTTGCGGTACAGCACCGAGTTGTCCAGCTTAAATTGCGAGAGTTGGCGACGGAGCCTTGCATTAGGTGGACGGGAACTGCCAGTGAGATAGCCTATAATACGTCGACAGTATGGGTCAGCCAACTGTCGAGAAGGAAAATCGTGCGGGTCGTCCGAAGGCAGCTGGTCCATAGAGGCGAGAGAGGAAACCGCCGTAGACGTGGACTCCGAGGGCGTGTTGTGCAAATTGATGGCGGAAACCCCGAGTGGAGTCACTGGTAGTGGGCAGCGAGAAAGAGCATCGGCGTCACTATGCTTCCTGCCACACTTGTACACGATCTCAAAATCATATTCTTGGAGGCGTAGAATCCAGCGTCCGAGGCGTCCCGACAAGTTCTTGAGTGTCGAAAGCCAACATAAAGCATGGTGGTCGGTCACAATGGTGAAATGGCGGCCATGCAGATATGGACGAAATTTCTGTACTGACCAAATGATGGCGAGGCACTCCTGCTCGGTGATCGTGTAGTTCCTCTCGGCTGCGGAGAGGACGCGGCTGGCATATGCAACGACTCGCTCTCGCGAAGAGTTGTCGCGTTGCAGGAGCACGGCTCCTAAACCGCGGCCACTAGCGTCTGTGTGCAGGAAGGTCGGTGCATCATCATGAAAATGAGCAAGTACAGGGTCGGTCGTGAGGGCACTCTTCAACCTGTCGAAAGCCGATTCACATTCCTGAGACCACTGAAAGGGCATACCGGAAGCAAGTAGCTTATGAAGTGGTGCGGCTATGGAGGCAAAGTTTTGTATGAATCGCCGAAAGTAAGAGGCGAGACCAAGGAAACTTCGCAAATCTTTTGGTTTGTCAGGGCGAGGGAAGCGAAGCACTGCAGCAGTTTTATCAGGGTCTGGACGAATTCCGTCCTTGCTCACAACATGACCGAGTACCTTGATAGATCTGCTGGCGAAATGGCACTTCTTGGTGTTAATTTGAAGAGCAGCGCCCGCAAGACAAGTCAGGACCTCGTCCAAGCGTTGCAGATGTTGAGGAAACGTCGATGAAAAGACAACAATGTCATCGAGGTAACATAGGCAAGTCTTCCATTTCAGGCCACGCAGCACGGTGTCAATCATGCGCTCGAAAGTTGCGGGCGCATTGCATAGACCGAACGGCATAACATTGAATTCGTATAGGCCGTCCGGTGTTGCAAACGCAGTTTTTTCTTTATCATCTTCGTGCATGGGGATTTGCCAATAGCCGGAACGCAAGTCGAGGCTCGAAAAGTATTCAGCACCCTGTAAGGAATCTAGGGCGTCGTCGATGCGTGGCATGGGGTATACGTCCTTTCTAGTGATCTTATTGAGTGCTCGGTAATCGACACAAAATCGTACGGAACCTTCTTTTTTACGTGCCAGAACGATGGGCGACGACCAAGGACTGGTTGAGGGTCGGATTATCTCCCGTTGGAGCATCAATGATTTTTCGTTCAGCTAGAGAGACGCGGTACGGACGGCGGTGCACAATGGATGTTCCGTCGGTTTGAATACGATGTGCTGTAGCAGTTGTCTGGCCCAGGGTGGATGAATGAACGTCAAAGGAGTTTGCATGCTTTTCCAACAAATCAAGCAGCTGCTGCTTCTGTGAGTCATTCAAGTCTTTGTTGATGGCTGCTGTAAAGGCTGAGGAAGCAGCATGATCTGCAGGATGGCCTTTAGAGGAGACAGGGGTAAGAGGCACAACGCACACAGGCTGCAGATCGGCGACGCAGGCGACAGTAGTGCCCCGTGGCAGTAAAAGTTTATCTTGTGTGGTGTTGGTAGCAGCGAGCACAGTTGATCCATTGTTGAAGCGAGCCACACCTGATGCCAGAGCTATGCCTTTATTAAGGCAACACGGTGACGGAGTGACCAAAATGTCACCAGAGTCGATGTCGTTGGACAAAACTGTCACTAATTGATGTTCGTTTGGTGGTAACTCAATGTCTTCTGCAGCGATGAGTCGAAGTGGCCTGTAGGTTTCGTCGTTGAGCAAGTGGTCCGTGTCAGTAAGATGGACGACACGTTGTGCACAGCAAATAGCCGCAGAAGCAGAGGAAAGAAAGTCCCAGCCTAAAATGAGTTCATGGGAGCACGGGGATAGCACAGCGAATTCTATATGATGAAGAATTTCGTCGATTAGTACACGGGCAGTACAGAGAGCGGAAGGGCGAATCATTGTTCCCTGGGCTGTAACCAGGGTCGGTCCATCATAAGGCGTCGTGGCTTTTCGAAGACGGGCACACAAATCAGCACGAATAACAGAAAACGCAGCCCCAGTGTCCACCAAAGCATCAACGTCCACTCCCTCAACTGTGACCGCAATCATATTGTAGGGGCGTGCTGGAGGAATTGGAGTCCTGTGTTGGAATGCAGTTTGACCTCCAAAAACTGCATCGCTTAGTTTTCCGGACGCCGATCAGAAGTAAGGAAAGCAGGCTGAAGAGGAGAAGAAGAGCGCCGGTAAGGCGACGGTGAACGGCGTCGGGTTGATCGGTGACTACTGCGCAGTTCACCCGATGCTGGCGGAGATGGAGACCGACGCGGCGGTGACGAATAACGGCGGCCCTGGTACGAGGCTCCTGCGGTATAGTCCCGTTCACGTATGTCATACCCTCGGCGCTCGTCTTGCTGGCGCCTGCGGCAAAAGCGTGCAATGTGACCACGATAGCCGCAATAATAGCACGTAGGCCGAGTCGATCGATGAGGAGGGTAGTAGCTTGCGCTAAGTGCACCAGGAGAGAGAGAAGTCAGAGGGACAGGTGACGGCTCACGCGGTGGTGATGAAAAGCTCGTGGGAAAGCTTGTGAGAGGTGCGGCAGCAACCGACGCGTACGTTCGTGGCGGGGACGTCGAGCTGACGGTGCCTGGTGGTGCGGCGGCGGTGTGCGGGAACGATGGTAGAGTACGAGAGACAATGGGCTGCAGGTTGGCCTTGTGGGTCATGGACGTGAGCTCTTCCCTGATGACATCCCGCAATGACGTTGAAGAGGACTGAATGGGACACACTGAAGGTAGTGTGAATCCCATTGATTCTAATTCTTCACTTATAATCGCCCTTATCGTGTCTCGTAGGTTTGGATCAGTCGTAATACGGGCCGCGTCACTATCTGATTGTAGGCGCATAGACTCAAGTTCTTCGAGGCGCTGACAGGTTGTCGCAACGTCAGCAACGGTAGCCAGATTCTGGATCGCCAGGGCATTGAATGCGACGGGTGCAATCCCCTTAAGAAGCTGGCGCACCTTGTCTGATTCTGTCATTGGTGTGTCAACCCGGCGGCAAAGTGAAAGAACATCCTCGATGTAGGATGTGTACGACTCCCCGATGTGCTGTTTCCGAGTCGCGAGAGCTTTCTTTGCGAGAGCCGAACGAACAGCCGGTGTGCCAAAGACATGGCGATGCTGATCTTTGAAAGCTGACCAGTCGGGGATGTCGATGAAGTGGTTGAGGAACCACGTCTTCGCGACACCCGTGAGGTAGAATGACACGTGAGCGAGTTTGTAGGTGTTATCCCACCGGTTAGCAGCGCCGACACGTTCGAAATCGTCCAGCCATTCTTCCACATCTTCCCCGCGCATACCAGCGAAGGGATGGGGCTCACGCTGGAGGCTGTTGATGACGTGAGAAGGCGCGGCACGCGGTGGTTGAGTGGGAACGGCTGCAGCACCGGCCTCATCTTGGTGCGACATATTTCCGGACAACGGGCCCAAGCGGCGACCTGAACGTAGCTCCAGGGGGTAGAGTCGTCGAGAGGATGGCGGGGGATCTAACAGCACTCTCCACCACGTATGAAGTCTTGGTTTGGATTACCTTTTATTAGGCCCGAGGAACCGGCAGCCGACAGCTACGATGAATGAGCCAAGATGATGATGCTACGCGACAACAATGAGGATGCATGAGCCACACATGATAATGATGATAATGTACCGGTGAAGAGGATGCGTATACTAAATGCCCACAATATTGTTAGTAAAGTGTGCAAATTTTCATCCTTTTTTTTCCACCTTTTGTTTAATAGAACTTTTTAACGATATGTTTTGTGTTCCGGTAGTTGTGAAAAATGTATCAATGGAGATTCTATTCTATTCTTTATGTCCCGGCTATGTCGTGAGCAACACGATGTGCAACTTCTACAGCGAGGTGAACTGTATAATGGAAGTAATTTTAAGATCTTGAGTGTCCAAATCATCACAGCCACATTTGCAATACCTCTGGAAGCCTGCAAGTATGCTTAATGCTAGGCATCTCAATGCTGTTCGTGTAAGGAAAGACTAGAAAAATGTGATGTGTGTGCATAAATAAGGATTGTTACACATACTGTGTCCTGTTACTGGTGCTCCTTTCCTTCGTTTTTATAACTTGCTATGGTGGTCTGGCTATTACTCTGCTCAAATGCTGACACGAAATTTGCAGGATTGAATCTCGGCCATGGTGGCAGCATCTCTATAGAGACAGTATACTAGAGGCCTATGTATTTAAATTTAGGTGCACATTAAAAGAACACGAGACCAAAATTTGTGGAGCCCTCCTCTAACAGCATCCCTCATAATCATAATGTAGTTTTGGGGCGTAAAACTATAACAATCATTATTCGGGCTGTTTTTTTTTAAGAAGCAATGCACATTTTTTTCTTAAACACATTTTTCCTCTGTTTCGCATGCATTCATATTCTTGCGCTTAGCGCATCGTGCAGATTCCATACGCGTTCATGTGAGGCGGGGACGCCGCTGCTGGCACCATGCCAAGGGACTGAATACTGGTCATTGCGACTGCAAGACATCAAAAGATTTTTTCTTAATATTAGTCTTGCACATTTCAGAAGTTGAAATTATAAAGAATCAAACAACCATTGCACGTTGCTCGCGAAGGACCGTTGGTCAGCATGTGCTGCTAGGATGACAATTCGTATCTGGCGCACTACATGGACCGCCCTTCCGGCGCACCTGGTGTGTTCAGTTTTGGTATCTCCAGCATTGCAGTCTGGAAATTCAGCGACGGATGTTTCAAACTACACGTGATATTTTCGATATTTAAAAATTATGCTTGTCATAAATTGGGTCGTAGAACAACTTTCCGATATAAACAACTGCCTGAGAATGGATAATAAAAATGTTAATTAAAATACTTTTATTCATTAGTCATTTCTGAGTGATCTAATTAGTGGCAAAATCTTTCCGCCTCCGCCTAGAAATTGGGTGCGATGAGTACTAGTGCCTTGCTGTAACAGTTTTTTAAGGAAAAATCTGTATTGCTTCAAAAAACACCCTGTATATTATTCTTCGTATGCATCGTCACGATATGTTGGGTGTACCAGACACGTAGGATTTGTGCATTGCAACAAAGCTTACTTTTGGGAGCTGTGATGGCTGCTAGCGGATGGGATGATTTGATAGTGTGTAATAAACACGGCTTTGGTAATGGCTGAGATTAATGCTATCTTGGTCGTCTTAACCATTTAAAATATCATGAAAGGTCTCAGTGTCCGAAATTTTAGGCACCTAGATACATTGGCTTTATGGGTTACATGGCTGTTCTGTGAAGGCATCGAAGCAATCAGGCATGTCCAAAAAATTGGTTGTTGACCGCATAATGTCGTTGTCAAAAGCACAAAGGCTTAGGTTTGGGTGATTGGAGCTGATTCCAGGCTACGCAGGAAATGTATTTTTCTTCAGTATTTTTAAAAATTCAAAAAGACTGGAGAGGCCCTTGTCATTTTCAGTCATCAAATGTCAAACTTTTCATGTGACCCCTGCTGCAGCCATTCTAGTCGTGTGTGAGGGAACTTTTTATTGAAAAGGGAGACAACTTATTTGGTAAAAATTGTGCTAACTTTTATCCTTGTTTGGCACAGTCCAGATGATCCCTTTGACCTGTTTGGGATAGGAAACCAATGTGCAGAAGATCCCGAGTGGCAGAACAGTTTCGTGGATGATGTGCGCTGGTTTGCAGAAGACTGTGATTCTCTTCAGGTAAAGCCTTTGCATCAAGCTTCCAGTGTAAAAAAAATATATTGGTGGATTCTGAAATCACTTATGAATGCTCAAGAGGTATTATGTATACATTTGAACTCTGGTGTAATGAAGCCACATACAAAATTCAAATCCTTTCTTAATACTTGATTTTATTTGTAAGAACGTACTGCTTGCAACATGCTGGTGTCATCTGTAAATCATTATATCCACATTTGATACAACAGTAGTCAGATTTATGAAAAGAGGGCTCTATGAGACGAGGAACGCTGCCCATGGCCGTGATAAAATCTGTATGTTGGTAAAGGTAAGGAACCAAACAAATATACAAAGCTAGCTTTACGCAACTTTTTTTTTTGTATCCGGAAGTAAATGTCCTATGTAGGCTCAAAACAAGATGCTGTTAACATGTAATGCATTGCAACGTACTTGCTTCCTTTGACTTTTGTTTAGTACTTGGCTGCTGACCTGCAGGTCACGGTATCGAATCCCGGCTGCGGCGGCAGCATTTCCGATGGAGGTGGAGATGCTGTAGGTTCGTGTGCTCAGATTTTGGTGCACATTAAAGAACCCCAGGTGTTTGAAATTTCCAGAACCCTCCACTACAGCGTCTCTCATAATACCTAATGTAGTGGTTTGCTACATTAAACCCCACATATCAATCAACTTTTGTTTACTTCGCTTTTACAAATGCCTGTTAGGGAAGCCACGATAATATACTGAATGCAATTCTTGAGATTCTTGTCTCTTTTTCTTACAGGCTTTTAACATTCTACTTGATGGCCATAATGGTTTTACTGGTTTAACGAGCAGCCTTCTGGAGATCCTTCGCGACGATTACCCAAACAAGTCCCTTGTCTGCTGGCCTCTGTATCAGCCTCTCTACAATAGCATCAATGAAGGGCGTGTGAGTGCTCAGCAGAAATCTACCATTCTAATGCACGAATTGAAAACTCTGGTTTCGTTAATGTTGCCCTACTGAAAATGAGGAGAATTTACCGAGTGCTCTGGAAAAACTATGACTTGTTTAGGAGCCTCCTTTGTATAGCATTTAGACATGCTTGCGATGCATGGTGGAGATGGACAATGAGTTGTCAGTGGCTCTACAGTGCACAGCACACATGGCGTTCATCAGTGATGGCTTATGCAATTTTAAATCGCAGGCTTTCAGGCCAAGGACATAGGAAGAAAATAGGCAGTCAAGGTAGCAAAGAGCATGCAATAAGGGAGCTGATCAAACTTCTGCATTTCTGTTTATGAATATTTAGGTACTGTAATTATATGAATGCAGTAATTATGGGAAGCCCCTTAATGCTTTCACAAGATTCTTGCTTCTTATACTGTGGCAACTGAACTTTGTGAGGAAGGTGTTATACATGAAAAATGCCAGCTTATCTCAAGTATTTATGCAATAAATACTATTGCAATGTCCTCCCTAATCTTGAACACTTGCACATTTTGGTTGATATTGCTGTGTGCAAAATAAGTTTTGTTTACATACCTGACCACTGTGTACGAATGCAGGTTGCACTCGACATGGCACACCGGCACTTCAATGCAGTCATGTGCTACCACAGCCTCAACCGACTATCTTCCGCCTTCTGTCCGCTGAGTGTATCTAGTAGCTATTTTCAGCCCCTTCTTCGGGACTTCAAGCATCTCAAGTTGGGAGTGAGTTCTTGCTGCCAATCTAAAAATTAAGACATATTCTATGAGAAAAAAAATCTGGGCTAGTTGAAAGTTAATTTTGGATGCTAACAGTGCTAAACAAAAGAGGACAAAGTGCATGTGTCATTGCCTTTTCTTAAACTCATCCTCATCTGCTTAACACTGTAAGCTGTTAAAAATGAGACATGCGTTAAGTGTTAAGATTGAAGTGTTAAGTGTAATTTTTTTTATATGAAGATTCATTTTATATGTTTCCAATCTCTTTTGTGACCTCGTAGTACATAAACAAAGGATGAGACAGAAGGGAAATGGCAAACACAAGTGTTGCGTCACTCTTCCTACAATATTTTGTTTCCATCTCATCCTGTGTATATCCTTTTCGTCTCATCCCTTCATCTCTGCACTTCAAAGTTACATTATAATACGTCAACAAGCCCAATCTCTAACATTATATATAATCTTTGCTGTATTATTTTGCTCTTCATCACCAGCCTTCCTACTGAAAGTTTACAATGGTAATACTAGATATTAAACAGGGCCATGGCTAATCAGTGTCTAGTTTCTAGTCACTTGTAGCAGCAGCTTACAAATTCAGGGTGTGCTTGACAGTAACCAGTTGAACAGGGTTGCAATAAATATGAGAGGGGGACACATTTAACTAAATAACTGGTGAACAATATGTTGTGTTTTCTGACCTTAGTGGAAACAGTGCATTGTGTGTGCTTATGTGTTTCAAATCATTCACACTAAATTTTTTTTCTATATAATGTACTATTCCTAAATTTGAAATGTATTTTGTGGATGCTTCAATTCCTGACCACTTATTGTCTGAATCCAGTCTGACCTGCTCCACTACAATACAAGCGGTGTCCTTGGCCTGGCCCTTGACAACATTATGTGTGCTCTCAAGCTGAAAAGCCAACCTCTGGAAGTGCCTGAGCTCTTTGGCCAGCTTTGCAGCCCCAGCAAAAAGGTACTCCTGCATTGCTGTGAGATTGTGCCGCATGTGGTGACATCGATAGAGTGCATAGAGTCAGAAACATGTGTAGCTATTGCCAATTTATGTGCACAAAACAGCGGTTTTTACCTAATTTCTATGGCAGCCTTTCTGCATTCCTTTGAGGGGCCAAAAGGTAATTTCACTACCCTCTTTCATGAATGAGGCATAATTGTTCTTGGTATAGGTATAATACTAACATTAAAAAGGGCATTTACATTAAACACTCATTAACTCAACATGCATTAATTCATAAAATCAGGTAATTAAGACATCTTCATTCTCGGCCAGCATATACAATGTTAATGGCATCAAACTCTTTAGTTTGGCCACTGCAACTTGGTTAATTCAAATGATTCTTAGAGCGCGAAGAAGCAAAAATGACATTCAAAGACAACCTAAATGGGGTTGTGCAGCCTGCATTGCCATTGTGATCGCTGCAAACCATTTGGTGATGACAAGAAAGGCAGAATGCTTCATGCCTATTTGCGTTTACTACTGCGTGTGACACCTTGTTAGCCGCGTCTGTTCAAAAAGTCGTCGTTGCCATCCACAATTGCGTTCCTGGGGACCAAGTCTTCAGTGGCAGCAGCCAATTCCATTTGTCTTCTGGGTATAGTAGTCATGTGCGCGTCGTGGTGGCTAGATACATAATGAGGAAGGTGTGCTGAGTGTGCGTCAGGCTAATTAAGTCAGGGAGGTCTGGGGGTGCAGTCGCATTGTGAAATAAATCTCAGGGTATATAAAATTTGGCTTTCAAGCTACTCTTACGCAAAATAAGTACAGCATTTACGTTTTTATATTGTTAAATGAAGTTTACATATGTAATAGACATTTGTTCATTGTTTTTAATTATTTTGATAATTCAGTTTGGACATTTTTTCTGGTTTCGTAATAACTGAATTAATGTACTTTTGCTGTATTGATTATTTTACACAACATTGCCAGCTAGCCAGAATACATGCAACGACTAGTTACCCTCTTCTATTCATGAGTGCATTACTGCAATAAAAAGGCCATTCAAATAATTATGTTTGACCACGCTAGTACCACTCTTCAAAAGTACACCGTCAGGTGCGAGGGTGATCCCCTTGTTCCACTATCGTTCTCACATCCATGCTACCCAGGCTATCAGGTGCTTTGTAAAAAAGACCCATAGTCAAGCAGCATGTAGAATTGTTTGCTGCATGATTTGCCAGCCAATGCTGGTACAAAAAGGACTTCCCTGGCACGGCACTGTATGAAATCAAATGAAATTGCTTAAGCTTAAGGGGTGTGGGAACCTCTGGTCCTCTGTCTAGTCCATTCAGCCTAAAGGCTCTTAAGTGATAGCTGGCATCTGATGAATGCAACCTCTACACGGTTGTTGGAACTGTTTCCATTCACTTTTTTATTACCACTTTTTCTTCAGGTATCAATGTGTCTTTTGCTTTTCTTATGCCATCACTTTAGCTATTTTCACTAGACAGTCGAACCTGTTTATAACTAACCTGAAAGTGCGGCGATAAATGGTCATTATATCAGTAGTTTGTTGTATATGAACCCACCCATAAAAACACCCGCCCCTTAGTAGCGAAATAATTTTTTTCCCCTGTGCATTTTATTCAGAAGTGGGAACGACCCCTTCGCTGACAAGTCGGGCCTTCTCGCGTGCTAAACAACACCAGTTTGCTCACGAGTGAATTCAACCACATTCACAATGAACTCGTGGGGATCTACTGAAGTGGGGTACCACCACGTTGAACTAATCATCCCTAACTGGTCACGTGCAGCACGACGCTTATTCGGCTCTCGTCATTTCATGCCAGTTCGCTTGCAGTGCAATGTATGCGCGAGTTTGTGCTTTTGTGTGCAAGGTATGCGTGCGTCTGTACTCAGCATCATGCTCGAATGCAGCGACTAGTGTGTTCATTTAACACAACGAAGAATTTTGCGAGCAACGCGCACAAGCAGTCTCCCACAACGCAGCGGCTGTAAACTTGGGAATGGCAGCATGACGCGCTTGTTTCGTCATCACTCTGCTGAGCTGCTATGTGCAGATGACCCTAGTAAGGTTGCCGGCGATGAGTCAAAATGGCATGTTCATTGCCACTGGCCACCTCGCATCGCTCTTTTTGCATGCTTATCCATTCGGGCACCGCCGAAACCGCGTGGAAGTTGCCAGTCTTACTAATCGACCAGTCTCTGCCGTCTCCAAAACCTTTCTCGGCACATTGTGGTCTCGGAGAGTTGAATTTCGCAGTGAACTTCCATGCAACAAAAGTTATTGCTTCTCGCATTTATGGCTTCTTGCATTCGAAGGCATTGTTGGTTGATTGTTGGCAGTCGTAAATGCCGAGAACGGCGTCGGAACATTTTGCCAGGCGAAAGCTAACCGCAATTCATCATTGTGCCTCTTATTCCTTTTCGTTTTGTTTTTTTCCTCACTTCCATTTTGCCGGTAAAGAAATGTATGTACGGAAAATGAACTACCTTGCTCGCAATGTCCGAAATTTGCGTGGGGTGCCCGCCGCGCTATGTGATATGTTTGTCGCAATTAAACTGCAGCAGAGCGCACGCGAGCATGCGCCAAAATGCCTGTTTTACCTTTTTTTTTTTGCTTACGTGTGTACTATATTTTTACCGTCACCATTCAGAAGTGTTCATTGTAAAAGTAAAAAAGGCTTTGAAAAATGTTCACTGTATGTGGACTCGGTTTCAAAGGGTAGTATAGGAATATCATGAATGCACCGAAATATGGTCGCTGTAACCGATAGATTGTTATATCTGGGATCATTACAAGTGGGTTGACTGTAGTAAGTTCAAGGTTCAAAACAAACTTGAAGCAAATAGTAATTTGGTGAAATAATTGCAAATTGAACAGTTCGAATAGTGTATATCACATATCAAGAAAAATTAGCATTTTTTGTCATGGTCCAACTAACTTGCACATTATTTTTAAAATTTTGAACAGGGCATATGTTAATGTCACTTTTTTGGTTCGAAGAGAAGTGGAAGCCCGTTTGAATAGTAGCAAGATTTCTATAGCAGTAAGGTGCAAGTGCAATACATTACATTTTGAAAATTACATTGCTTAGCGCATGTAAACCTGTGTAACACGATTTTAAACTTAAATAATTGTGGTGCGGATTATCCTTGAACGAGTGGTTTCATGGCATAGCGTTCTCATACTGCAGTGAAACCACCTTTACAAAGCTCTACATGTTCTCAAATATCTAGTACATATTCTTTCATTTCAAATACTTCAAAATTTCGAATGACCTGAAATCGTGTTGAGGTGAATTCGACTGCTGTCATATTTGTTCAAATATTCAAAGCGCCCTAATATTCACCCGTCTCTACCTTTCACAAGTAACTAAAGAAAAAATATTATATGGGGGGACCCTTAAGCTTCGCCTTTAAGAGTTGAACGCGATAGCGAAATGCGGCCCCTAGTGCACCCTTCAACGGCTAAGTGCATACTTATTAATGTTTTGTTACATACACACACACGCACACACACACAGTAGATCGTACCAGCACGCGCGTGCGAATGGTACATACAGGTTCTTGATCCAAAGCAAGGGTCGCATGGCCTCCAAGATACACGTGGCACGCTCGCCATCTTGGATGCCATAAAGAGTCTCACAATGCCTCACAGGTAGCAGCACATTATCTAGCGTTTGCTGTTTGCTTGATCAACGCCTCTAGAAAGGCATGTTTTCCGCTAGATGGACATAGTTGTCCATTTTTAGAGCTGTTTGAAAGTTCCTGTGTGTTTTTAGCGGCGATGGCTGAACTATCTCGGCCTTTTTCGACGTGGTTTGAGGCTGCCCAAATGCGCCTACAAATCGCCGAATAGGCTCGTTTGCGTCATGACACCTGTCTAACAAAGCGCGTTAAAGGGGCCCTGAAACACTAGTTCAAGTAACCATGGAATGAATTCACTAGAAGAGCTTATTGCCTCAGAAATTCAACGGCACAAAAATTTGAAGAATCCGTCCAGTCAGAGTGAAGTTACAAAGGTTTGTCGCATGCTGCAATTGCACTATCTCTTCTCTTATCCCGACGAAAGCGCTGAAAGCTAAGCAGAGATGGTTGGCAGGGGCAAAGAAACTACCGTGCCTCGTGACCTTGAGCACTTTTTTTTTTTCAAATGCGTGGCTTTTTCAGTGTGGTGGCAGGCTCACGCGGGGACAAGTAGCAGCCTCTCGTGGCGATCTCTGTTAACTTCCTTTTTCGCTCACAGACGCGCAGACGATTTTTCGCTCACAACCAACAGGGCAGAAGCCGACGGCAGGATTCCTACGACACGAGCTCTCTAACGCTATCTCGTTAAAAAGGCAAGCACAGAGGCTCGAAAAAGGAAAAGCGGTTGTTACAGTGACCAAATCGCGGAGAAGTTTCCTGGATGTCTTTACTGAATTACTCATAAAGCCCTGCTGCAGCTATGTGTGCTGGGAATGGGTCTGCCCCTTGGTCTCGGTGAACTTCAGCTGCTGGCAGACTGGACCCAAGGCAGCAGCCTCGCAATGCTCACCCCAGGCGCCCGTAGCCCTGCACTGTCAGCAATGAACCTGGCTGTGATGAGAGGGTGCAACGCTAGCATGGTGTCCAAGTGAGTGAACTACCAGATTTTGTCAGATCATTCACGGGACTTGCGAGCCAATGTGTCATCAAAATTATCCTTTGTACTACTGCAAAGCTATAGTGTCTGCTTTTCTTTTATTTGTATGGTGTAACTGAAGAATTGAATGACGCAGAAGCTGGCAACTTCAATTTGTTAGCCAAGGCTCAATATTTCTGTTATAAAATAATGTATTTTTCAATTACCCTCTAAGCTTCCGCTTTTTTTATGGTCCGTAGATTCCCACGCCGGGTACAGGATCCCAGTGAAGTGCTATGGAGATTTGCAGAACGCGTGTGTGAAGGATCCCTTATGTAAGCTTTTATGTTTATATTACTAACACATTATTGCTCAATGTTCAACCTGTGCTTTTATTTTGTTTTTAGTAGCAAGTTGCAGTCCTAATGTGTGTATCATTTTGCTTGAACCAGTAGCAGTCATTCCACATACACTCATGTCGTTGAGGGTTTGAGGCTGCCAAGCATTTGAGCTTTTCACAGTCATGCTTTATATATATATATAAAGCATATAAGCATATAAAGCATAGTTGGAGCTCACTCATTCATAATTGGAGCTCACTCATACTTACTTATAAATAAATTTGACTGTTAGGGCTCACTCTGACTCAAACTCACTGAAATTTTCATTCAAACTTGCTGAAATTTTTCTCAATGGGACTCTCTTGGACTCGAACTCGCAAATGTATTGCGTTGCCGGATGCACTCAAACCTACGGCTTGACCTAGGTCTGAGTGAATTGACTCATGATTCTGTTAGTGTAAAATGAACTTTTGTGATCATTGTTTGAAATGCCAGTACCTTACATAATCCGTGCTCAATTACATGCCTTTTGATCTTGTTTCAAATAAGAGTTATCAGTAGTTTCAATTCAGTAGAGATGTTTTTGTTAAATACGCAACTCATGCGAAATATTTCTGTCAAAACATTCCCATGAAAAAGTTCGCAGGAGGAGGTCATGGCACCCCCTTCCCCTAACTCACGCCACTGATCAATAAATACTGAGGTGGTACATGAACACTGGCGCATTTATATATATATGTGTGAATACACGAATATAAACATAAGCCAATATCAGGCTGAATGCGAGTAGTAATGCTGCAAGTGAGTAGACAGGACTCACTAGATTGGAAGGATTCCATAGATTGGAAGTAAAAAGTTGAGCTCACTCAGACTCGCTCAAGAAACATAAGTTGTGCTTCGGCCGTACTTGAACTCAGACTCACTAAAATTTTTCTCAACCAGACTCAAGGCCCAATCCGAGTCTGAGTGAGTTGACTCATGAGTCGGTAAGTTTGCCAACCTGTACTATAGAGTGGAGTCAGGTGATTGGCTCCTACATGGTGGAACACAAGCCACTTGACAGCGAACACTGAAAAAAAAAGGGGGGGGGGGGGGAATAGGAAACAAAAACTGCTCATGTGTTTTGCTTGCCACTGTCCTGTCTCATTATCTGTGCCATTTAACTGTGGTGAACGCCATTGCATAGTGAAGAATGACTTCGCAGTGTTACTAAATTTCTTCAAGTCATCCTTGTGGAACCTTAGTGCTACCATTTTACTTGCATTCTTGCAGTGCTTTGGTTTGTATGTCTGAGGCATTTGACTAAAGAACCTAATAAGGCTGCTGTGATACTGCACTTGACTTATGACCAGAATGTCTGTTTTCTTTAAAGAATGTCATTTTCAGTCTCTTATGAACTTTTTCCAATCATTCATTACCGTTTTGATGCTGGCTAGCATTCATGTTGTCATGTTGAAAGGATTTAACAATTTGAGATATATTCTTCCTTTGAGAAAGTCATCTCCAGTGCTTACGTGTGGGCTTGCACATTAAAATAGTTGTGTAACTCATATCGCACGCATGCAAGTAGAAGAACATAAATGCATCTGCCTTTAGAGATGACACATGTCTGTAGAACTGGTAGGAAAACACTTTGTGGAAGAAAATCAGTATGGAATATACAAGAGTTCTGAGCTGAGCCAGGTGGTTTTGCGTATCTATATTACCACATAATAGCACAAACAATGGAAAAGAAGAAGAGCACCTTGCCTGTGTGTTCTTTAACTGTTCCATTGTTTGTGCTGTCTCACCATAGTGTACCGAGTACTAGTATTGGAGCTCTTTTACTAAAAAATGAGTTTTCTCTAGAAGATGGTTGATTGTGACAGCCATGTATGAAAAGTCAGGTGAGCATTCACGATAGGTGATTGGAGTAAATGTTAACTTACTAACTAAATTAACAAGCATGGTGTCACACACACATGGAAAAAATTAAGCAGGTATCAATTGTTGATCACAAACACTTAGTAAATGCTGGCATAATAAACAGTGTGCATGCTAAGTGAAGAAAATTTTTGAAAAGCAAGTTTTTTCTAAAAATACATATTTTTTGTTTTTACTTGCTTTCACAGGCTTAGTTTTTCTAGTTGCATGACAAAAAGAAATGTATTTAGGTTACAGTCAAACTCGAATTGAGCTAAAATCACTTTTAATGAGTGCAAGGTGGCTATTAAAAACTATGAAGAGCTGATTGTCTTGAGTCTGCTGTAAATTGTCACCTGGCTGCTCGCCATGGCACAAGAGTTTACCAAGGATACTTGGTCTTACTAACCAGGATTCCCAAGCTCTCATGATGGAAGAAATCGTCTCAAAAAGCAAATCTTTGCCACATAGATGAGCTTTCATTTCTACATTTAAAATGCAATTTTCTCGAGATGCCATTATGGGCAACTCCTTGAGATTGGACGCAATGTTTTTGGGACTTCTGATGGCCAGGTCCAGGTGAAGTTTTTCCACATATTTCTTAACATGCGAAGATTGCATTCAGCTTCTTTAAAACCTGATATCATTGGTATAATTATTATAAATATACAGTAAGCAATTCGTATGGACTGAGCATTTTAAGACTTCTCACATTGTAATTTTTCTTGTTTATTAAAATGTGTAATACATGCTTTCTTGTCAGTTATTTGCATACCACAATTAAAGTGGCACAATATCAGCCATTAATGGTTCATAATTATACAAGTTTAGTGGCAGAACAAGTGTGTCAAAAGCGAGCTATATTTTACACATTTTCATGGTACAATACAAAAACTACGCAACTTGTTATAAAACTGATTACATATTTGAAAGTGAAAAAATAAAAGCCTTTGTAATGCACGAAAATTTAATTGCCCTAGTCTATAGAATGAAAGACCTTTTGCACATACAGCCTCCAGTCATCTCCACTAGCCCAACTTTCACTTCTGCTGCAGAGAACCTCCAAGATTGTGTGTGCAGGCCATAATTTGGATCACCTGCTTGAACAGTCGTGCACTGCCACAGTGTGGCTAGAGGAGGAGATGCATGTTGATCATGGCATTCACTTGATCGCAGTCAACACATGAGATAACATGCCTCAAGTCATGGTCATTGTCTTAAGACCCCCCATATATTTTGATACACCTGGGGAACTATTCTCAACGTGTCCATCTACGGGAAATGTCCATTTCAACGGAGAGCAATCAGTTGCTCGAGAAAGCTGTGAGCCGTGTCATCATTGCGCTCTTGACCAAGCCTGTGCACTGAACCTGCACTGCACTCTCTCACTGTAAGAAGTGAATCAAATTTGCAGTAACACATCACCTAAACAAAGTTGATAAGTCTGTCCTTGCATATGCATGTGCCACTTGCTTGAGAATGATGCAGGGTATACGTACAGACTTTCGCCAGTGCATTGGACAGGCTTCACATTAAACCTAATTCAAGAGCTAACGAAATCTCAGAATCAGAGGTACTTAAAAGCCTCGGAGATTCGCTTGGCAAAACGTGGATCTCTGGAGGCTGCATTTATTGCATTGCGTTCTGTCATTCACATTTGCGTTGAGAGCAGTGAAAGCTTCGAGACATCAGAAATGACGTTACGGAAGAAAAACCAGAAACGGGGTGCACTGCTTGCCGAGCTTCAGCCAATCAGCGGTGACCAAAATGGACATTCCATTACATGGCCACATCGAGAATAGCTCTCCTGGCGTGCTCATGAAGTTTTTATTTGAATAAGAGATACTTGCAGTACATAATCTTGCCAGCCTAACTGATCATTACTTTGTTAGAACATCACTGGTATGAGATAGGCCAGCATGAACCGAAACAGTGTGAGCCATTCTTTGCCCCATTCTTTAGGTGGTTGAGGGAAGTGGAAAATCCATCCCGCTTCGTCTCGCATTCCTTTCCGGACATCTTTGGACCATTTGTGTCTTCGACTGGCCTTATTTCTTGCCAAGCTAGAGGTCGTCAGACCGGTAAGCTGTTTTTCTCGGCTTACTCATTATCATCACTTAATTTTTACTGCTCTCGTTCTATAAATGGCACTAGCTTAGGTTTTTGCTTCTGTTGTAAGCACTCCACTTGCCCAACTTAAAGGGGACTATGAAATAGTTTTGTGCGCAGAAAATTTTGAGATTTAATTTCTATATTAGAGTAAAAACAGACATCTACAGACATTGTTTGTTTGTTTCGATAAATTAGTTCAAAAGCAGCAATCATACTAGCGAAAATCTTTTGATGAGTGATAATTGCTCATTGAAATATTCGGTACTGACATATGTGACTGTTATACAGAGTTGAAACATGCCAAAATGTCGAGCGACTAATGTTCACCCTTTCCAGACACCCATGCCCAAGTCATTCAAGAGTGTAGTCTCTCGAACGGGTATTCAGAAGGGACAGAAAGACATAGACAGGACAGCCTGTAGAGCATACTGTTGATAGCACTAGCTGACCATGCTAACTCTCATCCCCAAGCTGAACACAAGGAAGCAGGCTCCTATGACCTAAGTATCTACACCATCAAATAGGACGAATGCAAGAACACCTGTATAATGTCTCATCATATTGCGTATGTAATGGCACCAATGGTCCTGAGGTATGTTCCCAGTGCGGGAAAGCCCAAGCAGGCCCAAGAGCTATGCCGGGGAGACAGAGTCACAAAATCAGAGAGTTGAGCATCCCTACGAGCGACATGAGGAAAGATCGCAGTAATGTGTGCTGCATTGCTCAATCTTCGTTTCACTGTTTCAGGTGTTGACTACGTTCCCTCAGTGACGTGTCTGCAAAACGGATTGGCAGCCAGTGATGTGGTGGCTGAAGTGGTGCAACAGGGCAGAAAGCTCGACTTGGGACGCTTTCATCGTTGCGTGGTTGCTGGGACTGAGCCAGACATGTATCGCGAAGCTCTTCACACCGTGCAGGAACTGGGGAGCAGTTGAAAGAGGCCTCCAATTAAAGCTGTTGCTTTATCATGACGTTTTGGACACAGAAAAAGAAAGAAATGGAAGCAGCATTCATTGCTTCAAAAAGTGTGTTGTAAAAACAATGAACACCTCGACAGTTTGTGAGTCCGTCACTTAATGTGAATTCGTTGCACAGCATTGTAGATGTCGTAGTTGTGCATGGAAGAGCATATTTTACAAGGCCTCATTGTACCAATCTTACAGTCATAATGACGAAATCCAGTGAAGGTTTGCCCATCAAGGCAGGTGAACGTTTTTCACAGCACCCCCCGCCCCTCCCTACTAAGCTAAAACATGGCAGCAAATCTACCCCCCCCCCCCCCCCCCTCCTTTGTACACACCTATGGCAGCATTGATAAACTGAGCCCTATGGCAGTGTCCAGTACCATTTCTGGAGCTATGATAGTGAGCACCACCGAACCTGCCATGCTATATCTGTGTGGTTGTTTTGAGAGTTCTCCAACTGTGTTATGAAAGTGGTGAAAAAACAGCATTAAAGCTGTATTACGAATGTTGACTCTGCTGTCTTATACGGTCAGCTGCAACTGCTTGTTTTAGTGGCAATGCTCAATTGCTTTTTTTTTTTTTCTTATATACAAACTGTGCACAGCAAGCCCCAAAACAACCAGCCTAGTAACCTGTAAGTTTCTTGACCATCAGAACAATCAGTTTTAACAGAGGATCCCCTACACAGTTGATCAAGTTCAGCTACCATTAGATACAAATTTTTCAGTGTTAAAACTACCAAAAGATTGACTGCCTTTTATTAAACATGAGGATTAACTC
Source organism: Rhipicephalus microplus (assembly GCF_043290135.1). NCBI lineage: Eukaryota > Metazoa > Arthropoda > Arachnida > Ixodida > Ixodidae > Rhipicephalus > Rhipicephalus microplus. Next base: position 219,642,595 of record NC_134700.1, read on the forward strand.
AGTTCATGCAACAACTTAGGCAAATGAATGTGATGGGCATCTTGTGAAGGCATGCTACAAGACATTTAATGCGACAAGTTCAACTTACATCTTCAATTTTTCGCCCATTAACTGTTTTATTCACAAAGCGTCTTTTTACAAGCACAGTGAGAACACCCAGTACTGTCACACCATTAGTTGCCACAGAGTGAAATTGGTAGTCCTGCCAAAAAATTTCGAAACAAGAGTCTCGCATATATGACGTTATATCAGCCTTTCTACACCGCAAGTCTTTCACTTGTGTAAAAGTCGCTGTTTTCTTTTATAACGTTCTGTGTTAAGAGACATTGCACACTCATGCTGACCTTTCAAAAAATATCTTGCGTAAGGTCAACGAAGAAAGTCAGACTGAGAGAACAAAATAAATGCACTTTTTATTAGCACATAAAATGAGGGTACGTATTAAAATACAAAACTACACACATACATAAGAAAGCAATGCCATCACCCATAGACCCCATAAGACAAATTAAAGAGGCATCAAGCAAATAAATACTATAAGAAGCAAGCAACAATGAAGATGTGCAACCAATAATTAAAAATTTAGTCCACTACTACCTTCGACTAAGATATGTAATGTTTTAATAAAAAGAAAAGGCACAAGAGTATAATGTTATATCTAACCTGCCTTTGAAGTATTTTGGAAAAACACAAGCATTCGTCATAATACACAGTATAGGTATCACAGTTCTTTACGTTAGTTAAGCTGGATATAAAGTAACTCTCAAGCTACAGGTAAAGAAAAAAAACAACATGCATCAGCTTCTGACAGACAAAAAATAGCCATTGTGACTAGTATACACAAACACAAAATTCTATTCATTGCAAAGCCTCGCAACAGAGTAATGCTTGAAGCATGGTAACAAGTGACAGACAAAACTCTCATTACAAAAGCTTGCAATAGGCATGGTAACAACTGACAATATAATACATACAACAGTTTTCCAACTTTCTGATATATTCAGTTTATGGCTTCATGATTAGTAAACTTGGTTCATAGTAAATCTTGCCAAGCTCCACAGAGTAAGCATGCAGAATCTTGATGAATAGTATTTTACATTGCTGTCTGGCAAAACTGAGTTAATGTATATGTAACTATAAACTGGGTTCACAAAACCTTTCAAGCCTTGTTTTACTAATTCTGTGATAGCACATCTTCATGGTGCTTTTGCATCATCCTTGCATAATTATGCTTTTTTAATTAATAAGAGCACAACAAGCTTGTACCCCTGCAGAAACTGTTAATACCTAACATCCAACTTGCACTATTGCAAATGCTTCGTCTATAGTGCTCGTAGCGCTCCCGTGAAGACATGCACAACTACTGTTCATTGTGACCTGTTCGATGGAAAGAACCCAAAGAGCCGGCGGAAGATGGCCGAATCGGTCGTACTGTGGTCGGAGGGAATCGCAGTTGAGGGACTAGCAGCTGCACTCTGCCACATCTGCTCAAATGCTGCTTTATCACCTGCGAATAGCATAAAATTGAAGAACACATTTCACTTATTATCATCAGCATTCCAGCACCTAGAAGAATCAATTGTTGGGCTAGTGAGTCTTTTACAACTGGCTTAAACGAAATAGCAAAAACAATGACATGACAAGCAGCTTTAAAAAAGAAGCTTGTCTTCGTCACTTTTCCTGTGTTGCTTGTTTTATTTTTTGTGCTAATTTATCTCGGCCAGTTCCCAACACGTGTTCTCGTCAGAACAATATGAATTCCGTTTCCTTCAAAGAATATGGGAATACTATTAGTGTAATCTATCGGGGGAAAAAACAAGCTTTTTTTTTATAGTATTGCCGATTTACTTTAACTTCTGCATCGACCACTGGTGCTGTGTTGCAGCACACATTCTTTCCTCAATTCGTATATTTAACATGTGTAGTGCCTGTCCTTGGTCTAAAAATAAGTAGTATAGGCTTTCATATAAAAATCAAATGCAGTCTCTCTTTCTCTTTTCTTTTTATCAAAGTTCAAATGCAGTAGAACCATACTGCAGAGAAAAAGTCATCGATTTAATCCCTCTGCCTCTAAAGTACTTCACAAAAGTATACTCAGATTTAAAAACAAGTCCATACTAACAAAGAGGAACTCCGAAATAGATGACCAATGATTTCTTCTCAGTAACCTTTGTACTGAATTTGATTAAACATTATGCTTTTAAAGGTGCCCTACAACACTTTTTCAATAACCACCGAACGGGCTCACTACAGAAGTTTATTGCCTGTGATAGAGGCAGCCACAAAAATACGCCGCTAAGTGGACAAGGGGATAGCCGCCATAGTAGCTCAGTTGGTAGAGCATCGGACACATTATTCAAAGGTCACACGTTCGGTCCCTGGCAGCGGCAAGTTATCTTTCCGTCCATTTTTCTCTCTGCACATTTACATTACAATTACTTTTAATAACATCCCCTATACTTTCCTTGGCATGATTGTCGGTTAGATCTTATTAAGCTTTAAGATTGTAATACGAGCAAACATAGCTGTCTTGTATTCAAGTATTTGTGCTTGTATGTATAGTATGTGTTAGTGCATTCATACCTTCCAGACATCTAAAATACAACTAAGTGTACTTTATATCTCTGGCACGTTCCTTTTTGTGTCTGTGTTTGCATGCCCCCGCCCTTTTTTGTCCTTAAATAGTAGCCGTACTGATTGAGTCTGCACCAGCATGCAATTTTCTTATTCGCGGCTGTCCTAACATACTTGCTGCTTGTCTAATAAGATATCGAAGCAGAAATTTCTTGCTGGACTTTTTTACACAAGAGGCACACAAGAGCAACATTCAACTGGAATTTCAAGTCGTGCAGTGTTCCAGAATGCAGGGGTCAGTCACTTTTTATGAACTTGGCGAGTGCAAGCAGCGTATAGCTGCTTCATTGACAGGCAAACTGATGATTCTCTTCAGTCTTATTGCTAACATTTGAGTTTCTTGGCTGTCATAAACTTACTTGCTGCCTGTCTCATAGGATATCTGTGTGGAATCCTTGTGAAGATTTCTACACTAGAGAAGCGTGCACACAAGGATGACGTTCAGCTTACCTTCATCCATGTTTATGTACTGTTCCTGAGTTTCTGTCACTCCATCAGGTCTCCTGATGGTACGAACGGTCATGGACCTGTCACCAAGGCTACGGCGCTCTGTAACTTCCTCATTGCCTTGGGCATCCCTGACAACTGTGCGTTCTTGAACTTTCTGCAAGAATTACATCAAGGAAGTGAATGGGGGGGGGGGGCACGGTAATTTCGCAATAGCTTGCACGTCCCACTACCAAACAAGAAAACAAACAAACTAGAGTACAGTTAAGCGTACTTATAATGACACTGGTCATACATATCTGCATGTGAACGGTTAACTAGAAATGTTAGACTTTGCTTTAGTTCACTACCAAAAAACTAGATGTTCCAACACAGAAGTTGGAAAATAGAGCACGTAAAGCCATCTAGAGGCCTTTTTGTTTGTTTTTTTTTGTTTATGTCAAATAATATTGCACGTGGCAATAATCTGACAATATGTACTTCACTGTTGTGAAGCACCATATGCAGTTGAATGATCCCAGAGAAGCCATTTTGCAAAATACTGTTGCAAATTTTCCATCAGTGCGATAAAGCTTCTTGCCTTTGTATTCTACCAATTTTCCATAACTTTGATATTGGCACATTCTCACTTTTCGCTGCTAATAACTGTTTTCTAGCTATCGCACAGTGCAAGACCCAGCATGTGTCCTCAATGTTGTTGCCGACACAACAGCAAAACATTTTTTGTGAGCCAACAGCGGCAGTGTACATTCAGGAACATATTCAGGAGCATCGGTGCAATGAAATGTATAGGTCACAAATACTTAGTCTATGCACTTGACTCACTGATCAGATTTTGATGACACTTTACGGTTGTCGTCATACTCTGGGTGACACTTCCCTTAATATCCGGGATCAAAATCCTGCATTGAAGTTCTACGACTCACAGTTTGGGCACTGGCACACTTTTCACTGCATTTACAACATGACACTATTCTCCATGTTCCAAAGCATTTGTGATAGTGTTTGTTGCCTCTGCCACTGTGCTATGTTGAGAATAAGGCCAGCCTCATTCACATACCCCATTATGCGAAGAAAAGGTGCGCAGTGAACTACTGCCTCCCCAAGCAGGAGCCTGCTGAGGCTGCTGAGGTGCCTCAAACGGAACCGGGGCCATCAGGCTGTCCAGGCCGCCCCTAGCAACATGCTCGTCCAGATCTGCACAAATGTACAGGCATCATTGAGACAGCTGAACCAAACTGGTAGGTTGTTGCAACTGTGACACCATGGTATAGTATGCTAATGTGACACTAGACAGAAACATTAAACTCTATTTTAGATTGACTGAGTTGGCATTACGGGCATCACATGAAATACAAAAAGCGGGGTGTGAGGCCCAAGCAATAGCAACGGTATAGTGTGCTTCGTATAGTCATCACCACAACAGGAGCGTACCCCCACTTTGGCAGCGCTGCATGACCCCGACATAGTAGTAGAGCAATATTTTCGCTTCTGTTCTAGATTTGTTGTTTCAAAAGAAGAAAGTGACAACAAAAAAATTAAATTGAAGCGAAATTACCACAAGCAGCTCACACACCCATGTCTGCCGCCATTATAAACATATAATATAAACATATCAGAACAAAAACAGCCGCAAAAATGTCACACATAAGGGGGATCACAAAATGGTACCAAACCAGATGTCCACACCTGTCAACAGTGATAACTAGATGGTGCGCATGAGCTAATGCTTGGGCCATGCGCTTTGATGTTCGCATTTCACTGGATGCCGATGGTAGCTTTCTAGGTGGAGAATTGTCGGGAAATAACATCAAGGCCAAACTTTGCAGAGTACTCGTGACATTACATGATATTTTCATGTTGCAGTCACGAATAGAAGGAAAAGTTGGTACATCTGTTGCTGTGAGTGCGAACAGCATTCATGTTCTAACAGTGCCATCTCAACTGTTCAGCATGTCACTGCCTGAGTATAAAAGCGCCGTGTGACATCTGGTGAAGTTCCAGAAATCCCTGGCCTCAAACTAAAACTTTGCGACCGAACATTGCCATCTACTTGACACACTCCATATAGAAGACATCTTGGAGGCATAAAAAAGTTCTGAAGTGCTATAAGCTGAGTTTTTAGAGCAAAGCTGTTGAGAGATTACAGCAGCCGATTTTGGTGGCGTAGTTGTCCGTCGTCTATGTCCATAAACTGCTATAACACGAAATAAGAAAAATAATGAAATGAGAAAAACAAATACTCAGGATAGAGTGGGATTTGAGCTTTCGTCCTTTGCGTCGCAGTTTATCATACTACGACAGAGCCACACCATTGCTTAAAACTCCTTCACAGAAAGATCCATACAGGGTTCATGTCGGGGATGGAGTCATGTTGACATAAATAATATAGCGGGGTAGAAGAGTAAAATACCATCCAGGCGTGAATTGCATAACGAGTGGGCCGCCGAATGTCTCCAACCCTTTACAAACAAAACGCTCAGCAATAATTCTTCATCATCATCAACCAAAGCATAATGCCTTACAAGTGTGTAATGAGTACCATGCTACGCCACAGCATGGCAAAAAATGGCATAGTGGATGCTTCCCCACATCATCACAAACGTCATGCTGACTAATGGTCCAAGGGCACCTCGCAAGTGTACTTGTATTAGTTGCCCCAAAAATTTTTACAACTAGCTCTAAGAAAACTGCTTTTCCAGCTTTTGCTGTAACTATACTACGTGTTTTGTGCAAGTCTGGCAGTTTTTTTTTACATTTAAACAAGAGGTAATCATGTTCCTGGAATCAATATAAAAATGTTGCTTCCACAAGCATTACCAGACTAAAAAAAGAGTTTAGCCTCGAGTTTTGCAACAACCTGTGCGTATTAAGTTCTATGACACTGCTTTATGACCTTATCTGAGACTGTTTTCAGGAAAGCCTATTTCAAGTAGGCCATTTAGAAAAATATCCCAAAAGTTTGTTGACAGGACTCCCTATCTTACCCATGTCCCTGCACGGATGTTCCTCTCGCTGGGCAGGCCCTGGGGGCATGTGTGGAAACTGCAAGACAAATTTTATCTTGTTATTATAAACGAGACGTTTTGCGATGTGTATCATGCCGATCTAGAACACAAGATTGTGCTGAGCCGTGCTCTCACATGAGTTCATACATAAGAGGAAGTGCAATGCTAACCATACTCAATAAGACAGTAATTTAACCTCCCTTACAAAAACAATTCTGACTTCATTAAAGTGACACTGCATGAATGACACCACCTCAATGTAACCATTAAGACATCTCTACTAGTTATCTATTAACAGAAATGCTTTCTAGCCTGCCCTTTGGTGATGGACTAGCATACATACGAGACTAACAGTCTTTTCTTTCTGTCTAGCCTGACGTGTCACTGGACGGGTTCACAATCTTTGCAGAATATTTTGCACAGGCTTGAGCATAATCAAAAAATTATTGCTAATATTATTATTATTATTATTATTATTATTGCTTAAAGGTATTCCCATGATAAATGTAACTGTGTTATATGCCTACAAAATCAACAGTGCACGATAACTCCTCCGGGTAGAGCTTTGAAAGGCACTGCATCTGTTATACAACTGTCTCACATTTTTGTTCTAAATATATTTATTAGCACTCAACTCAATCTTATGCCTAATATCAGTACAAGTGAAAAGTAGCAGTGGAGCATATTCTTGGATAATAAACAAAATTACAAGGTTTGGTTTACAAATCAAAAGAAAAAGCCAGCAAGTAATTTTACTCACAGTTCTAGAATTAAACTTTGAAAAGGTGTTACTATCAAAATAGATAGAGCTAAATAATCATCTTTTAAACTACTGGATAATACCTCAACTGTTGACAGCTAGGGCCCATTTAAATGTGAGTACCGCGACTGGGATGCAGCCACGGAGGAGCACCGCAGTTGTAGTGGTTACGGAGCCGAGCACCGTAACTAATGTACCACCACGGCAGACTACTTGTAACAAAAAACAAGCAACAAAATCTTGCACAGAAGAAATTTTACATTACCAATGATAGTTCATTTGAACATATGCTATTAATCAAATATTGTGCGAGCATTAAAAAAACAAGCATGGGACAGAAGCAAGAACACAACCATGGGGAAAAAGAACATGTATAAGAAACATGTAGGGTAATGTGGGAGCATTTTCTAATGCTTTATTGCAAGTCCGACCACTAAAAAATCTATTTTAATTTATTCTGACAAAATACATTGAACAAACCTTTCAACTAAGAGTCATGTGCTGGCTTTTTTGCATCTCAAGCTCTAACAATAAGTTTCCAAATTTTGTTATAAGATCAACCTAAATGCTGCTTTAAGAGATGCATATCATTTCATATCAATTGTAAATAATGAGATCCAGATCAGCTGTGTCTCGAATCATCAAATTATAATGTGGGTGAACAAAAAGTTGTTTCCATTATGAAGATATTACACACGCGAAGCTTTGCATAATTGTGCAGTACGCAGAAATACATAGTGGTACTGGCCCTAAAAGTGCGATTCAAAACTCAAGCAGGACTACGAGTTCCTGCGAATATTGACGCGGTAACACACGCCATTAGCACCACACAATGACAGAACCAGGGCTATACTTATGTTTTGTGGTCGCAAAAAAATTCAGCAAGAAATCTGTGCTACACTTTTCAAGCTGCAGCTAACTCGTCATGATATTCGCTTGCTTCTTACCATATCCAGAGCATTCAGGAACGGCTCATGGTAGTCTGGAACTTTCAGCATGTGATCACGCAGATGTCCCGGCTCACTTGGGCCTGGTCCTTCTATGGCGGGTACGTCGCTCCCTGCATTACAGATTACGTACACGTTACTCGGTGGTTTCGGACAGCAATCCAAAATATCTTACCGTGCGGGAAAGGCGGGAAATCGGTCAGCCCGAAGTTGCGGAAGACGCTGTCAAGGTGTCTGAACATATCCCACGGGTCGCCAAACATCGATCCTTCATACGGGTTGTCGTCCCTTCCGAAACCACCAGTGTCAGGGTGCTGAGGGTCGCCGAAACTGCGCAGACATTCATAGAGTGATTGAGATCTTCAGTATAGGTCAAACGGAACCAAAAGAAGATGTCGTGCATGCGCCAGAGGCCGCCGTTGATCGAACAGACGGGACTCGCTCACCTTGGTTCCCTGCGCGGTGGGAAGCCCATGAAGGACCGAAAGAAATCGTGGAGGTTCATCGTATTCAAACACTTCTCAGTCTACCGAAAGTCATAAAGTGCTCCTCTGACACATCAAAGATCGCCAACTGATGACCTAGATTTTAAGGGATACCAATTAATTAAAAAAACAGCTGCGCACGCGTACGACGTGCAGAAATTTCTTGAATGATGCAATCGCGATGTTGCTGCTGTTGAATCACAGCTGGAAAGTGATCGGCTTTGGCTCTTTTTGGATTGTACGTACGATAGAACTAGACGCTGTTGGATCTGAATAGAATCTGGATGGCGGACCAGCTGCTGCAGGCACGAAATGCCTCGGCGTCTGCTGCGATTTCTGCTGTTCCACGAAATATGTGCTAAGAAGCTTCCCAAGGTAACGGTCTGCCTGTTGACGCACCCGTCTTTTCGCGATTTCTAACCTGAACAATGTGTTGCCATAAGTTCTCTTATTTGGTTCTAGCTTATTTGGCGTCAGATAAATATTCTACCCTATATAAGTGTACGGTTCTTTTTTATAGTCTCATCCTTGATGTCCCTTGCAACCAGTCCATCGTGACATCTCTGCCGTGTTCTAAAAATGGGCGTTCTTGATGACAGAACTCGGATGCTTGTTGAAGAAGTCTACGGTAGACAAGCCTTCAACTTAAGTTAGTGGTTTGTGGCGTTTCGGACTGCTTTAGGGAGTGTGTTGTTTTGCTTTCAGATCTGATAAAGGACATTCGTGATCCCGAGAAGCCTCAAACACTGGAAGAGCTTAGCGTTGTATCCGAGGAAGAGATAAGCGTGAGCACCGACCGAGACGCCTACAGTTACGTAAGCGTCACCCTGATACCGACCGTGCCTCATTGCCACCTCGCTGCGATTATTGGTGAGCAGACGGGAGCTCTGTTGCAAGTTGACACTTGTCTCTCTAAATTTTTACTTATACAGGACTCTGTGTGAGGACGAAACTGGAGGAAAACTTGCCTTACAGTTTCAAGGTGTGTAGCCTGCGTTGAACGTGTTGCTTCCAGTAAACTAAACACTGAAAACGTGTACTACCTTCCGGTTGTCTACTCGCCAAACTACGCGTTCTCTACACAATATCGAACTTTGTTTTTGCTATCAATGCCATAGTAGTAAGAGATGCTGAAGTGTAGCCTGCCCAGTGCGCCATAATTGATACTTTATTGCAAAATAGGTGGAATTTTTTTATTCCAGCTGGATATCTTTATCAAGGAAGGTTCTCACACAACCGCTGCTGAATGTAAGGCCACTGTTTCTGTTCAATTAGAAGTAATGTTCCCATGGCAGTTTGGTTAGTATATGTAACCAAATTAAATTGTGCAAGACAGACATTACTTGTTGAATTGCAGATAACCGTAATTAGTGGAATATTAAAAAAAACATTACTAACAGACTGAAGAACATGTAATGATATCAGACAGACATTACTTGTTGAATTGCAGATAACCGTAATTAGTGGAATATTAAAAAAAACATTCCTAACAGACTGAAGAACATGTAATGATATCAGATTTCACTTGCTTTTGCAGTGAGCAAGCAGATCAACGACAAAGAAAGAGTAGCTGCAGCTATGGAGAACAAGAACATCAAAGACATGGTGCAGAGCTGCATCTCCTATGAGACAATGTAAAACCCTACAGAACCCTGCAGCTGGAGTCACGTATGACTACTAACCATTTACTTTCCCATTTCAGCTAGTTGCATCTGCGAAGTGATGAGAAAGTTTTGATATGTCATTGTAGTCATGTTTCAACATTAAATTTGCAAATTACATTAAAAAAGCATTCTTACTGAACTCTGAAGGAAGCTACCGTGAAGATGGACACTTATTTATACAAGCAGCTTGTTTTCAAACTTGGCAGGCTTTAATACATGAACAAGCACTGGCCAGCTGCATCAGTGAACAACACCATAGTGAGGGCACAAACCACTTGTGATCAAAAAGCTCTGCGAACCCAGGCTGCAGAGGCATGTCCATCTGCAACCCTTCACTTTTGGAATCAGAATTTCCTGATCATAGAGGGCTCATCTAGCCCTTTGATTTACACTTGCTAGTTTTGTTACATAACAGAAAAGTAGTAGTACCAAATGTACGTAGAAAATGCAACACGAATGGCCAGAAACATCCATAGTATATACTGCAGCATAGTGATTTACTTATGAAACGCCTTGCTCGAGTATATTTCATGTCTTCAAGTCCTTATGATCCTGAACATCTGCATTGCTTGGATCACTGTACTTCACTTACCTTAAGCTTGTAAGCTTCCCTGTTATAGTAAATGATTATTTGTTTGCACAAACAGTAAGTAGCATGCCCACCACCATGGAATTGATGTGCCACCTCTTATGGATGCACATGTTTCGACTGGCAAACCCAAACACTCAGCAATCCTGTCATTGCAAACTGAGGTTGCATGGCCTTTATTATCACCATGTTTAGTATCCTACTCTGGTCATAGATAAGTGTGATATCCGCTACGCACTTGCTAGGAATTTAGTGCTTTTTTTTTTGTGCAGTGGCTGACACCGAAAAATTGCACCTGAAGTGGGTATGCACCACAGTTAATAGGCAATCGAGAACAAGTTTTCTAATGGGCTGGAAATTCTCGTTATGCAATTCGAATTGTGTGACACCTGGTTGCTCCTTAGATGTTCTAAAATGCTTTATTACTCATCTTTAACACGATTCCTTTCCTGAAATCAGGCCTGCCTAAGGCCAGTTTACAAACAAGTTCTTAGCACCGACGTGGCTCAGTGGTAGAATACTGGGCTGTCACACAGCAGACTCGGGTTCGAATCCAATTGTCACTTTGGTGTTTTTTATTTACAGAGTTTTTCTTATTTCTTGCAATACTGGTTATGGACGCCGGCAGCGGCCGTGTGTGACCCGTGTTCTGATCTCATAACAGCTTTCGCTGTAAAAAAATGTACGGATGCTAAATGCTTGTAGTCAAGTAATTAGAAATTGCTCTTGGTGAGAGGTTATTGTCACTGCAAACTTAGCCATTTTTTTTTTCCACCAGCTGTTCTCTTTGATGTACTGTCGCATCATAAAGGGTTTTTTTGGTGCCAGAAAGCAATGATAGTACTTTGCGTAAAGTACGAGTCTTTACGTTTAGTCCATTTTTGTTTGAAAACTCATGGCAAGTAGCTCATATGACCTCTCCCCTCCTCCTTCATAAGCAGCTACATACCAAGGGGCCATTAAAGATGAAAAATGCTGCATGCTACCAGCAACATATCAGTACGAGTTGTCACCCAATGTTGAAGTAATGACATATTGGTGTCTGCTAACCGTTCAGATGAAATTATGCAAAATAACACAATTAAAAATTGTGCTGGCACCAAGCCCAGTGTACACCAGCAGTCATGAGGCGGAATAAATCCCGATCTAGAAACTGGTCTGTCGGGATGATGCAATCTCTTCATTGTTATTTACTGCTTCCCCATTGTTATTCACTGCTTGTCGAGAAGCACTGTAGTAAAGGTGAACAAAGAATAACCAACACATCTACAGTCTTTAGACAACATGGTACGCCTCATAGCAATGAATTGCAAAACATTATAGAAGAAACAGGCCAAGTAAAAGATAACGAGAATTTGTGATAAGACCACCGGACCCTAAAATCAGTGCAATAGGTCTAAGCTAAATATTAACTGAGGAGCCTACTGATGTAAAGAAAATCAACTGAATAAATAGGATGGGCTGCTCCATATACTGTAGACATTCTCAATTCATGACCACAGCTACTAAGGAGTGCGACCATTGCGTTTTGTCAGGTCCCATGTATGGCACAGAACCATGGAAAGTAGCACTGAAACATTAGAAGCTAAGGACCACTCAGCATGCAGTGGAATGAGAAATGATAGGCATAACTTGGAGAGATGGGAAGATCGCAGAGTGCATCAGAGGTGGTCAATAGCCCAAGAAGCGCTGCGGACCAGACAGGGGTAGCATGTATTTTAGTAGATATTAAAACTACTGCCACACTTTCTTTAGCATGGTCAGAAAACGTTGAGTGGCAGTCAGGCTCCTGAAAAAAATCATAGCATATTCACGGAAAGATTGATCATGAGTAAGGCGAAGCGTTCGTCAATCTATCCATTCGTGCGTGCATCTATCGGTGCAACTATCGGTCCATCTAGTGAACATTTCAAGTTCCGCCGTTTTGCTTCTTATCATATATCATATACAAGTACCGTCAAGCACGAAAGGAGAGTATGTACCACATTTCCGCTATCAGCGCTTTAACGCCGAGAGCGTGGTAACGACGCTGTGCTACATTTTTCGTAAGCCACTGGTATGCAGGTATATGCGACAGGTTACACTGAGAGCGTGGTAAGGACGCTGTGCTACATTTTTGGTAACATGTAGACATGTGGACATTTGCCTGAGGGCCGGTATGTGCGACAGGTTACACATGTGCGACAATGGGGGGGAGGGGGGGAGCACACGCCCCACCATAAGGAGCTTCACCCCTAAATACTTGAGCCAAACAATATAGCGCAGTGCAGAGGGTCCTCAAATTTACAGCTCCGGAAGGCGGCTAAAAATCGTTCATCTCTTGACAAACGCCAGTATAGCTAATGTCCTCACCCCCTGGCTGATTTGAGCATCGCGAGCTGCAGAGTGGCCATTGCCACCGCAGGATGCTGCCACATGCCGGCATGCAGTCACACTGAAAGCAAGCCGAGTGTTTGAAGGAAGTGCTAAAAGTTGTGACATTTTCAGACTAACCAACTTATTTCCCAACAGACCGTAAAAGTTATTGCAGCAGTCAATTTGCGATGCAATAAGCTTCTTTAATGAATTGATAATTACTTGGAAAAGTGTTGCAGGGCTCCTTTAAAAGGAAACAGTAGTCCAGAGCTGTTCACTTGATGAGCGCAGATCACCAATGGTCAGATCGAGCATCAGAATGCACACAAGGATATGTGAAGTGCAGGTAATGATGGCAAAAACTTATAATTTAGAGGCATAAAATCGAATCTGCTCGCATAGGACAGTCTGGGTTGGAGATCAGGAGAGGCCTTAGTACTGCAATATATGGCTGTACGATGACTCATGAATTTCACTGCTTTACTCCATCGTTCTTTATTTTAAGCTTAGTGCTCTCAAAGGTATCCTATACCAAACTAATGTGCATTTGTAAAACTTGTAATACTATTGCAAGTGTACAATGTAACAAAATGGAAAGTTGGGCGAGTTGGTTTGACAACATTCTTGGTTCGACAACGTTTCGGCATGCACACAGCGGACGAGAGAACGGAAGGCTAGGAGACAAGTGTACAATGTAATTTTAAAGCTCTGGCTGAACACTGTAATACCAATATGGCACATAAATGTTTGTACAGGCTTTATTTACACATTGTTTTGGCTCAAACAGTTGAGTCATGCTTGAAAAATGCACAGGATGTGGTATCCACATGGTACAACAAGTAACTGACACGGCAGCATTGACCAAATCCTAGGCGTGTACGCCAACATGTGTGTTTGCAAGTGCGGAGAAGATACTTGAAAGCACTTTCACTCAGCTGCAGTAAAGCCACGAGGTCAACTAAATTATAAAGAAGTGGTTAAATTTTAAGAACGGTGTCCAGGAACTCGTACGGATTCACAAGATCTGTCAGCACTGAAGTTGTACAGCGAGGCTTACATGGCCAGTGTTAAGCAATTTTCTTTTACAGAAATTGTACATTTAACAGCAAAGCACTTCATATAATATTTACCAAGAAAAAGTTTCTGAACTACATTAGAGACTTCTGAATGCTGACACATTTAGATATAGTTCACTTCAAAACTTGATTTGGAGGAGCACTGTTTTGTAAAATAATTTTGTTTTAATGGAGCTGTAAAAATGTTAAAAGCGCATTTTCTTGTATACAGATGCACCATTTCACTGCTGAATAAGGCGAGCCTTTAGCACTACTATTTTTACAAGCACTAATACTGCTGCAAAATCTATCCATCACAACAGCCGCAATGCTAGCGAATTCATTGTAAGCACAAGATGCCACCAGAAGTGGACAGCTGAAATGAACAAGAGGGGCACCGGTACATTCACCTTTGAACTTTTACCAGAACACAAAAACACCAGATCAATGGCTTGCTCCTACAGTTGGCCCAGTCTTGCCAAACAGAGCGAAAGTGGGACTGGTTGATCTTATAAGCACCTGACCAGTTCAGATCCTATAGCCCTGTGCTTCCAGGTACGAGCAAACGCACACCATCTAGGTGTCGCACTTGGATCTTGGAGGGCAGGGGAGCAACAACAGCAAGTCACCCAGAGCCCCGTAGGGCGGGCAGCCCCACTTTGCACTTCCTAGGAAGAAAGCCCCGTGGCCAGCTTGCTCTGCACCAGCGAGGTCTTGCGTGGTGGCAGCGACTCCACTGTGGGGATGGTCTCCCCTGTGGGGTTCTGGGGGACAGCGGGAGGAACCCGTGGAACCACTTTTTGGCCTTTTGCCTTAGCCATGTTGTAGTCTCCGGAGTCAAAGTACTTTTGCTGTAAACGCACAAGAAAAGAAAAATTGTAGCAGTTTAGCCCTCTACGTACCCAAAGAAATTATAAAACTTGCACGAAGTTTGCATGCAAGCCGTGGTTTACACTCCCCTTCTCTCAATTTTAATCGTAAAAAAACAGCCGTATTTTTGGGCCCTGTGCAGCAACATGGTTCCACAGCCAGTATTCAAGTCCCCCCCCCCCCCCCAATGCATACACAGGCTATCCACATTCTATCCTGTCTTCTGCTTATGCAGCAAGTCTATATTTTAGGCTATCCAGTGTGACAAGCTGCATCTGGAAGCAATCTTCTAATCTTCTGTTAAGGTATTTATCATAAAAACTTAGTCAATGGTACAGAAAAGCTTAGGCAGGCTAACAGCATCTTAAGGTGCTAACCAGTGCAACAATCGCTCGCTTAGTAACACTTGACTTCAAGTTCGCCTGAATACAGTTTTACTGCCAGAGTTTTATTGCTGCATAACAACATAATAATAAAAGTTAGAATATACTGCCTCACTTATAGTTAACACTTAAGATTGCTAAAGGAGCCTGTCATATAGTCTTATTATATGTATTCGTAGCAATTCTCTCACTTGGCAGCTAACAGTGGTATTCCTTTTAATCTCGGGCCATTACACATAATTTCAAAGTCGCAAAGAAAAGGTCAGATTTCTAGCAAACAAGATTAATTCAACTCTTTCACAGCGCTAAAAAACCACTGGATCAATTTAGCCTGCTCTTGTCACTTTAATGTAGTATTTAGTATGTCTTTATATGACATCAGCTACATAACTGACAGAGCCACACTGGTGTGTCGGAAGGTGCATTGCGAACACCATGTGGCAAACATCTGTGATGTCTGTTAGTCACATTAGCTTGGCATCTGATCAGCAGAACAGGCCAGTACAGACAAAAATAAGAGGACCGCAGTGCCGTTTATCTTCCACCATTTTCAACATACAGTAAATCTAAATCTACAGGCTTCTTGCAGAGAAGCCACAACACTACTCCGTGGGCTCTCATAAGTGAAAGCATTTTGCACACTTGCAGAAGAGAGATCATCAATGCACTATTCTTCCATTCATCATCAGATCGAACTTTTAACTTGAGAAAGTGTGACAAAGGACCCTGACCCCTTTGTTCAGACGTTTCTGGAGGAAGAGAGATCCTCCTGGCCTCATGTTTGCAGGGTATTTGGACTTGAACTTGGCCTCTTCTTCCAGCTCTGCTTTCCGCATTGTTTGCTATCAAAAAAGAAAAAAAAGTCGAGAATAGGTTGGCTGAATCAAGGTTACTCGATGCTACCGCTACACAAACAAGCACTTTTCCATTTTTGCCCGCTTTGAAAAACACGTACAAAGCTAGGCACACACACAAACGAAAGTGCTGTTCAACCAACTGAAGTTTACAGGCGCATCCTGACAAGCAAACTCGAGCTCTGTAACGCACGGTGTCGCACCATGGAGTTATTAAGGAGCAACATTTCTTTCTACGCCAAAGCAACCAACGGGGGAGCTGGCATGTGAAACCTTTCTTTGATTATACCTTGTGCTTCTATCTTTCTTGTGCTACTATCCTTATGGTAATTGATTATGCGCCGATTTGAAAATATAGTGAGCAACAAACTAGCCCGACAAACAGCACTTCTCAGAGACGGGAATGCTGCGACATTGTATGCTCGGCCGCCGGACACGAAATAACACGGCAGGTTTTTATCTGTTCCCCACAAAGTACTGGTCACTCCGATGAGAAGCAGCTAAGAAGTAAACGAATCGAGTTAAAAGCCCGTCGTACAAAGGCGGGCCACGTGCACGTTGGCGATGACACAGGTTTCGATCCATCAAGCCGCTTAATACGATGCAGATGGCGGGAATACAGAATAGCAAGGTGTCGAGGCACAGTGGTTGAATACCAGTGAGCGAGCACAACGCACTCGCTCACTGCGACATTGGTTGTGCTAACGGCCGTTAGCAGTAACGGCTCGATGACGGAACGCATCTGAGCCCTGCACGAAACAACACAAGGCCAAACGCATCGAAATTCGCGAGTGGTGCCGCGCAGGCTACGTGAAATCCCGCACTGCGCAAAGATATAAGACGACTTCACGGAAAAAAACATATTCGGGGATAAGCCTAAGACCGACTCTCCTACCTGATCATCCTTTTCCGTTGTATCGGCATCTGCGGCGCATCCTGCGCCGTGACTTTCGTCCGTGGCCATTGTTGACGTGTGAGCGAAATCCGGGTATTAGTTCTCGGTAAAACGAGGTCTTGCACGGGAACGCAGGCGGCGAAACGGTTGCACCGTTGAGCTAGTTGTTGAGCGGTGATCCGGTGATCGGCAGCTGCTTGTTATTTTTGAAGAGACGACAACCGGCAAAAACTGGCATTAAAAGTTACGTCACAGTCACGTGTACAGCTAGTCTGTTTTTTTTTTTTTAAGTGATTTGTGCAGACGCATTAAAAACTGAATTTATTAAAATAAAGTTTACGCGCATTATGCGATGTTAAAAACGTTCAGCTAGAACTGAAAATGTTAATATAAAAAAGAGAAATATCCGTGATCTTGCACGCGCAAGATTTATCTCGCAGAATTCCTGGCTATTACATTCGCTCTTCGAAAACTAAATTATCAGCAATCAAAAGCTATTATTATTTTGTATCCTTTGTCTGTATGTACACATCTAACGTCCGCAAAGCAGTCTCCTCTTCTCAGGATATTTTGGTCTCTCGTACTGCATAGTAGAGTGCCTATCAGAAGTTCGGTTTATTTGGGTCCGCGGGCATGCTGGAATTGAACTAAATGAAATTGCTGATTCGCTCGCTTCGGCATCTTTAAATTTCACGGTGGTGCTAGTAGCTCCACAGTTTCCTTTTATTACTGCCGAATGATTCAAACGCCTGTTAATCTTAAAAATCAACGAAACGTCGCTCCTACAATCTGAATAATTTCGGCACTTGCAATTCACATGGAACACCGCGAAATGCCTTTCCCGTCAATGTGAGGTGACCCTCACAAGCTTTCGCTGTAGAGTTCCTCGGTTAAATTTTTATCTCAACAAATCAGGATTTTCATTAACTAACCTATGTGCAGTTTGCAATGCACCGGAAACAATACATCAATTTCTTCTCACATGCCGTCGCTTCGCCTCACTGCGCCGAATAATTCTTGAAAGACCGATTGATATGCTCGTATTGCCAGTCAATACATCCACCCTATTATCGTTTGGAGCCAGTCAGTTGGGTGTGGGCCGCAGTGCTATTCTGTCAGCGCTACATAAATCCATTCAGGCAACCGGAAGAATACGCTGCTAGTGGTGGTACTGTCAGGTATATCCAATTCTTTGTCCCCCTTCCTCATTCTTGTTAATTTGTTTTATATATTCTGGTTTATCGCATTCTTCTGCACTTTTTCACGTTTTTTTTTTCAAAGGAACATTATTATTGTTCTTATCTAATTTCTTTTTCTTTTTTTTAGCAAGCGTTGTAAAAAAATTATCTATTATGAGGTACAGTGTGGCCAATCCCCCATGAGGGTATGAGCCAAGATCTCCTAGGTGACAAGACAAGACAAGACATCGAAATAGCAGTGCATCGAAATAGCAGAAAAGGAACTCAGGCCCCTGTGGCTAGCATTTTTGGATATCAAGGGAGCGTATGATAGCGTGGTTCAAGAGGACTTGTGTGGAATACTAGACACACTGGGTGTGGAAGATGGAGTCACTAATTGTTTAAAGAAAATCTATAAAACTAACAAGGTAGTTATAAAGTGGGAAAAACAGGTATCCAAGCCCACAGTGATGAAACGTGGACTTAGGCAGGCGTGCCCACTGTCACCCTTCTTATTCATGATGTACCTACAAAAATTAGAGGCCAAATTAGAGGCAAGTGGACTTGGCTTCAACCTCTCTTTAGTCAAACAAGGAAAACTCATTGATCAGGCACTACCAGCATTAATGTACGCAGATGATATAGTGCTAATGGCCGACAACAAGGAAGATTTGCAGAGATTGATGGACATCAGCGGTAATGAGGGAGATAGGTTAGATTTTAGGTTCAGTAAGGTAAAATCAGCAGTCATAATTTTTAATGATAACGAAGGCAGTGAGTTTAGAATACAGGAGATCACGCTAGAGATAACAGATAAATACAAATATCTGGGGCGTATGGATAAGCAATGGGACCAAGTACCTAAGGGAACACGAAATATACGTGACGACTAAAGGTAACAGGAATGCAGCTATGATAAAAAATAGGGCACTGTGGAATTACAATAGGTATGATGTTGTGAGAGGAATATGGAAAGGGTGGTGGTGGTGGTGTTGCAGCAGGCGGGGTTAGCCTGGCCTGCATGGCCGGCAAATGTTCCGCCTGAGCATCTCCTGAATTTGGAAAATGTCACCACGTGTCAGACAGCCCAGTGTCTCGCAGGAAGACTAACAAAATTCGTTGCACGTTCCTCCTGGTTGCCGCGGGTCCTTCAGGAAAGATGACGTCATCAACTGTCCGGTGCCTATGGCAGCCTTTTCGCAAGGTGCGGATCATCGCTGCTCTTTGCACATCAAACTGTGGGCAAAGCCAAATCAGATGTTCAATATCCCCGATGTCACCACAGAAGGCACAGAACGGGGAAGCGTATCTCCCAGTCTTGAATGACCAGGCCGGGGTGTACGCGGAGCCGGTTTATGCGGTACAACAGCGTCGCTTCTTCACGAGAAAGTCCACGAATTACACATGCTTGGTGTGGAAACTTGTAGATCGCCTTGAAATGATTGCGTATCACATCTTTGTTGTTCTGGCAAGTCTTGGGAGTTCTTACTTTTGGAAACGATGTACGTGCTTCGCATGCAAGGGCATCAGCCTTTTCATTGCCCTCAATGCCAACGTGGGATGGGATCCACTGGAACTTTATATTAAAACTCTTGCCATTTAGGTGTTTGATTAGTGCCAGAGATTGCCTGGTGAACTTTTCTTGAGCTAGGCCACGATGCAGTCTTTGTAGCGCGCCGATTTGGAGTCCGTCAGCACTACAACATCTCGTGCAGAAAGAATCGTAATTTTCGCAAAGCCGCCGTGATTGCAGCGCTTTCTACCGTTGTGGACGAAACCACGCGATCCAGGCGGCCCGACCATGACACGCCAAGGCAGAGTATGCAGAAAGCCGCTGCGCAGCTATCCGTTTGTGTGCACACTGATCCGTCGGTTTACACTTGTAGGTGGCTGCGGTACATGGTGCTCAAGTGGTCCAGCGCAAGAAATTTTGCTTCCGCGGCTGGAATCGTGCGCTTCGCTGGTAGATTGGGTACGCTGAAGTTACACGCAACATCCACAAAAGACGACGGCGGGTTCATAGGGCGCCGTTTAGGCAGTTTCAAGACTAAATATCGAAATGTGTTTAGTGCCGCGTTGAAATGTGAGCCAGTTCTTGCTCTTAGCCGCCGGAGAAGCGCCGTGCCTGCGAAGGACTCACCCAGTCTTGACAGCTGCGTCAATAATGCCTGAGACGCCAAAAGGCGGAGCGGAAGAGACTCGGCTTCATTGGTGACCTTCGTGTTTGAAGCCACCTGAGGGACTCCCATCGCCAAGCGAAGACCCTTTCTGTGCACTGCCTCTAGGCGTTCGAACTGGCTTGGTGATGGTGATATCAGGGGCAGCTGATAAAGAATGCGGCTTGTTATAAGCGCATCATTCAATTTAAGCATGGACATAGGATTGTTGCCCCAACGGACCCCTGCCATGCGACGAAGAGCGTTGATCCTTTGCACTGATGCAGTGACTATACCATCAACCGCACGTCGCAATAATAGCTTGTTGTCGATGGTAATGCCCAGGAAACGGACCCTTGTTGCACAACGAATTGAGTGGCCTCGAATATTCAGCGACAGACGTATTGACTTCCATCGCGCTCCCGGGAAGAGCATGAAGGCCGATTTTTCCGCTGATAAAGATAGGATAGGAATATGGAAAGGGGTCATGGTTCTATGGGCTGACGTTCGGCAATGCGATCTTGTGCATGAGATCAGAAGTTCAAGCAAGATTAGAAATTAAGCAACGTGGAATAGGTAGGCTTGCTTTAGGAGCTCACGGGAATACATCAAATCAGGGAGTACAAAGTGATATGGGATGGACATCATTTGAGGGCAGGGAACTAGCAGCAAGATAAAATTTGAGAAGCGATTGAGAGAAATGGGGAGGAGCGTTGGGATAGGAAGGTTTTCAGCTACTTGTACATGAAGAATGTCGATACAAAGTGGAGGAAGCGAACCAGGAAATTGACTGGTAAATACTTAGAAAACAGCAGGTGGCCAAACCAAAAAGAACTATCGGTTAATAAGAAAGTGAAGGAAACGGAGACTGACATGTGGAGAATCGGCATGATTAAGAAGTCCGCACTAGAGATCTATCGAACTTTTAAGCAGGAAATTGCCAAGGAAATGATCTATTATAAATACTCGGGGTAGTTCGATCTCTACTGTTTGAGGCCGAGTATTGCGAACCAAGACATATCGGGCCAAATACGAAGGGTTAGACACGGTATGCAGTGCGTGTGGAGAGGAAGAAGAAACTGCCGAACACTTGATAATGTTCTGTAAAGGGCTTCACCCTATAGTTCAGGATGATGGCGCAGAGGTTTTCAAAGCACTAGGGTTTAGGGACAGGGAGGGTAAATTAGACATTATGCAGGTAGACTTGACTAGAAGGAGGTTATCTGATTGGTGGCTAAAGTCAAGGCACGAGTGAAAATTAAACCCTTCACTGCAAAGTACGAATCCTCAACCTCACCATTTAAAGGAAAAAAAAAGAGATAAATCTAATGGTTAGTTCACTAAGTACTACGGCTAGGTGGCGTTATCCGCCGCCCGATCTAAAGGGTACAGCCACATTCATCCATCCATCCATCAGAAACGAAACGCAGGCTAAAAAAACCCACGTGCACGTAGGGCCGAGTCTTGTTTGGTCGGTTAGAGTGGTAGCATGATTAAGAAGTCCGCACTAGAGATCTATCGAACTTTTAAGCAGGAAATTGCCAAGGAAATGATCTATTATAAATACTCGGGGTAGTTTGATCTCTACTGTTTGAGGCCGAGTATTGCGAACCAAGACATATCGGGCCAAATACGAAGGGTTAGACATGGTATGCAGACTGCAGTGCGTGTGGAGAGGAAGAAGAAACTGCCGAACATTTGATAATGTTCTGTAAAGGGCTTCACCCTATAGTTCAGGATGATGGCGCAGGGTTTTTCAAAGCACTGGGGTTTAGGGACAGGGAGGGTAAATTAGACATTAAGCAGGTAGACTTGACTAGATGGAGGTTATCTGATTGGTGGCTAAAGTCAAGGCACGAGTGAAAATTAAACCCTTCACTGCAAAGTACGAATCCTCAACCTCACTATTTAAAGGAAAAAAAAAAAAGATAAATCTAATGGTTAGTTCACTAAGTATTACGGCTAGGTGGCGTTATCCGCCGCCCGATCTAAAGGGTACAGCCACATTCATCCATCCATCCATCAGAAACGAAACGCAGAGGCTGAAAAAACCCACGTGCACGTAGGGCCGAGTCTTGTTTGGTCGGTTAGAGTGGTAGGTGTCTTTCCAAGAAACTGGTAGGTGTTCTGTGGTGTTCTGTGGTATTACAGGTCTGTGTGAACGCAGGGATAACATCTCTATTCTCATCGTTTGTGTGCTCGTGGTTTGCACCTTGCTTTTCACAGCGATCGCTTGCCGCTAGCGGCGGGCGACTTGCCGTGTGCTACTGCCGTTCGTAGGTCAAGAACTACAAGAAACGTTCCGAAAATGCCAAAGGCACCGAAAGCGCGGAAGAAGATTCTTCTGGCCGCACCGGTTTCGACGCGATGGCCTACGATTGACGGCGAGTGTCGTGCTCGGCTGTTGGAACGCTTTCGGAGCATGACTGCGCCCTCGGATCCCTCGAAGCTGTCTTACCTCGTGCTGGGGTTTAACGGTGCTGCTCGAGCTTTGGAACAGGATCAGCTGTCGGCGCTGCTACTTAACTCCTCTGCGGATCCCCCGAGGCTATTGCACGGGCTTATCAAGTTGGCGCGAAACAAAAACACCCCCGTAATCTGTGCCAGTGAGTTGCACGAGTGGGTGCCCAGTGTACGTTCTTTGCTGGCGTTGGGCCTGCGGCGTGCGGCGCCCGCTACCAAGTCAGTCGACGATTTTCTGAAAGCGGTGCGGCTAAATGCCGGTGCTTACACCGATAGGGCATCTGGAAATGACAACACTGTGGCATCGAAGAATGAAAATGAAAGCGCTGATAATCCATCCGTTGAGGTAATAACCGCAGACCCCATTTCTAGGGTTACCGAGGAGTCTGTTACTGTGGATGGAAAAACGAGCGAAGCCAAGACAGCTCGTGCGCCGTTCTCCGAAGGAGCTGCCTTTACGAAAACCAAGGACACATCTGAAGCGCAGTTGGGAATGCTCAATTCGGTAAAGTGCCCCACCGAAGGTAGAGCAGCCTCGTTGGTTGGTGTAGACATTGAGCTTCCTGAAGAAGACGGCTTAGGATTTCCGGACTACGATTGTGACAGCGTTGTTGAGGTAGTAGAATCGTCGTCGTGTGCTCCGCACAAGACGAAAGCAGTTGCTGTGCCCCGTACCGTCCAAGCATCATGTTTGGTGAAGGCCAATATCAAGCAAGTTCTGCCGAAGGGGAAGACAAAGACGAAAAAGAAGCGTGGAATAATTAAGGCGATCAAATAAACTTAAAGCTCTGCCGGCGTCAACAGCCTTGCTTGTGTGTACATGTGCACTGTGTCACGAGTAAGGCACATCAGTTTGTGAGGTGGTGAATACGTTGCATTTGTATGCCAGGTGAAGATAATGTGGCTAACAATTGATGCAGCTTGGTAATCTACCGGCTCACTGATATGTTGCATTTGACATAAAGGCAGCATAATCACATTAGACCTAACGTGCTCAAATATAATGATGGGGGTCATTGTTGTTGGCCTCTGTGCATTAATAAACAAAAGGATTTGGCAGTGAAGTGACGATAACATTAACGCAACATTACGAACTTCATGACCTACCACACAGACCATCAAGATGGCAGCTTCAGTGATGTCAGTGCAAGCCATCAATTCTTCAGTGCAAAAAGTTTGTGCCCCGGAAAGAATGAGTGTAGAGAGCATGAAACTCCTGTATGCAAGAGTGCATGGGCATTGTGTAAGGCTTTTTCATTTGCTTCTTTTCTGCAGGGGCACTGAAGATAAAATAGCTTTACTTATTAGATAATAATCAGCTGATCGTTATGGTGGTCGGTTCTGTATTGACTGAGCTTGGTGGTCACCAGTGTCTTTCCAAGAAATTGTGAGATAACAAACGTATTGATGCAAAGTCAGCACTTTATTAATGGGACATTACAACAGCAGTGTGCATCACAGCAGAACACTACAGGGATTTGAGGATTCTATTGCTGCAAGATGCTTGCACAGTATTT
This sequence comes from Rhipicephalus microplus, assembly GCF_043290135.1. Lineage (NCBI taxonomy): Eukaryota > Metazoa > Arthropoda > Arachnida > Ixodida > Ixodidae > Rhipicephalus > Rhipicephalus microplus. The sequence continues at coordinate 219,666,855 of NC_134700.1, forward strand.
GTGCATTTTCCTTAGTTTGTATTAACCCGAGTCTGAAAAATGCAGAGAAATACATAAATAGCAGGAAAAGAGGGCAAGGCTTGTGAAGATATTGTGTCTGGCAGAAGAGTCCATGTGGCCAATGACTGCAGATCACCATGTTTGTCCATAGTTTTTCCTAAAAAAGGCTTACTTGCAGACACAGTACAGAACATACTTGCAAACTTAGAATATAGACCTATTTTTGGACAAAAAAAAAAACATGTTAAAATTGCAAGTTTGGCAATCATGACATTAAATGCAAAATACAGTAAGAAGCCAAGTATAGAGAACCGTATTAGTGCAGTGTGTGTGCAAAGTTGTGAAATAAAAGTGTACATGAGCATAACGGTCGTGGCATCAACTTTCACATAGTGGGAAAGTGCACATAAAGGAATTGTGCTACCGTTACTATACATTACTAAAGCATGTTTTAATTACATTGCATAATTAGAATGTAATGAACGTACAAGGTGTCCAACAAAGTGTGGCACAGCTTATACAGAAGATCAATGTTTAAGAGACCAGCAGTACCGATTGCAATGCATACAGGAGTATTTGTCTCTATACTTCAAACAATTGCTCAAGAACTCTGTGTAAGTGATAACATTCAGCTGATGCTGTAGAGCACCAAGATGTGGCAAAACCTTGATGTACAGTGCTCATGAAATGAAGCTTCACATCATAGCTTCAAATATATGTGCAAGTGATCAAGGTAACCATGTCGTCCCACTACAAATGTAGTCGCTGCAAAGCTAATTTTTTCTCTGATGTAAGTGAATGAGCCAATATTACGCCGATGTGACACAACAAACTGATTTGGTGTAAAACAAAGCACGTGCACTGCACAGCCCCAAATTGACTAATTTTATAAGCATTATACACATTTCCAGAAAGGCTTATTGAATGCCTCAACATCATTGGCTGCAGGCACAACTCGACAACTTCATATTGACACTCTTGAATAGTCGAACCTTTGTGTAGTTTCTTTATCAAAAAAACTTATCAGAACAAGTGCACTTCACCGTAACCAAAGTATCCCGAACCTTTGGTGCAGAAATTAACTCACGGTCAGCCCATTGTAAATGCCCCTCCAAAAATAGACTGTGCAAAACAGACTGCTACGTTTCCACTTGAGATTGAAGGAGAGTGAGCAAGTTATACAAAAACGCGCTGATAAAGAAGGCGGTTGGTGCCCGACAAAGGCTACTACTTTTGTCGAAACAGTGGCTACAGTGAAATTCAACATTATAAGATTTATTTAGTACAATATATGCATGGATATGACAGCTGTCTTTTTTGCTTGGCATGTCTACAACAATTATAACCACTCTCCTCTTCCGCAGGATTGGGCAAGTAGTACTTGTGTAGTGATGACAAAGCAAAGTTCTCAGTAGTGGAAGGTAAAAGTCTGCGAATTCCAGTACGTACATCATACCAGGCAACAGAATAAGGAATGAGACATCCTTGTCACATCCTTTACCCAATCATTTGCTTACACTTTCAATCTCACACCATCTAGCCTAAAGAGAATGTGTTAGCGAGCCTGTAACGGTGAGAGTAATACTCAGAGGACTGGATAAACTTTAGCTACAGTAAGAAATTTTGTCACACAATACACGACCTTTAGTGACCCAAGTGTCCCGATGCACACTTGCACAGGCTAGCATTGCATTAAATAAACTGCCCACTATGTTGTACCATAATGCCCACAAACACAGCTGCATACTACATTAGTAGTTCACATTTCCATAATAATTCTAATGGTATGTGTATGTTTCCTAATATTTCCAACTAAACCATGCCTCTTCATGTTATATTAATATACATAGGGTGGACTTGTATACTTCTCATAATAATGTTTATGTCTCACGGTGCTGACTTAACTGACACTGTGGAATAGTACTGCCAGAGAGGCAAAAAATCACCATTGAGGAGACAAGCTCACTCAGTTATTATGGCATCAATGAACATGAGACTTCAGTGACAGCAATTACGATGAGACAATCAGTTGCAAAGTATTGGACGTGACTGTGTCAAGTTCAATATTTTGGCACCAAAGAATGGTGATGATAGTGATACACGTTTTGGAATGTCACTCATGTTGTGACAAAACCAACAATGTATGCAGTAACGACGTGATGTGTCAGCCCATTGCTTCTATTGCTAGTATTTTAAGCTAGAGGGTAGTTAAATGACTTACCACCGAATTCAATGGTCGCAGCTTGTAGTATTCGTCTCCTGCTTATAGCAGCATGTGCCAATATTACCTTTGAATAGCACTTATTTTCCATTTGTCCTGGCAAATGGCTTCAATTGCTTGCTTTCATTTTTTTATTTCAACTAAATCTATAATAGCTAGGATCATCACTGAAATGTTACTGCTACATTATACCAAGCTTTCACAACTTAAGTTGTAGCTGATATTAACTGTGCTGTACCACTGCACAAGTGTGATTTATTGTAGTGCTATTGCTACCTTATTTTATTTCATAATCATACCAGATTTCAAAATCAAAATTAAATGTCTTATTTCAAAATCATACTTTAATGCTGCAATGTACAGAGAATAAACATGCTAGTATATACTATATGAAAGAAAGTTTGCTAGTAAAAGTATTGGGAATATTAACATTGAATTACCACAGAAAAAGTAAAATTGTAGAACAGTCGCATTTGGTGACTAGATTCTATAAGCTATGACTAGCTGTGCGCACTATGTGGCCTTTATTGCCAAACTGTAAGTGCTCCATTATTTTCACACCAAAATATCTTACAGATAAAAAGTGTGCTGGTTGGATACACTACGATAAAAAGACTACAAGTAATTAATGTGCTACCAACACATGGGTGCTTGTTGTATGGAACACACTTGCACATTGGCAACAGAGTGTGCGACAGAGCCAGCAATACTGCTAGGTAAAATATCACCTTGAGTTCTGACCAAGCAAATCCCGTGATATTACGAGGGAAAAAAAAAGACAGGGAGCCATTGCAGACAAATCGTCTACATGTCCAACAACCATTCGATGGGAAAGGTATCACCTTCAGTGAGTGCTAAAAACAGTCCTTGTAAAACTGACTGTGGATAGTACAATAAAAACAAATAGCACCGGGCAAGCTATGGTTTTACAATGGGAGCTGCACCCTCTTCTTCTTCATCTTCTTCTTCAACAAGAGAGTCGGTACTGCCACTGCTGCATGGAGCGCGCTTCTTCTCTCGGACATGCCTGTTGCAAGAAAGACGAGCCGGCATGAACATCTAGACCTCTTGAGGAAAGCGTAGAGCAAGCACAGTCATTCTGTCTAAAGCTCTACTGCCGCCTGAGCAATTACACTTCTCTGTGAGGCTGATTCTTTCACTAGTAGAACTACGAAAAGTCAATCAAGACAAGAGTTTTAAGGTTGGCACAGGTAACGTAGAATGATGCTGCCAAAGAACAGGGTGCCTTCGATCAGCATCATTTCCACAAGACACGGAAAAATTAATTTTGTTGTTCGATGTGCCAAAAAATGTGGGAGGACACGTAAGCTTCGAATGTAAGTGTGAAACGCGATAGCATACTGGAACCCCATCCTGACTACCTTCTCACTCACTTGCCGTTCTTCGCTTGACGGTGGACATCTCGACCACATTGTGAGAAAAGGAATATCTGTGTGCGTGAGATTGTCCATTCTACACTCTCCTGTAGGGTTCACAGTGTTCTCTTGAGTCCGTACGATTGTGACCGTAACGAGAGCCTGAAAGGCATCTTTGCCACAATACGAGTGTGGTGGGATAAAGCACATTGAATATCTGAAGGGGTCACGGTCAATTGGACATTGACAATATTAATCTTTCGAGAAGTTCGAACAGTAAAATTCCAATGCAAATTGAATTGAATATTAAACACTATTCGAAATTTCGAATATTTGCACACCCCTAATGTACACGGGTGCTCTTGCATATCACCCTCCAGTCGAAATATGGCCACCACACCTGGAAATCAATCTCGCACCCTCGAGTTAAGCAGCGCAACACCGTATTCACTAAGCTGTCATGATTAAGGGCACACACAACACATCGTCCTTGGACACACTGATGGCATGCGTGTTGCATTGCTGAACGATGCACATGTGAAAGTATGCCTGGATGTGATCCACAAGAAACATGTTCCATGCTGTGGTCAGTCACTTAGCACAAAGAGCAACGCCTGGAGTGAATTTGAAAAGGCATACCGCCGGCACACATCCAGCAGTTCAATGCAAGATGGGTCCATCTGCACATCACCGTCAACCGAAAGTTCCAGACGGCTAAGTGCTTCACAAAACTGCATGCCCATCTCTTCAAGCTGAGCCACACCTAGGTGATAACCCTGCAATGAAGAAGAGAACAAGAATGAAATCACCACACTTCCCAACTTCAGAAATCAAGGAATCCATAATGGGACATGGTATGAAGCGCATCTAAGCACTTCAGAAATAGTAGTGCACGAATGTGTACAGCAAAAACACAATATGTAGCTTGCCGATACCTTCGCTTTATTGTAATTTTACTAACAGTTCGAACTTGTGAATAGCATATCGGAACGATTTTCCAAAAGCTGCATTTTATTCCCGCATTTCTGTGAGAAACAATCCTCAGGTGCTATGTAAACCTTACACGATGCAGCCATTAATAGCCAAGAGCTCTTCGTAAATTGATGTTAAATGCCACCCATAGATAAAAGCTAAACACAGGTTTTTTGACACCGAGTTTTTTAAATGACTGTAATCATCACCATATCAACAAGTGTTGATCGTAGGTAAATAAAGTATGCATTGCAACTAGTAGTAAACTGAAAGACCTCTTCGATTTATTCATTCCAATCAGATCTCAATATTTTTACCATTTTTTCGACACCATGGCTATTAAAGGTGTTCCACTGTTTGATTCTGCCATATTGGTTTGATATCCTGCTCTCTCTCCCTCCTTGTTACTCCTCAACATACCGATCAATCAGTCACATTTGTAAGCTAGATGTTTCAGTTGCAATGTGTATTCTATAACTGTCCACTTCTTGAATCACACACTTCTAAAATGCTTTGAAGTTGATTGATATGTGAGGTTTAACGTCCCAAGACCACCGTATGATTATGAGAAACGCCGCAGTGAAGGGCTCCAGAAATTTCGACTACCTGGGGTTCTTTAACGTGCACCTAAATCAGAGCACACGGGCCTAAGGCATTTTCGCCTGCATCAAAAATGCAGCTGTTGCAGCTAGGATTAGATCCTGCGACCTGCGGGTCAGCAGCCGAGTACTTTAGCCACTAGACCACTGGGTCAGAGCAGAATTCTTTAAAGTTGGTTGTAGAAACAGATCTGTGAATAAATGAGTAAGTAATGAAGTAAACTAAGCGACAACTTTTCCGAGTTCGCTGTGCTTGATGCATTGCAAAGAGGAGTGAGTATGAGATCTGTGGTTGACACAGGACAATGTGAAGAGACAGCACACTCACAGCATAGATGCCCTGGTCACACCCAGCTGTGGAGCATTCGTACGTGTAGCTCAGTGGAATTCCAAATTGCCGCCAGGCTGTCACTCGGGCTGTTGACTCCTTACTCCGCTCCACGTCAAAGCAACACGACTTGTATGTGAATGCAGGGCTCACTTGGTGCAAGATTGCAGCTAGCACCTGCTGGATGCAAAGTTTGTTTTCACTATGTTCTATGCAACTACATTCAACTTACACAATTATAATATGAGATTCAACACATTGTTCTCTTTAAAGTACCAGCTCATAGTAATATTATCATAAAAAAACCCTGCATAACAGGAGGTTTTGTTCTTAATATTGGTGTTCCAAATTTCTGCCTCGTATTATTTACAGATATGATTAAGAACTTACTCGAAAAACAAAGCTTTTCTTGAAGTTTCGATCTCGCTACAGTCGCGTGGCAATGGCTCGGCTTTATCACCTTCACATTCTTGTGTAGCAAGGGCAGAATGAGCATTGGAGGCATTTCTTTTTTTGTTGCTGAGATTTTCAAACATGTGCTTTGACAGGAGACATGTGCATGCGTGAACCTAGCTGCAAGATTTTAGGGGATCGAAAACAGTGCCCGACTGCTTTGAAGACAAATTTCATCACAGCTGTCGAGAAAATCGGCAACAGTGTGGCCAGGAGGCAGTTAGGCGTCACAGAAAAAAGTGTACGCGAATGACGACGCCAAAAAAAAAACAAGAAAACACTTTTCACGTGTAGCGAAAAATGGAAAAGATTTTGCGGCCTGAAAAATGGGACATTTCCAGAAATTGAACTCGATCTTGAACAAAGCCTGCCTACTGCTGCATTCCTGGGCCATTGGCTGACCATGGTCCTCGAGAGTCGCGGCCCACTGTGCTGAGTCAGCTGCTGAATGTTATTCAATGGTGTCGCACATCCGCGTATTGACAACCGTGCCTGCCAGAGCCTCCGTGCCACTTCTCCCTTCTGCACAACGACTGGCACAAGATGGGAGGACAGTGTTTCGAAATGTGAAGGGCGGCATTTTTTTATTTTCCCTTTAATATTGAGGAACTCTACGTGCTCAACAGGCTTTTGCAGTAGCAAAGCTGAACTCTTGACAGTTTAAAACTTCCGCAGCGCGTGATTGCCAATTAGTCCTGTGCATGTAGATTATTCTGCTTATCGCTCTCCTGTCTTTCCTTCACTAGCGTGCTTCATGAAGTTTTCTTCTTTACCTATAATGCACTCTTGCAAATCCTTTCTCGTCCGTCAGTCGCAAACCACGTGACGAACATCCACAACCATCACACATTACTAGATTGTTTCATTAAAATGCATTAACAACAGAACACGTATCGATCATTTACCTCACAAATATTATCATCTTCTTCAGGTTTGTCATGAAGCAACCATGAACGAGATGGCGAGCAGCCATAGAGAAACGCATTGAAGTGTCTTGAGTGGCCATGGAAGTCGCACATGACCTGCACCACATTCACAGCATCAGAAATAAAATTTCATACTCCCCATCATACATTTGCACAGGTGAAAAGAACATCTTTCTACAAAGAAATAGTATCAAGAAAGTCTATTCTGAATTTGAAGCTAATGAATGCAGCAACAACTAACAACAGACAAGAACTTTTTTTATGGTCTCTTCAGGTGCTACAGGCCAAAAGTTTAAGTACGCTTGCTCTGATGACAAACAGGGTTCTGTAAAACAGTCGAGCCCACATATAACAGCCCCACTTAGAACGAATGATATCCGCATGACTGTAGAAATATACGTATTTCAATTACACAATATCTCACTAACAACCAGCATCCCTGAGTACTGCAACAGCCGTCAGCACGTCGTAGCATATGCCAGTCGGACACTGATTCGAGCAGAGACGAACTACACCGTCACCGAGCGAGTGCTTAGCAGTCTGACCGTATCTACATGGTTGCGAGTTCACAATAGTGGCCGATCACCACTCACTATGCTGGCTTGTGGGACTTCGTGACCCGTCTGGGCGGCTGGCTCGTTGGGCGTTGCGCCTCCATGAGTACAGCTTTTCTGTTACCTATAAGAGCGGGCGATTTCACACAGATGCCGACTGCTTATCCCGGCTTCCTTCAGTACACGCCAATACTGACGACGATGACATTGATGACTATTTAGTTTCTGTCTCGTCCGGCTTCCCAGATACCAGCAGCTTCAAACGTGAGCAGCAGCGCGACCCTACTCTGAAACTCTTGCTCGAAGCTGCACATAACTCCGTCGACAAGCACTTTAAAATTTAAAATGGCTTGCTGTATAAAAGAAACTATTCAGCCGATGGCCTCCCGTTGCTTCTAGTGGTGCCGGAAAGCCTGCGCCAGGTCGTCCTTCGTTCTGTGCACGATGACATAACATCCGGTCATCTCGGTTTCACACGTACGCTACATCGACTACGTGAGAGGTTCTACTGGCCGAAAATGTGGAAGACCACAAAACAGTACGTCGCCAGCTGCGCTATATGTCAGCGCCACAAGCGATCCACCACTGCCCCGGCAGGTTATTTGCAGCCCATCCCTCCACCGACATCCCCTTTTGAAAAAGTCGGCATCGACTTGCTCGGACCCCTTCCTAAGACCCCATCGGGCCACCGATATGTTATAGTGTGCGTGGATTATTTAACGCGTTATACAGAAACGGACGCACTGACATCGGCCACAGCAGCCGCTGTTTCTTCTTTTCTGTTACAACGGGTCATACTGCGTTACGGTGCTCCACGGGTTGTCATCAGTGACCGTGGACGACAATTTATCGCCGATGTGGTTGAAGAAATTTTTCGCCTCTGTGGCTCCTCTTATCGCCACTCCACCCCTTACCATCCGCAAACTAACGGTCTCACTGAGAGAACAAATCGAACTCTCACAAATATGCTATCGATGTACGTTGATGCTGACCACAGGAACTAGGACGCCGTCTTACCATTTGTTACTTACGCGTATAACACCGCCAAGCGTGAAGTTACTGGACATTCGCCCTTCTTTCTGCTTTACGCACGAAATCCACAGAGTTTTCTGGACACTCTATTACCTTTCTCGCATCAGAAAGATCTGTCCATTGCTCAGACGTTGTGTCGCGCTGAAGAAGCACGTCAACTAGCGCACCTTCGAACATTGTCTTCGCAAGAACACAGCAAGAGTCGCTACGATGCCAAGCATATCTCCATAGAGTTTTCTCCTGGTGACTACGTGTGGCTGTGGACTCCTGTTCGTAGAAAAGGATTGTACCGGAAGTTTCTAGCAAACTATTCCGGCCCATTCGTGATAGTCACTCGTCTCAGTGACGTGAATTACGTTGTCGCCCGAGTCACAGCCAATAACCGGCGTTCGCGCACTACGCAAATTGTTCACGTAGCCCGCCTCAAACAGTACCATCATAGGCCTATTTAACTCGCTCGGCGAGCTTCGTCTGCCGCCGGGGGAAATGAAACGAAGATGCGCGAGCCTACGGGACACGGAAGAAGAAGAAGAGTAGCGGAGCAGCGCCTGGACTGTGTGGTTGGGTAGAAGCGTTCTAGGCCTACGCTGCTCTTTCACAATGCCATTTCACCTCATCTTTAAATAAACACGGTCACTCGTAACAGTACCATTGACCAGTTATAGCGAACGGAGCCGGCGCTCCGGCGACTTCCTGGGACCCCGCTTTCAACCGCCGATAAGCCATCGGCGAGGTGCCCATAGATTTCTATTATTGCGATAGCAATTATACGGACAGTCTCGACTGGTTTTTGCTGTCACCGTCATAACCGTCAGTCACGTATATGCATATTATATATATATATAAGGAAAGAAGTGTATACTTAAAGGCTCGTTTTTCTGTGCTTGCCACAATAATTATGAGATCTAACAGACAATAATGCCAAGGAAAGTATACGGGAAGTTATTAGACCAATTGTAATGTAAATGTGAAGAAAGAAAAGTGGGTGAAAAGATAACATGTTGTGGGCAGGAACCGTACCTGCTACCTTCGAATAATATATATATATATATACACACACACACACACACACACACACACACACACACACACACACACACACACACACACACACACACACACACACATACATACATACACACACACACACACAGGCGGGAAAGGATGCATTAGCCTCCTCTTTCTGCAAGGCGAACATAGCCTTTCCAGCCGGGCTAGTCTGCGCGCTTATCTCGCCAGCGAACAAGGGCGGGGGGGGGGGGGCAGGTTTGTTATAGGCGGGTTCGACTGTACTACTGCACATTACTGATAAAGAAAAAAATGTGTCCTGTGCGAAGCGCATTAAGAAGATACATCATCAACACACAATGCTTCAAGACTCTCATGTTGCTCTCTACCGCATTTTGCTAAATTTTAAAATACTATATGCATTCATGCAGCTGGGAGTTTCCTAGCGACAAAAAAAAGTAAAAATAAATGGAGGTGTGGCTTGAAAGAAATCGTCATAAAGCTTGACCGCCATTCACAAATTAGATATCAATAATACAATATCTAAAATTCTGTTGGGTGACTGACCAATGGAGTTCGTCCTTGGTGGGCCAAATAGGCTAGAAGTGCTTTGGTGTGATAGATTGTGGGGTGCAAGTCAGGATCTGGGAATGACCATTGCCGGTTCAGATCCTGGCCCGCCAACGAACAGCGGTGGCTGCACGGAAACAATATGTTAGCACAAATAAAATGCTTTCAATTCATCTAGGTTTCTCTCTCTTTTATCTCTTCCATTCTTGTACTAACTCTTCTTCTAATAAATGGTGAGCTGAACTTATCTATGCACATCGACTAGATAACACAGATATGCTTAACTTTTAAGGCACCTTGTTCTCTTAAGCAATGAGTATGATGTCTACTGTTTATAAGAGTTATGCTTCGGGCAGCAATTTTTGTCTTTTGTATGAGATGTCTCTTACAAGCAGGGTACCTCGTATGCGTTTTCTTATCAACCCGCAGTTTAAAATCTGTAACGGATTTCCGTTTACTGAGAGTCGACTGTATATCAGTGTTTCTTATAAAGGGGTTCAACTGTACACAGGTCTAGGTTTTTCGAAACCTATTGTTCCACTGCCACTGGTGACTTAAAAAGTGCACAGTATGGTCTCATCTTAGCCCTTTGATGCCCAGAACTTTTGCTTCTCTTCCATCACTTTTGGTCCAAATATACAGCAAAGCTCAAGTAAAAGAAGCTAATTTACTCGGTTATAACAGAGTAAGAAAATGAGTGTGTGAATTGGCAACAAAAGAGCTTTTCCAGCAGAGCCTGATAGCTGATCCCCTGCAGTCGTATTTCGTTGTTGAGACGGGCGACAACAAACCGCAAGGGGTTAAAGGGGAACACCTAATATGTATTTCACCATCATTAAACAAGATATATAGAAAGCCTGCAGGTTATTATTTAACTGTTTGTACAGTACTCATGGATTCAGATCCGACATAAAATTGTTTGTATAACGACTAGTATGAGCAATTGCTCGAGATAACCATTTCACGTCACAACCAATCTGTTCTCTAAAGATAATGTGGCTCTAATTTATTTATGCATTTGGGTTGAAATGATTCCAATATGAGCTAAAGTGAAAATGATGGAAACAAAAGTATGTGCATTATTTAGCCCTGAATTATCCTGTTTCAATTCACGAGTACTGAACATTTGCCTAATGCACCACACCAGAAACACCGTCTTGATAAAGTTTAAGAAATGCTGCAGTCGTACCGTAATCATCAGTTAAATGCCCTGTTTACAAGAAACCCTCACATAGACACAGAACACAAGCTCTAGTTATACAGTGCAAGTGGTAAGGGACTGTCTGGTTCCATCGAAGTGACTTTTCAAGTTGGCTTGTTATCAGAAGTATAATAAAGTTAGGTGTTTCCTTATTATGGCACTCTGAGCCAAGTCTCACTGTCATTAGACACACTCGCCCATTACTATCAGAAGCATGAGCAAGCATATTTCTATCCTGCCTTCTCCCATGTACTGGCACTGAACGACTACATTATGTTTCCATAGACAGTCCCACATTTTCTTTTCACAAAGATTTTGCAGCGGCAAAATTGGATGTTCTGTATTGCAATATTTAGTGAACTCGTCTGCTATGGTTGGCAGCGCAAGCAGCATGTGTTATGCATAGCGTTTGTGTAAGCGACTGTGGCTCACATACAAAGCACAACTTCCTCAAAAGCAAGAGTGTGTGGCTTCTTGTTAGAAATTTACTTATTCTTGTGCAAGGCAGCCATTTCATACTCTCAGCATAACTGTCAGCACATGACCTATCCACCACAATTGTCCATTTGAAATGTCTAAATCTTACAGAGGGCCTTTTAAAAACGAGCTGTACGTGACACGAACATGCCTAAGTCGCCATGAAAAAAATAGCCACTGTCACACATACCTAACCATTGCACCCAGTTTAATGTAAAAAATTCAGTGCAGTAAAGGTAAAGTGCAGTGCTGTGCAGTGGATCTGGATAAAATAATACTAAATTTAAGTTACTTTAAGTTCAAAGGTGTAGTCATATTCCCACGTTTCTAAGCAACGGTGCAACAAGACTCAAATAATATGCTCATGTGCACACTGCCGTAAAAACATAATTATCCAGAATTAGAGTGAGAATGTATGAGGGAGGCTTCCTTACCATCCATTGATGACTCCATCAGGATTAAGCATTGGCACAATTTTGAACACAAAGGTTTCACGGACTCGCTGTGCAACTGGCTTGTCACTCAGGAGGAAATCGATTATCCCTGCAAATGAAAAGAACACCTGTATCGCAGCCATTAGTGTGTTTAATACTGTGAGGACAGTATGTTTGATAAAAAAGGTAATGTAGATTGCACCTTTCTTTAAAACTACAATCTGATATACCCTAATGATAAAAAGGACACAAATGCAACTAGTGATAAAAACACACATTGCTATACTTCCACTTCCTACAAGGTCATAGGAACAGCTGCAGCATACAAACAAAAAGACTGTTTTAGATTCATTTGTGCACACCTTAAACATTGAAATTTGTACCACACAGAAAAGAAAAAAAAAGGAAACATAACAGGGAGTTTTCAAAAAAAAAAAAATCCCTAAGCACTCTGCATGTGCTGGCTTTGCATCACAAAGGTGCAAGTTTAAATGAAGTGTAACGCTCACAGTAATGCTCGGTAGCCACTGTAGCGCTTATAGCACTACAGTTGCCAGAAAGGCAAGGATGCCAAGAACAATAGTTCAATGATGATACAATAATGATACCTTTGGAACATGTACTCTTTAAAACTGTTAATTAGAAGGTGTAGTAGTTCAGTTTCTTGAAGTAGTGGCAACAAATTCACAGGTAATAACAATTTACTCTTTGAGTCCGTACTACTTGCCATCATCAGCCCAGACAATCTCAACTTTGAGTCGCTATCCTGACAACTGTTCCTACATACACAAGCTATTTTCCAGCCAATCTTTGTTGGAGGTATTAGATGGAAGAATTCATTTAATAAGATATTATTTATAAATTTATTTACTCATAATGTCACTCACTGCCCAGAAATCGAGCCAGGTTGGTTTCGCTTAGTCGTTGTTACTTTAATGCGAGCGTGGTGGAGTCTTTACAGAGACGAGAACTGAATCTGAAAGGAATACGCATCTAGATGGGGTGTTTTTGACTATGTACACTGCTGCAATGTTAAAGGGTGTAGTGTACACGTATCCCGAAGGAGTGTGGCCACCAGCGTGGGTCCGGTCTTAGCGAGCCACAGGGCATGCGTTAACCGTCGCCATGGTGAGAACACGATACTGCTCAAATTTGCAACACTTTATTGTCTGTGGCAACACCAAAACGCAGTACAGCCCATTGCAAAGGCACGGCAGGAAAGCAAGTAGGCTTACCCATGCCACAGGCATAAAAGTACTACACAGGGTGCCACGAGCACCTCTTCGCGGTAAAGGTGATCCACGGAGACACAGGGACCAAGGCCCGGTTGCTCGAGCGAGGGCAAAGGCGCTCGCGTTGGCGTCGGAGGGAGACGGGTCGGCGTAGCTAGGCCACGCACCAGGACACCGTCGCGCCCTTCAGTCGTGCGTACGCAGTGGGACAACAAAAGGTGAGCGTTCGCCTAGGGCGCGAGGCGCCGCCAGGGAAGTCCGACGAGCCCCCGAGCGACGGGAGTCGACGGACGGAAAAGATTGCATGGCTCACCGTCTGCAGTCCCGGAGAGTATCTCTCCGCTCCCGACGCAGCGCACGAAAACGTCTCTGGAGACTCCGCGCGCGGTGCCACAGTCAACATCCGCTACCGGGTGAGGGGATTAAACGTCACTCCGCTCTCCCAGCGCGGCAGACAGTGAGGAGGGGAGACATGTCGGGACATGAGAACGGCAAAAAAGGCGGCAAAGCCCACGCAAAGGAAGCAGGCAAGCCTCAATTCTCACAAGGGATGTCTCGGTAACAGTGGTGTCATCTTATTTGTGTAAATATTTAACTCAGATCAAAGCTTACCTTTCATTATCCACGAAGAATTTGTTTCACCGGGATGTACTCGAGCCATCAGCAGTATGTATGGCCTGGATACTGTTAACAGATGAAAATAGTAGGTTAGGAAGTATTTGCACAACTAGATAGACAAGACCACTTCACTGCAAAAATTAGCGGTACCATTTGAAGCAGAAACGATGAAAGAATTTCACTTTATAAATAAACCTAGTTCGTGGTTATATATGAGATTTCTCTTTCTCTCACTAAATCAATCAGTGAGTATGCCATCGGTACACTAACTATAGAACAACTGCATCTTGCACACCCATGCAATTTACACATAGCAGATCCTCAGATCAGTGATATTTAGCTTGCACATAAAGTTATGCTTATGATAAAACATCAACTGAGCACACAAGCCAAAGTGAATACATATATGTCGTAATATTCGATTGCATAATCTAAGATATTGAATGTCTGCTCATTTATTGCTACGTGAATAGTGCCTGGTATGCACAAGTAGTTCCGAATTTAAATTTTGCTCATTTCTCTTACTCGTCTTACACATTATGAAAAGACTGATTTGTGCATGCAATTCCGATGTAACAAAATGCACTGCTGATTAAGCCAGATCGTGATCACATATCTGAGCGATGATTGAATCTCTTCTGCAACTTGGCTGGAAGGAGACAAACATGATAAAGAATAGATCAGGCTCGACTGTGATAGAAAAAAGTGGCTTTGTGTCACTGGTATTCAAAACTATACAAAAATATACAAAGGAGCTGATATAATTTTATTTTCCATTAGTATGTGATCTACCACTTCATAATGCACCTTAATTTCAGTTGGAACACAATACTACCCCCCAGCAAGACTATTCAGGATATTTCACTAATACTCCTTCTTTAATTAATGCACAAAGATTTTATATCCAGGCGCTTAGTGGATCCGTTTTAAAGGATTGAAATGGCCATGGATTTGTGAACCAACAAGCCTTGCACAACTAGCTGGAAATGTAATGGTTTTTCATTTTAAGGTGTGTTGTGTAGGCATTATTCCCCTCAGTGATGTTCCATACAACGCCGAAAAATTCCCATTCAGAGGCACGAAAATCCCCTATTTCAGGTATTTTTCCCTACAAACATAGACGAAATTCCCAGCATATTTCCCTGCATAACAGTACCAATTTCCGCCCCCATCCACACAGACACATACTATAATTACGTGTCACGTACTGGCGACTTTTGAAATCAGGACTAGCCCCTCCACTGTCACACAACAAAAGCACGACTTTATTTTAATTCATATACTGTTTGTACACTGCACATTGTGGGATTCAAGTCTAACACCAATAGTTAACTAGAAATCACTCCGCGTAAATATCAGAAACAAATCCGAAAGGCTATGCTTGCGTGGTGCATGCGCCAGAACCGATTATAGCAGATGAAGGCGCACTGAGAGAGGTAATTATCGGTCGTCATAAAAGAATTCAACCATTCCTGAAATTTTCTGCAATATCACAAAGATTTCCCTTTGGCTCAAAATGACAGGTGAAAATTTCCCGAAAAAGGGGAAAATTCCCTGCATGGAACATCACTGATTCACCTGGCAGTTGCCTTCTACACTCTTGTAAAATATAGAAACTCACATTCTAAAGGTTGAGCTGTAATGGTCAGCAGAGGCACGGGGTTGCCAGCCATGGTCCTGCACAGCTCCTGTCGCTCCAGGAATATGCTACCACGGTCATACGAGCTGAGCCAAAGTTTTAGGTGTGCCTGCACACATAGCAAAATGGAAATATCCCTCTTATGAAAGCAGCTTTTTAAGCACAAAGAAGGAGCTGGGCAGAATTCTTCTCATAAGCCATCAAATTAAAATGCTGCTTGAAGATGGTAATTGGCAAATATTCATATTGAGAGTGTAAATTATCTTCACATATTACCAGAAAACAATGTCACTCATCTGGCAAGAATGACATCATTCTATGCACCCAAGGGTAAAGTGTCTACCGATGTGGTACCACAGTTGAACTTATATCTAACTCAAGGGGAATCACCAAATAGTAGTTCAATATATCCATTATTTGAAATAAGGAATGTTTCTGTGAAAATCATAAAAAATCCCTGCACAAATGGGCCTGCATCTTACCGTGAAACACAATAATTCACCAAGTTGTTGTTGCTTTAAGGTCACATCGAGAGCATGGAACTTGGCTTATACACTCATTCATTCATGCCTTCTTGTGGAATGCACATATTGGAACGAGAAGCCTTCCGCATTAATGACGCAGCACGGCTTTCCTCTTTCCTACAGCTGTTAGTTCTCCCTGGTAATACCAGTCCTTATACCACATTACACAGCTGTGCTGCGGTGAAGCTAAAAAAAATCCATCATTATATGGAGTGCAAATTAGATCAATGCTGTACGAGCCATCCATATTTTTTTTTATACACACATTGCTCATTTTTACCTCAATTGGTTGCCCAATTTTTTGGACTCAATATCCTGTTTGACACAAGCTGAAGAAACAGTGCTGAGTTGAGGCACACCTGAATATTTCTGATGAAGTACATTATCGCAGGCAAGTGCACCTGCAGGAGCACAGGATGGTGTTTAATGTATTGAATGTGAAGGTGAACTGGAGTTCAAAATATATGCATAGTACTTCTGCAAATGATTTCCGTCACACGCTACAATTGTTCAATACACCAGCGTTTCACCGACTAATATTGGAACAACGACAGTGAGTTACCTTAAGGAGAGAAAAACCGTAAGGAAAACTGTTGGCGATATAGCACACATCTCCAGCATGGGGAAAGCGGATCGTGAAGCTCAGGGTGAAGAGAGGTCCCTTGTCAGCTCGCCAGTGCAGGTTGCGCTGGTAGCTGATGCCACCACCAATACGACGCCAGCCACGGCCGTTGGCCGCATCTCGGACCGAGAACAGCAGTGGGCACTGGCCTGCACCGGCACGTTTGGTACTACCTCAATTTTAAACTCTACTTATACAGTGTTCACCATGTTATGCTAGTCTGCAGTCTAGCAAATAGTAATGAAGAAAATAACTTGTAAATTACTGTCAACGCAAGTCAGCATCAGTCCTCATGGGGCATCTTATAGTAAGGCTTCACATGAACCGTACCTATCTGAAAAAGTTTTATACACGAATTATACTGACAGAAGTATTGTGTTCTAGGCCATGGCAGCTGCATCATCTGGGAATTAATAGCTGACAAGTAATAACACAACATAACACAAGTAACTGACACAATGACAAATAATGCTCTACAGCAGAATCGTGCTGTCGATCAAAGATTTTACCTCAGTCGGATGTGTCTCACACAGGGGACTAAGATGTTTTTTGCCCTGTCATTTGTACTTGCACACAAAATATATACAAGACAGTAACAGTAGACCTTGGTTCACTTTCGGCAATTCGGAGATTCGTTGGTGTGCATCACGAGCTCTTTTGTTTCCTGTTCCCCGTAAAATGGGATTCTCTTAACAGACGGTCAAACACATGAGCTCGCACTGAGCAACAGCAACTACAGCAGTAGCTGGAACAACTAACAGCATACATGTGCCAGAGTCTTTATTGTTGCTTAGGCGTAATTACTGAAGTATGTTTTCAACGTCTTTAATTAGGATACATATCAAATGAGATAGACTTACAGAGAAAACTGAATTGTTGCCTATATAAATTTGATTACTAACTTTACTGACTATGGTCTTATCTTTTTATTTGGCCATTACTTTATTTATTCATATGCCCCCTTATTTGACTGCATGTCCCACTAATGATGCTGAACAGAGGGCTAATAGAAAAATGAAATAAACACAGTCAAAAGGCATCTGTCAGGCAGAATATATTTGTCAAAAAAAGCTTCCACAATTAAAAAAATGTAATTATATTAAATGTTCTTGTATTTCAGCAGAAAAACTCGCTTCATGAGCGTTAGAACAGTACTGGTGGATAGTAACTCTCCAGAAAGTTCTAATGAGAATTCTAGAGGACTTTCAAAGCTAATCCTCGAACCAAAAGTTTTGAAGCATAACAGAAAAAGGTAACATACAAGATGCGCTACTCCTAGCTGTCATGGCCATGTGGTAACACTCCGTTAACATCACACCTCACCAACAAAAACGTCGTAGCAAATAACAACAATGCCATTAGCATTATTAATTCACAATATTAAAGGGCCAGTAAACAGGCTCCAACTTTTTTTTACACCCCCCAAACAGGCTCGGTAATTCGTAAAGTAGACCGCAGCGATCACGTTTTCTGAATATTACAGAGCTGCGCACCGCGTAGAGCCTGCATTTCGAAAAACAATTACCGCGGTCCTTTCCTACACCTAACCAACGCTCCTTGCACGCACAGTGACGACAACTCAACGATTGGCGACATGACCCAGCATGCAGCTCGTCGATTGCTCCAAACCAGGCCTCAAAAAACGGCACCGAAGTCAATGACAGTTCCTGTTCCCACCCACAGCTACGACATAGCTATTCAATCATATGAGTTGCAAAACTCCCCATAGGTTCCATGCATCGAAATCGTGACACTTTGCTGACAATGTTTTTGGGAGTGAGCAGATTGTCGCGCCACCTGTTGATGAGCACACCTACTATTAAGCACATTATTTGTGTTTTGTGTTGCTGCTCCCACAAGCCCGACAGTCTGTTCCCAAAATATCGAACTCTAAAAAAATTGGGCCAACTTCACGTCCAGTTTTGAAATGCAGTTTTGCCGCAAATTGTCGTCAACTACAAATTGAGCGACCGGGCTGCGGAGAAGCGTTGGCACTGGGTAAACAGTAAACAACCAGACATCGCAGCAAGTGGAAGTGCGCTGCGACTGACCGAGTTTGTCGATGACACCAATCGCTGACGTCTTGTCACATTGCCGAAGTGGGCAGAGTAACGACAATGGGCTAGGCCTTCCCCTCCCTCTGAAGGAGAAGGATGGGGAGGCTGCGCGAAAATTTGAGATCAGCTCAACGCGATGTTCTAGCCCCTGTAACTTCCTTAATATAACACGTATTTGCAGAATTCCTGCGGCAGCATGTTCACGAAGTAAAAGTGGACATATTTCTCTTTACAAAAATTTTTGGACCTTGTGGTTGTTTACTGGCCTTTTAACACATCGCAGTGACATTGAGAACACATTTCTTTCATCATCACCACATGTTGCCGTACGCCAGTCATTTCAGCTCACTTAAAACAGCATTTTTTTTGCTGTTACAGCTGGCCACTGCTGTATTTACGAAGCATGTCTGTGGGTGATATGGCTAAGGTCCAGTACTTAGAAAGCCATGCTAAAGTGTGAACGTTGAAGTTACTCAGTTGTTAGTCAGCATTCATTCGTGTCTATAAGTTTCCTGTCTTCATCTCAGTGGTGCTGCACAGAACTAAAAAATGTCTGCATGAGTGTGATCACAAGTAGGGCACCAAGAGGTATGGTTCCTCTGCTAGCACAAAATATTACAGAAGTTATGTGCACAATCTTTTGGTCAATGGCCATTGTTTCTTTCATCTTTTCTTGCTCACTGCCAACATTTGTACGTCGAAGAATTCACAAATATTATGCCTCTATAGTTCGGGGATGCTTATCTATTTCTTTTCTTTTTAATCACCACAATAACTCCAGATAAGTGATAAAGCTATAACCATTTCAGAAATCGGAATCGCCAACCAAATTACTTCACTTAATTCAGGCAATGATTATGAAAAATTTTTGTTACTGCAACACGAAAATTGCTAAATTATGATTCGTTCCTACAGTACTCTCAGTAAACGAAAATCTGATAAATGCAAGAACTGCCGCTAACATATCCCGTTTCGTACATAGAGTGTGCACCCCTGTTCATCTGTCAGTAAACAAAGCTCTATTTTTATCTTACATACCGTACAGAATCCAATATTATTACAACACCGCCCAATATTTACATCAGTAGGGCTTGGGCATGATGACAACAAAATATATTTTCCTGCTCCCTTCAAATTCCATTTAAGAAGGGTCTACTGTACTACACTCAAACCCAATCATATCAAAGTTGCATCTTACACGAAAATAAGTTCGTTATATCAGAAAATTCGTTATAAAGGTATATTCTTAACACTATGTATACTGTAAGACTGTTCTTCATTTACTTCATTATAATGAATATTTTGTTATATCTGGGTACGTTATATCGAAGTTTGAGTGTATATGAAGAACGGACTGTGTGTGCCTGGCTATAGAAGCACAGGCTGTTGGAGCACTGGTCTGCAACCTAAGTGGTTTACCTTCTTTATACAGGCTTCCACTGCGGTCAAAGTTCACAATGTTGAATGTGTAGTCCACGTCACTGCGCATGCCTGCGACTTCAAAGTAAAACCAGCGATGGTGGAGGCTTGTGTTGATGTCTGGGCTCATCAGAAGGTTGTACTCATATGGTCCAACCTGTAAAAAAAAAAGGGTTTGGTTATGCACAACACGCACACATGCATGCAAACACACACACGTTATATTTAAACAATTTATTTGTAAAAAATTTGAAACAGACTGCAAGACCTTCAAGCTATAATGTTAGCTGCATGTACCTTTATTAATGGTTTTACCAAAACATTGCAAACTTAATGCTGGTGGCCCGGAAGGCTTATGTTTTACTCGGGGATTGCGTTGTAAGGTTTGCATTGTACGAAAATGTGTATGGTGCTTGAAATATAATTATTAGTTTATTACAAAAAAGAAACAACGCTAGATTTATTAATTTAGCATTCAAATGAAAGAGCTTGGTTAGCTAAGCGAACCAGTTTTGCCAGCGCTTGCAGAAGACACCACTGTCTCTTGCAATTTGTTTTCGGACAGCATTAGACTCTACACTGTCTTCTATAGACAACCTTACTTCAGTTCTTATCAAAGTTCATTCAACAGCATACATACTTCACAAATTTCTGAGCTAAAGACTGTTTTCCATTGCTCAAACTCTTCTGACAGTCATGCATACCTAATTAACAAGAAGAAAACATGGTAGGTAACCACCTGAATGGCCTTGCGAAGGTTTCCACCTTCAAAGCGGGACTCGAACCAGAGCCGATCGGTGACCACTTCCTGAAGAGATCGTGGCGCATCACTGTTCATCAGAGGTCTTGATGGGGGCAGACTGTGTAGGGCTAGACTGTCGTAGTCATATAAAACAGGAAAGCTGCTAGGGTCCCTGACATTCTCCAGTCGTATCCGCACTTCTTCAAGTATCTTGTTTCTGCATAAGAACCATAAATGTCTGCTGCACAATGCTGCACATCTGTTTGACAGCTTATGAAACTGACGGACAATTAAGCTAAAGAAAACATAGGGGGCATTACTTGTGTTTTTTTTTTTTAACCTGTAGTGTAATGGTTCTCACTTAAATTGAAGAGAATCAAAATAAATGAAGAATCACCTTTTTTGTCGGGGGGGGGGGGGGGGGAAGATTCCAACCCACAACCTTCAAACTATACGTCTGATGCTCTATCAATTGAGCTACGATGAAGGGCACTGCCTTGTCTGCTTTTTTTATAGGGTACGAGTGCTTTCTATCTGGGAGTGTTACCTAGCGCCACTCGCAGCTCAGAAAGTGAGTACGCAACACTCTTGTTGGCCTGAGGTTGTCACAGGGAACATGATCTTCACGGTAGCTGAGGACTGACCAATAAACCCTTGCATGTTACTTAGGCATCGAGTCTGCCACAATGAAGCCCTTGCTATGAAAGTAAGAAAGCAGTGTTACACCATAATCATTATTATCTTCATATCGACAGAAGGCCCCGAGAACATTTGTGTATGCCGTAGAATGTACTGTACTAAAATGACATATTCTAGTGAAGTACCAGAAGCTTTACCATGCATCACTTGAGGCTACTGCATAATGAACACTAATCAGTGCCTCTCTGATCACCAGCATTGTTACCGTTAAGCTGGCAGTTGTTGTTATGATCGATATCACTATCATAAAGGTGGCTTTATACCTATCTATTTTTATCATGCACTAAACTTCCTTTCAAATCTAGCAAATTTAATTTTTCATTTCCTTTGTTCTCAGCAGAAACTCGCACATTGTGTGGGAGAAAACTATAAACTGATCAAATAACTGGGCCTCGTTAGATAGCTTGAATGGCCAGAGTACAGATGCACAATTTCTTTTATAGAACTGATGACAAAAGCGTCTGTCTTGGTAACGCCAAGTAACAGTGAATCAGCTCATAATGAATTAACTGTATTAGTAGTTGATGACAATGTGAGCTTTAAAAAAAATATGGCCACACAAGTGACTACACGCAACAATAGATGCGAAACCAAAACTAGATTCACTACATTAGCAACAGCATACCATCTACATAATGCATTAACCCTTCATGAATTATAAAGGAGGTCAATGTAAGAGGGCCTGACTGCAGTTCACGAAAATCGCAAGTACAAATGTTTGTTTTTCACGCACCTGGCGCCTGAATTTTGGCAAGAGTGCAACCGCTCCAGTGGCTCAGTATGCAAGTGGCCCATCATTTCTGGAAAGGCAATCTTCACCAAAGGCACAAGGCCCTGAGTGCTCTGCACCATAAGCTCATAGCTACACCTGTAACAACAAGAGTGAAATGCCATGCAGTAATGGAATAAGCAGGCAGTAAAACATTTAAGTGTCTGGAATGCAAGTCAAAATTAAAGGTAATTCTGACTTGCCCCGCACTTTTACCGACGCTTCAAGAGGTCCAATAATTCTCACTTGAGCTTGTCTAAAGGATCTCTGCCTTCGGGGCTCTTCATAGTTTCAATCAAGGAAACCTCCGAAGTAGTGGCAGGGCCAACATCCTAAAAAAAAAAAAAAGAGAACAGTTCCCATTGTGCAATGCTGCAGCAATGTGTAAACAGAGAAAGCATGGAACAGTGTTTACTCACTGCAGCTGCCTCGTGGACCTTCAATTCAGAGAAAAATTTGGAGTATGACTCCAAGTCTACATCCAAATGGTACTTTTCGGGTGAAGGTTCACATTTCGGTATGTCAGGCTGAAAATGAACAACGACCGTCTCTTGCTGTCATGTGCACATGTGCCACTTCGAAATGCAATGCGATTTGAAAGGCGTCGAGTGAAACTCATTACAGAGTGAATTCAGTGAACTTGCCACGCTTCCACAAAGAACACCGCTTCAACAAAACCAGTGAAAGACAAATGGCTATGGTTGTATTATTTCAAATGCATTTGTTTAAATTCATAAAAAGAATTGTCTTCCACTCCTAATGCTCAGTTTCATTGGCTGTAATTTGCATTTGATGCAGTTGTCCTTTGTCCAGCACATACTATTAAGACCAATTTGAAAATCAGCCTGACATGTCATACATGCTGCAAATCTCACTTCTGTTTTTCACGATCTGTTTTAGCTTTGTCAATATCATCATCAAAGAGCTAGTATCTATGGCCCTTTGAACGGACTAGTAATAACATTTTGATGTCGCTTTCGTAAGGTATATTTGCCTTAAATACTGAAAGCAACCTTGTTTAACCTTCTATGTGCTCATACTCAAACAATTTCCGTGAAGCATTAAAAAACCAGCGTAACAGCTCCCCTTTACAGTGTTCTCATGCGGTCAGGCTCTACAAGTAGCGTGTAGGTTGTGATGAGCATGCAAGCATTCAGGAAAGCTTATTGAACTCACCGGTTCATCTAGTTCAGCCTCATGTTCAGACGAAGTGGCTGATTGGGAAGACTGCAACTCGTCGTGATCACTGGAAGCATGCGTCACTGGGGCTTCCTCAGCTACTGCGACAGTGCAACAGGAATAACACAAACGTTGGGCATGTACGTGACGATAATATGTTTCAATGAGTATCTGTTATACGCTTCACGTCTTCCGCTGTGCATGCTAAATGTTGTCTCTGTGCTCTTTGGTCATCACCTGACCCTAGTGCCATTAACCACCATATATCATCATATCATATCATTTCGTATATATGAACAAAGCTTATCCTAACTAAACCATTGACCCCTTGTAATGTTTTGGTGGAGGAAACGGGGGAAGGGCAAGTTTCACTGCAATGCCACCCCTCACTCTCCCTTCCATTGCCCAAGCAAAAATAAGAACGATCTGCAAAATGAGTGCGAAAATGACAATGAAGTGATCACATGCTTCTCACAATAGCTGCCTTATCCTCATTTTTTCTGGGTATAGGCACAAAGTACTACACTCGGCGACAGCTTTTTTTGACAGCACTGTGGAAGCTGCAGCACCTATTCCCATTCCTGCTACCGCATCAAGAAACAGTACTTAAGTTTACCGATAATTTCCTAAATTTGCCTTGCTGAAATAAATGCTTTTTTTAATTTATTATTAAGCTTGTGCGAAAATTCTAATGCGTCGAATATTCCAACCAGTAGTAGGGTATTCAAATTTGCTTCCATATGAATTTAAATTATTGAAAATTTCGAAGTATTCACAATGAACGAATAAGTGTAATTAGTTCACAAGTAACCACCTGTAAGGGTTGTTTCACTGCCGTGTAGATATGCTAAGCAGTGAAAACACCTATCTAAAAAAAAAATGCATTTTGCTAGCTCCCCCCCCCCCCCTTAAATTTAAAGGGGCCTAGCAACACTTTTTGAGCATGGTCAGAAAGCCCTGCAGATGCAGGTAGGTAGTCGAGACTACTGGAAACATGCGAGGCAAATATGGCGCAGGACACGGTCTGTAATTCACAATAAATTCTCAAAGTTAGCTAAAAATTGGTCTCTTCGCTCAGCAGATGAAACGAAAAGTTAAAAATCACTCGTCACAGCCATTGTATCTGACATTGGCTGATTTGAGCATAGTGCGCTCGGTCGTTACTGGGGCTGCCGCGGGAGGCCGCCACTTGTCCACGCGTACGTGCATGATCACACTGAAAAGCCCCGTATTCAAAGAAAAAAAGAGAAAAGTGCTACAGGTCACGAAGCGTGCGTGACGTGACATATTTTCTTTCCCCGTTCCATCCCTCTCTGCTTAGCTTTCAGCCCTTTCGTCGGAACAAGAAGCGAAAATGCATTTGCAACATGCGACAAATCTTAGCAACTCCGCTCGTACTAGACGGGCTCTAAAAATTCTTGCAGCGGTGAATTTATAAAGCAATAAGCTTCTTTAGTGAATCCATTCCATGACTACTGGAAAAGCGTTGCAGGGCCCTTTTAAATGAACATATTAACCACAAATTAATTCATTTTATTAAGCTTAAAAGCTTGTTATGATGGCTTATATGCTCTAAGGATTATAAATTATAAAATGTTTCCTGCTACTATTTAAAGTTGTTTCAACTTCCTTTGAACAAAAAAAATTGAATTTGCACAGAAGCCCTATTTCAATTTTAAACAATATTGTGCAAGTTCTAGTTAAGTCATAATAAATATGCCCATTTTTCTTTATGTGTCATATATACTATTCGAATTTGATTCAAAATTATTCGACCAAAATCACTATTCCGTTCGATTCACTTCAAACCTAAAGTTCACTATTGGCACAAGCCTATTTATTATGAATCTAACAGTTTCAGGACATCGTAGGGTAAAATACATTGTTCAGTTTGCAAGAATGCCTTTCTTTTCTTATTCTAAACCAGTGCAACCTTTTCAGGACGCAAATTTTCCAAAGTAAACAGGGCATCTATAGCGTAGTGAGCCAGGGTGCAACTGCAAATGTGCTGTCTGGTTCTGCCCCTAAAAAATATGCACGTAATATGGCACTAAAAGTATTATCATGAGCAATATGAGCTCGAACACACGAGCGCGTGGCAAGTAGCCTCAAAACCAAGATAGCGTGATACGTGGATGGCACTGCTGAAAGATGAGGGTAAAGGAGGGGCACTCTTACGCTTTCTGTCGACCCTCCCGTTTTGCTAGCTTTGCTGCAAAATGGCTGCTGATCGCATGGCATCGGTTGCAAGGAATGATAATGCACACACACAAAAAAATCTCCACAAAACCTGAATAAAATTAAGACAGGTGTATCAAATTCCCAGCCAGCGTCACCTAGATATAATACAAGCATGGCCCGGGCTTAACGGCAGGGTACGCCACAGGCGATATCTTAGCTGCTACATGCCCTGCTGGGTCACTGCATTGGGCTGGGTGCGTTGAAGTGAATTCACATCACTGCTAGCGGTCACTAACAAGCTCCCACTTTGCAGCAACAAAATCACGGCGGGAGTGCGAACAGCTAGAGGAAGCGTTGAGCCCTTTCAACTTTGCTTCCGACAGCGGCCGCTGCAAATCAGCTGATATAAGGTTCGAAGCTATTCGACACGTATTCGCGTGTTCGAACTTGTATTGCTCATGATAGTACACTGTACCGCCGAATTTTCCTCTCATTCACATTATTGTGGATTTAATTTTCTAAACCAGTGAACAATGTGAGCAAGAAAAACCAAAATCAGCCGCAAGCTGTCATACTACTTGCAAAGCAACAAGAATGTGCAGAAGCTCTGCCTCCATAGTCTTCACTCAAATGTCAAGAAGGGTTGTCACCGAGTATACACAATTCTTGAACACAACTTCGGTGGGTCATCAGCCACCATTATCACCAAAAACACGCATGGCCATAACTCTGCACTTTAATGAATGACTGGACAGGTGTGATTTGAGAAAAGTTATCGAGTAGAATTAGAACCCTCTATTGGATGACTAAGAATGGGGGGGTGATTTCCTGTCCCTAATGTGCACACACTTATGATCTTTGTTTCAATACATCATGGAACCTATGCCAACACCCCACTGAGCCTGTTTTTTATCATTAACAGCATTTTTTTGTTAGAAAAGTCCAAGTTATAAATATTCATGTGGTGTACCTGGTAGGGCTTCATTGCTGTCTGCACCGAGGGGCCACTGTAGGGGGCCATGGACCCTGGCAATTGGTAATGGCCATGGTGGCAGACACCTGTGGACCACCTGACACACTCCCCTTGTCAGGCGGTCACCCTGCTCACCGGGGCCTAGAGATGTAGCCCAACGCCACAGCAAATGTGGCACGTCTTGTTTCCGCAATTCCCTTCGGCCGGCCTCTGTGCATTGGTACATGAGGATCTAACCTTTGAACGGTGAGCAATGAACTTGTCTCATGTTTAACTGCAAAAAACTTTTACAATTATTCCTTTCATTAATTGTTTTGGGCAAGTCTATTTTGGTCCAGCAAGGACTACTGGCCTTATGAACACTTTTTTCTCTTGTTTTCTTACCATAACGAAGAGCTAAAGATAAAAAAAACCTAGAAGACAAAGAGAGCACGAGCAGAAAATGAAGCTGAAAGCATTCTATTCCAGGCTGTTCCCTACATATTCCAAACTTCAGCTATGCTCTAGCCATAACTTAGCAGAGGGATACTAAATGACAGATCTACCCAATACAGATAAGACTAGTTGCCATTCTGTCAAGCAGCATATTGTTCAATGATAAGCATCAAAATATATGGCAGGTGTCATATTGTCGCGGTACAACGCGAATAAAACACAGGTACACCTTGAGGCAACGAAAGCAGCGTGTTTTTAACAGCTGAGCCACAATATCGTCTTCTTCGGTCTCGAGTGAAGCTAGAGGCCCACTACCTCGTGTCCACTAAATCCCCCATCATTGTTTTCGTCCACATGTAGACACGCGTCATTTGCCTCCCTCTCAAAGAGCATCGCCCCGATGCAAAGTCTGTAATGAAGTTTAGTTTTTTTTTTTTCTCAAGAAAAGTCTCACATTACTCGCTGACGTAAGGCTTCATGCGGACTACGTGAACGAGTTCAGGATGGTGCTGGTGACGCCTTGTACTATGCGAACTGTCGGGAACAACTTCGTAAGTGACGTCACTCAGTCTTCGCAGCACTAGGTACGGTCCAAAGTATCTTCTTAAGAGCTTTTCGGAAAGTCCTCGTTTCCGTACTGGCGTCCAAACCCATACTTTGTCGCCAGTTTGGTAGACGACTGTTCTGCGGTGAGCATTGTAACGGCCTGCATCGTACTCTTGCTGCTGGCTGATCCGTAAACGTGCAAGTTGCCTAGCTTCTTCCGCACGTTCAGTAAACGTGTCGGCATCCGGGACAATGTCGTCGCCTTTGTGCGGTAACATTGCATCTAACATGGTTCGTACTTCCCATCCATAAACGAGGCTGAACGGTGTCATGCGGGTCGTTTCTTGCTTGGCCATGTTGTATGCAAACATTATGTATGGCAAGATTTGATCCCAATTTTTGTGTTCAACGTCTACGTACATTAAAAGCATGTCTTCAATGGTTTTGTTTAGACGCTCTGTCAGCCTGTTCGTTTGTGGGTGGTAGGTGGTGGTCTTACGATTTTTTGTTCCGCTCAGCATCAAGACATGGTCCAAAAGAGCTGCCGTAAATGCAGTACCTCTGCCTGTGATTACGACGGTTGGTGCACCATGCCTCAGTACAATATTCTCAATGAAAAATCTTGCCACCTCCGCTGCTGTACCTCTCTGGATAGCCTTTGTCTCGGCATAACGGGTCAGATAATCCGTCGAGACGATAACCCATTGGTTGCCTGCAGTAGAAGTAGGGAGTGGACCCAAAATGTCCATGCCAATCTGGTGGAATGGAGTCATTGGGATCTGTACGGGTTGCAGGAGGCCAGCTGGTTTAGTTGGTGGTGACTTGCGTCGCTGGCAGTCGAGACAGGTGCGAACGTGGTTCTTCACGGCTGTGGTTAGCCTTGGCCAGTAATACCTTTGCTATACCCTAGCCAACGTTCTTGTGTAACCCAAGTGGCCAGAGGCAACCTCATTGTGGCATGCTTTCAGTACTTCGGTGTGCAGGGCTGCTGGGATGACGAGTAGATAGGCAGATCCCGTCGACGAAAAGTTTCTTTTGTAGAGTACTCCGCCCCGTAAACAAAACGATGACAACACTCTTGCGAAAACTCTTGGCGCCTTCAGAGAACTGCCATCCAAGTAGGTATATAAGCCAAGCAACTCAGCGTCGTCACGTTGTTGCTGCGCAATGGTGGTCGTGTCGAGGACACCGAGAAATGATGTTTCCTCCTCCTCGGGTAGGCTCGCCGACTCAATGGGTGAACGGGACAGTCGGCGTCCATATGCCGCTTCCCTGACTTATGTACGACTGCCATATCGAATTCCTGCAGCCCGAGACTCCAACGCGCTAATCGGCCGGTAGGGTCTTTAAGATTTGTTAACCAACACAGTGAGTGGTGATCGCTAATTACTTTGAAGGGGCGGCCATATAAATACGGACGAAATTTTGTAACCACCCATACCACGGCGAGACATTCCTTCTCAATCGTGGAGTAATTAGCCTCAACGTGTGTTAACATTCTGCTTGCGTAAGCGATTACCCTTTCTGTGCCTTCTTGCTGCCGCACAAGCACAGCTCCCAGGCCAACATTGCTAGCATCGGTGTGAAGCATCGTAGGGGCTCTCTCGTCGAAGTGGGCAAGGACTGGAGGTGTTTGTAGTCGCTGGCGAAGATCGTTAAAAGCAGCTTCCCCTTCGTTATTCCACTCAAAGGTGACGTCTTCTCTCGTGAGGCGAGTTAACGGTGATGCTATGCGTGCGAAGTCTGCGATACATCGTCGATAATATGCACAGAGGCCGAGAAAGCGCCTGACAGCCTTTTTATCTGTCGGCAAAGGGAACTGTTCTACGGCTGCGATTTTTTCAGGACCGGGACGAACACCTGCATAACTGATGACATGACCAAGAAATCGCAGCTCTTCCTAGCAAAAGTGGCACTTCTCAGGCTTCAATGTCAGGCCCGCGGACTGTATGGCTCATAAGACCACCTCAAGTCTCTCAAGGTGCTCACGTTGCGGAGAACACTATGACGTCGTCCAGATATACTAAGCATGTTTTCTACTTTAACCCAGAAATCACAGTATCCATGAGTCTTTGAAAGGTAGCAGGCGCTGAGCACAAACCGAATGGCAAGACCTTAAATTCATACAATCCATCTGGTGTTACAAAAGCGGTCTTCTCACGGTCTCTCGGGTCCACCTCGATTTGCCAATATCCACTCCGCAAATCCATTGAAGAGAAGTATCGAGCGTGTCGAAGTCTTTCGAGAGAGTCGTCTATACGCGGTAGTGGATATACGTCTTTCTTGGTCACCTGATATAGCTTGCGGTAATCCACACAGAAGCGCAGGCTGCCGTCCCTTTTCTTAACGAGGACTACAGGTGACGCCCAGGGGCTCTGTGAATGCTGAATGACGTCATCTTCAAGCATTCTGTCTACCTGTTGTTGTATCGCTTCACATTCTTTTGGAGCCACGCGATAAGGGTTTTGGTGAACAAGTCTCGCCGTTCCGTCGATAATTATACGATGCCTGTTTAAAGGCGTGCGGTTAACTTTTGATGTTGTCGAAAAGCAGTCTTGAAATTTGGCCAGTAGCTCAAAGAGTCTGCGTCGGTCGTCTTTCGGCAAAGTAGTGCTAACGTCCAGAACAGGCGCTGAATCAAGATTTAGCGACTCATCGACTACCGCAAAGCAGCCTTCGGCATCTACGACATGGTCGAAGTAAGCGACAGCCGTGCCTTTAGGAAGGTGCCGGCGCTCAGCACTGAAATTGGTCAGCAGCAAGTCCGTGCGTCCAGCAGCAACTCTGACGATACCTCGTGCGACGGAAATACCGTGGGTGAAGAGCAGCGAGCTTATTTGGTCAGCAACTCCTTCGGCGTCAAACTGAGCAGCGGCGGCCACCGAAACAAGCGTGCATAACCTAGAAGGGAGAACCACGTCGACGTCAGTAATACGCAGTTGGTTTAGTCGCGCCTCTGGAGAATTGGGTAAGCCCGAACTGTTGCAAAATGTAATCAAGCTCTCTGGTATGTTGATGATGGCGCCATATTCCCATAAAAAATCCATGCCAAGAATTACATCTCTGCAGCATGCGGCGATAACGACGAATGATGCAGTGAAAGGAGAACCTCTGATGTGAACTCTTGCGGTACATCTTCCAGAGGGCATCAGTAACTGGCCCCCTGCTGTTCTTATGTGAGGGCCTGTCCACGGCGTCTTCACTTTTCTGAGGCTGTCGGCGAGGTCCTGACTGATAATAGAGAAGTTGGCACCAGTGTCGACTAAAGCTGTCACTTTCTGACCGTCAAGAAGAACACTAAGGTCGGCAGTCACAATTTCATCGTTTTCACGGCTTATCGGCTGTACGACGTCATGCTGTGGGGGCTTCTTGTCGTCATATTTATGGCCTGCAACCTTGCCCCCGGAGGTCGCCGCCCTCAGTTTCCCCGTCGCGGGCTAGGTGACCTTCTTGTATTAAGGTCCGCGTATGTGCCGCGGTGCGACAAAGGCGAACGCGCGGGGGACGGACAGCGGGATTGACGTCTCAGACAAGGAGGGTGAGTAGGCATTGCCTCCTCTGCAGTGGTACAGCCATCCTCAAAGTGAGAACGGGCTCCATAGAAAGGGGTGTCGTCACGGCGTGGTGTGTATTCGTCGTTGGCACGTTGACCGTCAAACCAAGGTCGATGAGGACGGAATGAATCACCTCGATGCCAGCAATGACGGGCAATATGGCCTGCACCTCCGAAGTGAAAGCATAGTGAACGTCTGTCCACTGGGCGCCATGCATTGGTTTTCCGGGTCGGTGGACGTCCGAGCATCTCCCCTGGCGTCGCTGCCCATGGGGTGGCTGTGGACGGCTGGTTGTATGACCGTAGCGTGGGTGGTTGATGCAGTGTCTGCTCTTTCGGCCGAGACCAAGGGACCATGGGCACCTGGTGGTACTGCGTCGGCATAGCGGGTGGTGGACGTTGAAGAGCGGCAGCGTAGCTCATAGGACGCTGCTGAGTATCAGGACCAGTCATAGACAATGCTTCGTGAATTTCGTCGCGTACGACTTCAGCGATCGACGCGATGGAATTTTCAGCAACCGGAGTCCGTAACCTCTGCAGTTCTTCCCGAACTATCTCCCTAATCAACTCTCGTAAGGAGGTCTTATTCTCAGACGTCATGGCGTTAGGGTTGATTGGGACATTGCAGGACATGCGGTCATATTGCCTGCAGCGTTGATGAAGGGCCCGCTCGATAGCCGTAGCTTCCTTAATGAAGTCAACCACGGTACTTGGAGGGTTGCCCAGTAGCCCGGCGAAAAGCTGTTCCTTGACACCGCGCATGAGGTAACTCAACTTTTTATCTCCCGTCATGTGCGGGTTAGCTCGATGAAAGAGACGAGTCATGTCTTCGGCAAACGTTGCAACGGTTTCATTAGGTTTTTGAACCCTTATGTCCAATAACTGCTGCGCACGGTCCCTTCTATCGACATTGGCGAAGGTATCGACGAACTTCTGTCGAAAGTCAGGCCAAGCTGACAAATTGCCTTCTCTATTTTCATACCAAGTACGAGCACCGTCGTCAAGGTAGAAATAGACGCGAGAAAGCTTCTCCTGTTCCGACCACTGATTGACCTTGGCAACATGCTCGTAGTTGTCAAGCCAGTCGTGGACGTTTTCATGGGCACCGCCACTAAAGCGATCGGGAACGAGGGTTTGAAAGATGGTCACCTGAGATGGGAGCGTCGGAAAGCTGCCTTGGGGCACCTGTTGTGGGGTTGCGTTGGCCATTGGTTGAGGTGTACGGTGCCTAGGAGCTTCCGGCGGGTGAGTGAGCTCTGGTGCGAGGCCTCGCAACCGTCGACTGGAGCGATGCACCGGAGTTGTTACCGGTGACAATGATTCTGGACTCGATGAACGGCTCCCAGTGGGCGTGTGGAGCATCAGACAGGGTTGCGGCCCAGCACCTCCACAAGTGTCGCGGTACAACGAGAATAAAAAACACAGGTACACCTTGAGGCAACGAAAGCAGCGTGTTTTTAACAGCTGAGCCACAAGATCGTCTTCTTCGGTCTCGAGTGAAGCTAGAGGCCCACTACCTCGTGTCCATTAAATCCCCCATCATTGTTTTCGTCCACATGTAGACACGCCTCAATATGTTACTAAACAGCCAAAAACTGCCAATACTGTGCATGCTTGGAAGTCTTGTGGCGACCAAGCATTAACAAAAGGTTTTAATTATTCATGGCACCTCACTATAGCTGGGCGATTTCATCAAATGGTTAGCACTGCTAAGAGTGATTCATTCTCATGGAAGCACAAGTGTTCACATGACAGAATTCACTTCTCTTTCATGTGAATACTTTGTAAGTGAGAATCACACTTCATCTCATGGAGACAAGCAGAACAGAGACATTCACTTTCAATACTAGACAGAATATAAGTAGTTCACATATGATGTGTTATGCACATACTATGCCTGGCAATGTTAATAAGACACTCCAGGTCTGCCCGCATGATGCGATAGAGAAGTCTTTCCTTGCGGTTGAGACCCGCATCTCCACGAAGAGCCTTCACGTTGCATGTCTCTACGATGGCCAGCAGATGCTTTAGGTGGCCCCTCTGAACCAGCTCAAGCACATTGCGCTCTGCACAAAACGCACAGCAACAGTGTTCAGGGAATAGTTTCTCACTTGTGAACAGTAAAATACAGGCACGTGAAAACTGCCCACTAATGCTCACTAGCATGGACAAATGAAACAAAAACAAGATAAACAAAACACACGATACAAGAAGTGCCACAATTCCACTAACAAACTTAATATGAAAGTCCTTCTTGTTGCCTACCACAAATAATAATGTCTCCTTGATTCGTGCTCTGATCATGCACACTAACAGGACCTCAACATGTATGCAATTCTCGCTCAAGTTTTTCCGTTTGAATTTCACTTGCCCACGATAGTGCACATCAGGCGCTGACTAGTGCAACTGTGATGTACTCACTGGAGCAGGTGGCCAGAAACAAGCACTCCAGGGTTAGGGTAGTCTGGAGGCAGATGGTGCTGTTGCCCTCAAGCAAGTAGAATAGCTCCGCCAGCAGGCCTTCGTTACCCAAAAGAGTTGCATTCTGCTCTATGGAAACAAAAGGCAATAGCGGACAAACTCAAGTTTGAGTATATTTCTACAGTCAGTGATGTGTACAGATTAGATGCGGTGCCAAAGCAAAATACTGAGATATAATAAATAGATAGGCTCTTAATCTGAGTGGGTAAACAGGGCACCTTTCCAGAAAATCTTTGATGATCTATAAAATGCCACGAAAGTATAAACAGAGGTCCCAACAATATCTTGAGGAAATACAGCATGCATAAGAGCTGCATTAATTAATAATTAAATTATGATTATTTAGATGCCAAAGCAATGACATGATTAGAAAGCACAATGTGATGGGTGTACTAGATAAATAACCAGACAGCCTGAGGTTCTGTTGCAGGCATTCAAAACACAGGTGACCTATTTCCCACCTTAAAATGCAGCTGTTGTGGCCGTAAACCAAACCAATGTTCTCAAGCTTAGCAGTGTGACACTACCTGCCAAGCTACCGTGGCGTGTGTTAGAACTGGATAAATGCTGCAATAACTAATTGCGATCTGTCTTTTTGCATTAAGACTTTCTTGCTCAAGCAAAAAAAAACAGAAAACTTTGGCAGGAGTTGATGAGTTTTTGATGCATTTATAATTCAAACACTGCAAAATGGGATGCTGCTGTCACTGAAACCATCACTCTGGTCACCACTGCAATGTGATGGGCATAAAATGACGATACATGTTCAAATCATCCAGTGAAGGCTAAGTTTAAAGCCGGAATAAAGAAAGTTTGGTGCCATGAAATGAATGTGGTACCAGCTGCACATTTGGCTCAGATCAAATTAACCAAAAAGCAAAGTTCAATGGGTCCAAGTTAATGAAAGTCCATTGTGCCATAAATTACTACTGTTGTGGACATAGTATTGTAATAGGAACATGGCTGGATAGCTTTAACGTAAGGACCGACAAGAACCACTGTAATGCACATTGTATTGCTGAAAGTTTTATTGCGATGGAAATTATATCGGCAGTCACGGCTGGTTTTTTGCCGTCGCCGTCATTCACCGTATACGTATAAGTATCTATATACATGAAAACTTAAGAAGAAAAAAAAAAAGCTGCCCGCTTTTGGCGCAGAGCTCGTCACGATGCACCAACACGTGCTTATCTCCCACGCGTATTTTGTCCAGCTGGGGGGGGTAGATGCTCTTTTGAATGCGCGCTTATTCTTTAGTGGGGAGAATCGTGCGCATTCGACTTTTATCGGAACAATTGCATTTAGTTGCTGGGCGCTCTCTGGACAAGTGCCGTTTGGGAAAAGAGTGTGCTTTTCAAACACAGCGAAGTAACAACTGGGGCACTTGTTAGTTCACACTCATATCTGTACGTGTTATTACGTTTCGTGTAAAATTGGTTTGTTTAAACAGCACTCTAACTGTCAAGCGGTAAACGTTCTTAGTTTGCTCTCCTTCTGTGTACATTGTTTTCGTGCGTCATTTGTGTGTGAGCAGCACGCTGCACGTGCTGCTCACGCACAAATGACGCACGAAAACAAATAACGCACGAAAACAATCTGCTTGCTGTTCTCAGCATTATATTCCAAGCTGTTGCTATCGCATCCATTGTTTTGCCCTTTATTGCGGCGAAACTGACTTTTATTTTTACTGCAGTGATAGTTTATGGTTTCTTTCATGTGGTTTAATGTCCCAAAGTGGCTCGGGCTATGACAGATATTATAGTGAAAAGTTTAGGATAATATCTACCACCTGGGGTTTTCGAACGTGCACTAGAAACACACAGTACACGAGCCTATAGCACAGCGATTCCGTATCTATTGGGCCAGCCGCCAAATGCCGTTAGCACTAGACCACCACATAAAATCGTTACTGCAGGTGATACTTCATAAAGTGCTCCATGTTTACCTGAACACAGCGATAATACTACAAATGCTTCACGTCCGGTCTGAAATAATGACTTTAAAAGGCTAATAAGGTGATTTTAAATAGTAATAAGAGTACTGCCAACAGCCCGGATGTGAGGGGAAAGTCATGAACTAGCTGTTATAGTAATTTTTTCAATACTTATGAAATCATGTAAGCAATAACTCACATCAAATGCTTACAAGACATCTAAAAGTTTTTATTCTTTGATAAGCAGTATAATAAGACTGAATTGTCACAGGTACTCATGCTAAAGTACTCAACTGTTGCCAAGCAGTCTTTTCAGCAGCAGCAAGAGGGCAACCTTGACCTTGATTTTGACTTTGAATTTTCGAAGCTCTTCCAAGGGAACTTTGTATGCACCCAGGACACGAGCCCTTAAGCAAAACTTTTGATCTGGAAAGTAATGTAATTAGCGTTCGGTCAAAAGTCAATGACATTCATTGTACCACAGTTTATGCAATGTATACACATTACGGTGAGTTTCACAGTATCACTGGTGAAGCAAAGGATGCTAGTTGTTATAGTTCTCAGCAAGCCAACGATCATGCAGTAATCAAACATCTTTTTGTTCTTTTTTTATAATAGTTTGAGATCTAATTGAAAGTAAGAATAAATGCAACATAAGTACTCTGTTAATTCAGGTAGTGACCTACAGGGAAAACAA
Organism: Rhipicephalus microplus; assembly: GCF_043290135.1. Taxonomy (NCBI): domain Eukaryota; kingdom Metazoa; phylum Arthropoda; class Arachnida; order Ixodida; family Ixodidae; genus Rhipicephalus; species Rhipicephalus microplus. The sequence goes on from NC_134700.1 coordinate 219,703,305, forward strand.
AGGAACACTAAGACAAATCACTACATGCAAGCATCAAACACAGGCTGCATATTAAGCATATTTTTTTATTACCGTGCACTTTTAACGCACTACCTCTTTTTCTGCTCATTTTGAGTTGGTCACCTTGCACGGCTAGACGAGAGAGTAGGTTGCAGAGGGCCACCAGAAACGCCGGTTCGGAGAGCCCTATGTCACGATGCTTCAGAAGCACCGGTAGCAGCACCTGAGTTGCACTTTGCTCGACCAGTAGGCGGGTTCGACCTGGATGCACACATTGCCAAAAGTGTCCAGGAATAGTGTTATAACACATTATCTTATTGTGACACAGTGTGAACATAAAGTACGTGCGACTTACTTTTGCCATTTCTGCGCACTGGCGACAAAAGAGAGACAACGAACAATGAGCTAATGGTAAATTAAACACATTTGTTACCAAAAGTTTTACGTAGTACTTATGGGTGAAATATTTTGTTACAAACGATCAGTCTGGTGAAAGCAGTGCTGTGTTTAATGAGATACCCGACATGGGGTGTCCCAGAAGAAATTTCGAAATATTAAAAAAATATTTTAGAGAATTATTATAGTCATTGGATAACTATTGGGCAGGCCCTTAGTTAGGACGAGGGGTGCCCTAGCCCCCTTCTCCTCCCCAACCCCAAATTTCTGATGAAGGAGAGTGTTTTGACAATAATAAGCACTAAAAAAAGGAGTTATTCTAAAATAGTTGAAGTATTCACCAAGTGCCCCCTCCCGTCCATAAAAAAATATGTTTAATGCTATGGGCCTGCTATAGGGTGTAGTTTAAGTGGGTAAGTGGTTTGTTTTATGAAGAAATATGTCATGAATTGAGGTAATGTAATTACATAATCCTAACTGCAATTAGTAGCTATAAAATGCAGGGTAGTTTATTCAAACACTTGCATTCTTCTTAAATGGAGTATCCAGAAACGTGGCATCAAATTGTTTAAATTTCACACATTTTCACACAAAACATATTACAGGCACCAAATGACACGTTACCCTATAGGTGTCGAGTGTGTTTAGCACTCAAGGGCATCGCAACACAAGTATTTGCAAAAAAATTTATCATCTGCCTTTCCTTCACTACTGGGATTTATTTTTCTTTAGTTTCTTATACACTATCTCAAAGCTGTACTGCTATGCCCGGTAGAATTTGCCATGCTCTGCTCACCACTGCGCTAAACTTTTTAGATGGTAACGTTTTCACACTAGGTGGTGAAACATTTCGTTGGGCTGCCAAATATTCACAGCCATAATATCAACATTACATTATTGTTTTTCACCAGATGTAAACCACAGCCAGAAAAACGGCTCAACTGTGACGTGCATCTGGAGAAATTTGTACAATGGCCATCATGTTTCTAAGTGCACAGGAATATGCATGATAACAGTGGCATGATTTCAGAAAGTTGAGAGAAAAAGTCTTTCGAAATAAAACTGCAGGCATAAAACAAGGACAACACTGATAATGGTTGACCCTCCTCCCTCCTTTTTTTTTTTTTTCGCTTGGAATCGTTCAAGATGTAACACTCTAAGTCAATAGAGGATAAGTTGGTTAGCATTTTTGAAAGCAACAAGGTTAACAAGGGATGAAAATTCTACCAAACGATACAATTAGGCTGCCATCTATTCATTCCCAGTTTGTTTCCGAAGGTGAAACATTTCCGTACATACACAGTATGCACTGCATACTTGAAATAGTGTCATGCATACTGCTGGATTTATATTGTTCTCTAATCAAAGGTAACTTTATTCAGTTATTTTATACTGTAACAGTATCCTGTACAACTGGTCTAAGCAAAACAAACATTGTTAAGTAACCAGTGCAAATTGTTCTATATATAGTCTGACATATGAATGTATTAAATGTATAAAACATCTAAATGTATAAAAGATATTGATTCACTATACATTGATTGCAGATGTGTAGAAAAATGTTTAATAGGTGCCAAAGTGCTGAAAAAATAAAAAAAAATATTTTAGTGATGACACAATACTGAGAAGCCTGGTACTCATTCCAGAATGCTTAAACCGTAAAAGTTAAGCTGAGTAGTATGAAACCAATTATAATAAATGAAGTAATCTCAGAGCTTCTCATGTTTGCATGAGCTCTTTCAATTAAACCTGCCCTGCAGTAAAACAAGCTCTGGCAATGAGCAACGTTATATGTGTGGTCTTACTGTTAATAAACATCACATCTCACCACGGAAAGTCAAAAACCAAAAGTGTGCTTACCTTTCTGCTCGCTCACTATTTCTTTTAAGGCCATGACCACATCTCGAACTACAGAAGAATTTTTAGGTTGCTGTAAATAAAAAAAAATAAACCTAAGAGAGGATTAAAGGTGCCCTAAACTGTCCAGTCACTGATCTACAAAAGCACCATGTTAGACAATCAAGAAAAAATGCCCACAATATGTTTTTTTAATAAGCTTTTTCTTTTCTATGTACACAGTACTCTTGAGGAAGTGATAAAAGCCTCTCCATCATAGGGCCTTGCTTTCTATGAAATCTCCAATCGCTACTCACGAGATACTCATCCTCGGACTTCAATATGACAGAGATAAGTACACTGCCAAGCTACCTTATACTAGTATGTACAGTGCATTTAAACTGATATCTGTAGGAGTTAACTAGTAGTCACTGCTACACCAAATATTATGACTACCATTCAATTGTCAAATTTTCTGTTTTGTTGTGCCCTGTGAGCCTCGCGGCACATGTCTTCAAACTCTCGTGGCATATTTCTGCCTTAATCATCATGACCAACTTAAGAAGAAAACAAACACAGCTTGCAGGCAATATATGTCAAGAGCAATGTGTGGCACGCGGTAACAGAGCTGCAAACAGAGTTCCCAATGACACACTTTAATATAGTGCAACTGTTTCAGATTATAAAATCATGCAATGGCTAAGACATGCACACAATTTATAACTGACCGACATACACAAGCAGTTCTAAAGCATATAGTACTGACTACCTTACTATCTTTCAAATGCAATAATTTCATCAAAATCAATAAAACACTTCTTGAATTAGAGAAACGACATATTTTACATGTACTATTTTAATAAGAGTAGGTTTCGTGATAAGGTTTTCTATAGTTCTATGCAGGTCATAGTATAAACAATAGAACAAGAAGGCAAGTCTGGGCTAGTTCGTGATAGTTCCGATAACTCACAGTGCGAGAAGGAGGCAGACGAAGTATAGCGCTCGTGTTGTCCTATACTTCGCCTGTGTGCTTCTTGTGCTGTGAGTTATCGAAAATAAACAATAGAGGTAAAAGATACAGGTACAAGAGAAGCAGAAAAGACAAACGCCTTTTGTTCTTAATGCGCCTGCATTTTCTGTGCCTTATTAGCCGAACCACTAATTCTTCCAAACCTCCTAAGCTTTTTTTTTTTTTTTGCTTTAGAAGTTTCATGCAGGTCACCGGTTTGTATGTCTGTCTGAAGCTCAAGATAGTGTTTGATGGTTTCTGACTACGTACTTATACTCTGAGGATGCATAGCTAGCTTTATGACCTCTATGCTACGACAGTTGTCATGTGCAGCCGCACTAATGCATGCTTAAAATTGTGCCGAGGACATACTTCCAATAGTGCGAGGAGCATCGGGATGCACTCATCAATCTGCGTTGGTGTCAGCTGTTTCCTTTTCTCTGCAGACAGAGAGAGCACAAAATGCATCACACTTTTGCTCATTATTCATCAAGAGTGACTTCATTCACGCAGTTAAAAAATGACCTGATTGAGTTTAAAATAGAAAGTATGTGAGAAAGAGAATACTAGAATTTGTCAAAAGTAAACACTAACTCTTGCCAAATAAAGCAGAGCTGTGCAAATTGCAAAATATGGGCTGCAAAGCGAATCCGAATACTGAAGTGTGAGTGCAAATTAAATATTTTCAAATATTTATGGAATACTTGAAGTTGAAGTTGAAATTTTATTTCACCACAACGATACACCGTGATTTACACAAACAAGAAACAATTGTGGCATGGAAAGTACTGGGAAGTACTCGCTGGGAAGTACTTTTCAAGTACTTCCCAGCAAAATTAGAGAATAAAGGGAGAGGATTCCTAAGCATATTCTAATGAGCTAGCAACACAAAAGTGTTTCTTTTGACTAGGTTGATGAAGCACTCAATGGTGGTGTTTTATAGTTGTCTTATTAAGAAAAAGACAATGCAGAGACTGAATTTTATTTATGTACAGTAGACTCTCAGTAAACAAAACCTGAAGGGAACGGGAAAATATGTTCCATTTAACAGGAGTTCCGTTTACTGAGAGGTATGCAAAAGTGTAGAATACGAGCCCGAAAACAAGCATTGCAGAGGCAATAGGTCCGTTTAAGCAGTAGTTCTGTTTAACAGATTTCCGTTTACTGAGAGTCTCCTGTACATGGTTTGGTGCAATTAGTGTTACCAGCAACACTTTACGCGTGAAAGGCAAAGATTCCATTTCCTCAGCCTCTCTACCCTTTTAAACTTCTGTGGAAGCCGAACTGATATGGCGAAGAATGGTGTGCTCCTTTCAAGTCCGGAGTTCCAAATCTGCCGCGTAGACGTCAATATATAAGAATATCTGAAATTTTGTAAGATAGACATCTTCAAACTTTCTTTTACTTTCAGCCTAAATTTTAGGTCCAGAAAGGCATAAACCAAGCCTGTACTTCCACCACATTTATCATGTCCATGTTGGAATCAGTGCTCTCTCGAGTCAATACCTTTGTGACCGCAGCAGGGCCATAAAGACAACTTTGCCGCAATACGAGGATGTGATGGGGTGACGCATAAGAAAAATCTGAAGGAGCCATTACCAATCAGACGTTGTCTGTATCTGCCTTCAGAAAGTTTAAATATTTCGAATAAAAAACTCAAGGGGAAATCAAATCCAATAACAAGCACCATTGAAAACATTAAAAATTTCAAATTCGTACACCCTTACTAAATAGACATTTTTTAGCTTCAGGCTTAGCTCAATGTAAATAAAGCACTGCTGCACATAAATTTTACGAAATACTTCTACACCATTGTGTGCAATACTACATTCATTACTTCGCAATAATTGTAAAGTTTATGCTATCTCTATAGATTTTCACGAGGATTTTTATGTGAGTGGGGGGAAAAGGATAGATAGCTTGAGTATATCGATAATTCTGTAAACTTCGCTAAACAACTTACTTCACATGATTTATCAGTTTACATGTTTTTCCCTCCAAGTTGGGCATAATTTATTGTCATTTAACACTGTCATCAGGCATTCCACAGAAGCCAAACATTTGCTACAGATTGTCAAACATTTGTCGCATATTTGTCACAGCCTACATCACCACACTTTCTGAAATGGCAAAAGCTTTATTAATATGACACATAATTAACACTAAAGAATACCAAACAAGTTTCACGACCTGGAAAAGTGCCATTTACAGGTTTGCCATTTGTAATAATAGACAGATTAGCATATACAGAAACTGTAATGTTGTTTTAGAAAGATATTAAGTTTCTTTTCATAAGTGATACAGAACTCTGCATACAGATAGCCTTGGTTTGCACCGCATGCACTGACTACATAATGTTGATTATTTCATCAAGGTTTAAACAGCAGAAAGCTGCGTGAAATGCTGTACAAAATGATTCATTGTAAACATGCCAAATTGATGCACATTTATGTATTTATGTTAAGTTTAACCGATATTATGACAAATCTGGTGGTCTTGAATGATAACATATATTGTTATTGTCTGAGCATTAAACAGTATTCAATGTACCTGGAAAAGATATTCATGTAAAATGATCTCTGATAGCGCAGTTGGGTTTGCAAGTCTAAACAATGTTAAACAGCAAAAGGCCAATGAAAATAACACCACCAGTGCTGTTATTTTCTTCCGCATGCAGTCTATCATGAGGCACAAACATAAAGTTAGTATATCTACACAACAATGTAAAGATCACAATCTCAAATGTTTACATAAAACACTAGCAGTTATTTGACATCTACACAATATCAGCACACACACTACTCTTGAATACACGTCATTTCTGCATTGACAGCCAGCAACCAGCACACAGATGACCACAAACATGCATGCATGATTAAGTGAGTTGTAGAAAATCTGACATCACAGCTCAAGTGCTAGGCTTAGGCAGGTTGAACAGAAGCAAGTGAATTGAAAGCAGCACACTGAGAAAGCGTCCTACCAGCGTCCATTGCACACGGTGTCTCAGAAGAGGATGAGCCTGACGTCCGAACATAAACCGAGATCCAAGGTCTTGACAGCCGTGCAAACGTGGGAAACAGTTTGTTTTTTTTTTCTTCTTGAGCAATCACCCCACTTTGGAGCTTTGCCTTGTTACGAAACAACTCCCATTTAGATTAAGGACCATGCTATGACGGCAACAAGATTTGGCACTGACACTGGGGGACCACCGCCTCAGTGGGCCAAGAAGAGAGATTAAAAAAAAATAGTAGGGAGCAACCCCGAGTTGTGCTATTTTTGGAACTGCTTCCCATCCTTTCTGCAGGATCAACAGAATGAAGGCCGTGCAGTGTTTCTCAAACAGTAAAGAGCACAGGACAAAACAACTGTGCAAGTTGCCATGTGTGTAGTCAATGAGACACTAACAAAAAGAGAGAGAGAGAGGTCTAAAGAAAAGAAAAAACAACTCAGATAGTATATTCTTCGAATCCCTCCTTTGCGCTTCTGGACGGCAAAACAATAAGCCAGCAGAGGCTGTCCCAGCTGCAATTGCACATTTTGTTAGAAGATTCTATAAACTGCCACAGTGCGTCACAAGCTTCGCGAGGGTCAATAAAACTAAGCAACACAAAAAAAAAAACAACGCTTGGCAGCACATCCTTTTTGAAGAAAGTAGCGTCCAGACGCTGAGTGCACAAAATGGCTAAAAGCATACTCAAGGAGGTTGGTTGCCTTTTAATTTTTCTAGCAGAAAATTTTTTCTATTTGAGAAAATTTCTGCTTGTTTTTATAGCAACTAGAGTGACATACATACAGACATTGTTTACATTTGAAACTGCATAAAATGTTGATTGAGTGAGAAAGGTAGTTCTATTTGTTGTCGATGTTATCATAAATTTGTTGAACTGTTAAACTGTTCCTTAAATATCATAACTTTTTTATCAACATTTTTTTGCTTACTGTTCAGAAAAAATGTGAATAATACTATGTTCAGAAACATGTGAATGTCACACTGCACTCTGACTTCACATATCACAGCTGTCACAATCAAAAGAAAATATGGCAATAGTAAGTTTGGAATGATGGTATTTTACTTAAAACTTTTAAAATAATTTTTTAAGAAGAATCTTCTTATCTCGCAGGCTCCAACTAGAGGATGCCATATCAAGTGCAGTGAGGCATGAACAGCCAATAACAGTGCAGACGTAAATAGGTCTAAATGAAACTGAACATCTATGTTTTCCAGATTGATCCACTTTGTTTGTGACAATGATGCAACTCTGGACTTGAAGCAAAGTTTTCACGATAAAGATTTTTTGAAACCTACAGCAACGCCATTATGCACTCCCTTTAAGAGACACTAAAATGAAACACTAAATCAGTTTGGAGTGCGTTATTATTTTTTGAAATACCTACCGTCATAATTTCATGATGATCAGTTTATTATTGAATGATAAAATAAAAGTCAAAGTTCCATTTTTAGGATTTGTTGCCGGAAGCAAGCACCTACATACTAGATGAAACCACAGATTTCATTGTGGTTTTCCCTATTTTGGCCCCATTGACTCAACGAAATTTGTGACTTCTTAAGTTAATCATCTGGTTTCCTTAAAACAAAACATTATTTACTTTCATGAATAAAGAATAACATAAGTTGCAACATATGACATCGAAACCTATGATTTTATGGCGAGTCGGCGTGAGCTAAGTAGTGTGGCCACCTGCTTTTTCATTTATATTTTTTTTAGCACTTTCTAGTCAACCAAGGGTGTTTTCATGTTAAGAGCAGCACCTTTGGTATAGTATAAGAGTAGTTAAATAAAATTGATCAAATTACTTTTTTACTTAATGTACTTTTATGCTCATCTTTTTTTTTTCCTGAATGCGCTCAGTTAAACAAAAGCCTCGTCAACCTCGAGAAAACTCACCAGCATTTTTTAACACAGTCAGCAGTGAAGTAACTTGTGGCCCCAGCATCCCGCAAGAGTCGGGTGGGCCACCCAGCACAGGCAACACTTGGCACAACCTCCACAGATTCTCCGTATCTCTGCAAGCAGTGCAATCCTCCCTCTAAACCTCTTCCGCTGTGCATCAGTATCATAAAGGACGGCAGGAGTTGTAGAAAGGAGTAGTGCTTGCGCAACTAAGACACCAGAGTATCTGGAAAGATGCTAGCAGATTTGTGCATCTGACAAAGACAAGAATGAAAAATTTTTGGCGGTGTTTAGGACAACCACGGGGATGTACTTCATTTTGTGCCTGTAAAATTATGCTGAGAAATATATAAAAGATTTGTAAAGATAAGAGGGCCATGCAGCTACAACCACTTTGATAGAGGCATTTCAGGCCAATTCCACATAACTGTGGACGCAAATGAGCTGGCATGCAACAAAATATTCGCCCCCAGTTCTCATTTCATGAAGAAAAATTTATCAATTTTAACCATTCCTCTTATCAGCTACCAACTATCAGCTACCAAAATATGTCCGTGCGTCTGCCAACCGAGCCAAGCTTGGTTAACCTCCCTGCCTTTCTCCATCGTTTCTCTCTCGTAAGGTTGCAGGGTTAAAATGACCGCATGATTATGTCATCATAGACAAGATGATTAGGGAATCCTATGTGTTTTTTTCCAATTATACTATGATTGAAAAGTAAAGGAAGAACTATGGTAGTGAAATCACAGTGCAAAAAACAAGCCACTAAGCACTTAGCAGCAAAAGAGGATGTCCTCGTGATGCAAGTGCGATTTCAGTCACGGAGAAATGCAAAGCCACGAAATGTAGGCACTATGTTAATGTACATCACGCGCATGCAGTGCAATGTGCAAGACCAATGAATGTTTCTGTGCTCAAGCTCACGTGGGCGCTGCCATGGTGCTGGCCTAGGCTGGGCCAGCTTCTTGCGAGACTGCGCCAGTGTCCTGCACAGAGAAAAAAGAATATGCTAGTGTGCGTATACGTGGTGTATTAAAAAAAGTGTGGTGTTTTGCGGTGTCATGCATTTCATGTTACGTCACTAATTGTGGAGTCTATGCAGACTCTCAAGCAGCTTAGGTTTCTTATGGCATGTCACAGTGCATCATGCAATGATCATTACCTGCCCACCCTTGTTACAAACAAACAGTCACTGAGTAAACTCTGTTACCACCCCGTTAGCAGGCTGGCATGGTTTGGACTATTCCTCCAGCATATGTGCCTTTGTCTCTGCCTAATTGCCTATCCAGCAGTGCAATTTACGATGAGATATAACAGTGCATAAAAGTGGGGCGAGTATGCTGTCTATGTTGCATTATTGGTTGAATACTAATTGCAAAAGATGTGTCATGGTAAATCAATGCTAAATTGAGGAGTCTGAACAAAGGTCCTGATGTGTTTTACAGGGTCCTTTATGCCAAGCTGCAAACATAATTCAGTGGAAGCAAATTCACTGCAGTGTATTACACATTCAAAACATACGTCAGCCTTCGTAATCGTTAATGCATCGTCATGTTTTGTTGACCACCTTATAATTCTGTGTAACTTGCCCTGTCGTTCTTTTTTTTTTTCTGGGCATATTGTTTTGTTTTCTTTGCCAGTTTCGATTTTCAATTTTACAATCATCTCATCAAAAGCATTTGGCAAACATATTTTTAAATGCCATATATGCTGCACACGTATATGCTACAGATTTACTAGGAAACTGTATTAAAATATGAAACATTCACTAAAGGTATGCCTGCTGAAATCAACACAGTGACAGCATGTTTTGAAGGCTTGATGTTAGAACAATCTCCAAATGCACATGAGTGCATATCTGGCACACTGTAATTGTAGATGGCTTTATTCATGCGGGTAAACGTGTAGATCATGTCATAACGTTATTTTGAGACTTATGCACGTGTAACACTCGGTTTTATTTATAAATTAATACAAGTTGGTCCAGTCAACATTCATTACAATGAAGTGTCATTGCCAATCGTACTGCGTCCGGTCATTGCACGATAGTGCAACCGAAATAACTCCATCTATACGCGCGGATACGAATAAACAAATATAGAACCAAAAGTCCATCACGCTCAGCGCACAAAGAGGACAGAAAACACAAGAAAGTGCACGACACTGCAGTGTCCTTTTTGTCCTCTTAGTGCGCTTATCGCTATGATATGTTCCAACTAGTCCAATTTTCTAGAAACAAAAGCATATTCACATTCAATGTGCATCACCGATATGTAGTATCAACGACTCCAAAATTTGAGAAAGGCATTGGTTGTACGGTAAACAGAACCTTGCCGGTAGTACTTTAGCTTAGCGCGAACTTGATTGTCAAGCTTGTAAACAAAGCGCTAAATCTCACCGCGAGCTAATTTCACTGCACAGATGCTTGTCAGCGAAATGGCTGCTGCTTTTTTGGGGGAGTGCGGGAATGTTTGGCTTGGAGCCAGTCTTTGTGCTGCAAATGGAACACCAGCTAACAGCTGATCCCCGGCATTTTTGCATGGCCGTGGCCTTCTCGGCGATCGTTCGATGAAAAGTGCGCGCCGATAAAACGAAAGTCTCTGAGAACCTAAAGCTGCAAAACATTCACACGCATTCCGGCAACATCAAAGCACCAACAGTCGTACACCTGTAACGCATTCACAATGCACCTAAGAGAATCGTCATGACGGTACTCAGTACAGAAACGACGCAAGGACTTTGTAGACGCTATTTCTCGTCTATTCATGTGTTGCTCAAGAGAAACGGTACGCGCACTGCTTTTCAGTAAGCGCGGTTTAGATAACTGAAGAAAATGCCCATAAGCGACTGATAACACGAAGAAGATGTTTTGTTTGGCTCACCCGATGTCCAGCACGCAAGCACCGCTACCCCCCTCTGCTCCACCTCCGCGAAAGTGCACCTTTCCTTCTCTTTCAGCTGCGGAGGCTGGCAAGCGCTCGTAACAAAAAAAAAGGAACATAAGTTCCTACGATCGTCAAAGCGATGAGAGATTGCTATGAGTGCACAAAATGGGTTATATTAAATGATGCAGCAAAACTAACTGCATTCAACCGCCTGTAAATTGCACAAAAGTCTACAACGGCCGAAATGAGCTACACGAAACCGAAACTGAAACATTACGTGGTTTCTTGTCTCGACCGCGAGTCGGCTTCTAGTGGTCTTGTCGGGCAAGTTTTGGATCCTGTTTTGCACGATGTTTTCTCTTTTGCGTCATGGCGGCCAACGTGTCGGACCAAGTGGAAGCGATGAGTTTAGGCGACCATGAAAAGGCACGAACAAACTAAACAGTGACTTTATTCCTCTCGCACTTTGTTGGACAATGCGATTGCCTTTGTGTTTCCGCCTTGCGACGCGCTATGGTTATCCTGCCTTGGTTCGTACGAAAAGCAGGGTCTGTGATGTTCCCTATCGTCACACGGCTACTTAAAACAGTAGTTCATTCATTCACGCGGCATGTGTCCGCGTTAGTTACTAGCGGTGTGAACGCAGCAGACTTTCTTACAACATTTCAATGCTTCGCCTTGTAGTTTTATTTGGTTGCAACTCAAATTTCGTTACTGTGTTGACGCAACCTCGTACCGGTATTGAAGTGGACCGGCATTCTTGGTACGCCTATTGATCGTTTACTTTGCTGTTGTTTGTGCAGGTGGCTGCGAAAGCGGATTCAAAGGCTCCAGTCACAGAGGTAAGTTTGCAGTCATCTTTTATCAATGCGATCACGGCTATGACAGGCGCATCTGATTATTTGGTATTTAACAAAAGACTGGATAAAACATGCGTACCTTGGCATAAAGGACCTATCGCAGTTGGTGTCGAAGTGCACTTTTTTCTGCCTTGATGCATTTGCAATGGTTCTTAAGGGGTTATTCATTGAAGACACTTGTATGTAGCTAGAATTTAAGCTCTGCATATATATATATATATATATATATATATATATATATATATATATATATATATATATATATATATATATATATATATATATATATATATATATATATATATATATATTCTGAAGGCGTTGCCCCCCAGTCAAAAATATTCAATGGGTCCAACTGGAAAATTTCCATTTAAAATCAATGGGTGTTGGACCAGTAGGATTTTCGCCACCCATTGAACATTATCCCGTTCGAATCAATGGGTAAACCCTTATATTCCAAAGGGGGATCCAAGTGGCTCACCACTTCAATGCAACTGGTTCAACAGGGGACCCCATTGGCTACCAGTTAAGTGTGGCTGGTGCTGAGCAATTGCCAGTTAGTTGCAATGGTGCGCACCATTTGAAATTGGTTGGTGACAAACTGGTAGCCCCTTTGGCCTCACATGGCCAGCCCATGAAAACGAAATGGTACGCTGGTGGTTGTCCAATTGGTGTGAATTGGCTAACCCGTTGAATCTAACTGGTGGTCAATTAAATATCCCGTTGATTTCAAATGGTCAACCCATTAAGACTAAATGGTACGCAGGTGGTTGTCCACCTGGTGTGAATTGGCTGACCTGTTGAAGCTAACTGGTGGTCAATTGGAAACCCCATTGACCTCAAATGGTCAACCCATTAATACTAAATGGTATGCAGGTGGTTGTCCACCTGGTGTGAATTGGCTGACCTGTTGAAGCTAACTGGTGGTCAATAGGAAACCCCATTGACCTAAAATGGTCAACCCATTTATACTAAATGGTATACTGGTGGTTGTCCACTTGGTGTGAATAGGCTGACCTGTTGAAGCCAACTGGTGGTGAATAGAAAACCCGTTGACCTGAAATGGTCAACCCATTGAAAATTAATGGTAGGCACGTGGTTGCCCGGCAGGTCTCAGTAGACTAACCCGTTGAAGCTAACTGGTAATCCTGTGGTTCCAGATGTTTGGCCCACTGATCGTAACTGGCATTCCAAACAGCCCCCAATTCATTCTAGTTGGTAAGCAAATTCAATGTGGCTGGTAACCACATGACTTCCCACATTGTTGCAAATGGTCAGCACTTTGATGGTAATTGAGACTCCAATGATTCCATATGTTTCAATAAAAGGTTGAGTTGGGCTAGTTGATACATACTTGGATACATGCAGCGCGAACTTAGACAAAGAACACAGACAAGCGCTCGTCTGCGTTGTGACTCTCTGGTCTTCGACCAAGCTGCACTGCATGTATCCAGATGATTGGCCCAGTGACAAAAGCTGGTGTTTAGCCAGTCACCATTCTACCTGGTAAGCCAATTTAATATGGCTGGCCATTAGTTTCTGGTAAGCACTTGGTTGACGCTAAATTGCTAACTGCATTTCAGCCAGCCAGTGGTTGGTATACAGAGAGAGCCAACTGAAGCTAAGTAGTAGTGTAGTAATTGCAGTCTCTTGGCTGACCTATAAACATGATTATCACATTTCTGCGGATGCAAGTAGAAAATGACAATCCTGTAGAAGGCTGGCTGTCATCACACTGCACTTCATTAATTGCAATTTCACAACACAGTGGAAACAGCACAGGCTGGATTACCTAGTGTGAATGTGACATTAATGCACACTCAAATGCATGCACATACAAGATAAAAACAATGGTAGAGAAAAAAAAAATATGAAAGAATGAAAATTTATTCACACATTCCATAATATTTACACTATTTAGAAAATGCACCAATGGTCCTCCTCTGTTAAACTTCCGCAACGCCCTGGTTGTCCTTCGCCCTGCAAATGTTTTGCAGAATTTATACATTTAGTCAGCCACACAATGGCTTACATTCTTCCAAGTCTAGATGTGATTTAACATAAAAACATTAACATAAAAATAGCTATGCATGTTGAAGGGGTACAACAGCTGTGCCAATTACGCGAATTTGATACAATTCCCCGCTTTTGCGCCGAGCTGCCAAAACCATATTGCGCCACGCTGCGCCAAAATGCCAGACGAGCCTCCAAATTTTCTCAGTCTCTTTCTGTACATGCATGTTGCAAGCAGATGAATATGGCCAAGTTTCTCTTAAAAAAAGGGGGGGGGGGAGTCCTTTGACACAAAGAACACACTTATCTTACCGCTTGGCAAGCTTCTCAATATCTGAAAGCTTCTCAACAATGAAGTGGTTCATCTGTTTGACTGCCAACGGCAGTACTCCTGCAGGCACGCCTTGATGCTCCAGACGTGCTCTGTAGCAGTCTGAAACAACAAAAATTATCAATAAATAGCCTTGAAGAAACCAGCTGCTTAAAGAACTAATAGCATCGATATTACTTTAAGAACACAAAAGTTCAAAATTGAAAATTGTTTTCCTGCATAACAGATATCCACAACAACGAATTCCCCCGTTACCAACTGACACACACTATGCTTTTGTATTATAACCAACCATGCAGGGAGCGCTCCTTAAGGTTGTCTTTCGACCAGATGGTGACTAGCAGGTCCTTGACAAATAAGGAATCCTTATGATGGGACTGCACATGTTCCCATGCACCTTTCTTGACCATAAGCCCTCGTCCAATGTCCACCTGCACGGAACATATGCATTCTGAAGGCATCCATGTGCAGTGCAACCTGTATTGCATATCATAAACAACAAAGGTCTATTCATTTCACCAGCACTTTGTCAGCCAGTTTTGTGGTGCTGCACTCTAGCATTCTTTCTATGAACTGCACATGGTGGTGTCAGCACCACAGTATTCATTGAGAGAAAGTGCAGCCTTTGTGCAAGACCAGTTTACAAAGTGCCTGCACCTTCTCAGTGAGGTTGTGCTGAATCCGCGCAGCACGAGATGGCTAAAACAGCAGCAGACAAGGCCAAGTGTATTCCTTAATATTTCTGTCCAACAAGTACGTTAGTGAAGTTGTTTTAGTAAGTTGTGTTGCTGACAACGAAATTCATTTTTTTTGGTTGTTCATAAGTTCTGCTTAAAATTTACACATATCTATAATGATCACTGAACTCTTTTTGGAATGTCTTGCTCAGCTGTGCAGAGACAAACTTCTATGACAAGTAATCTATAATGCTCAATCTTGCTTTATATTATTTTAACATGCTTTCAAAAGAACAGTTGTTTGTAATTTGGACAGCTGCACATTATTGACATTCCAGATAGAATACCATTGTTTCACTGTCATTCGGTTGCGGATTGGATGAACCTGGGCGAAGGGCTCGCTCTGTCAAGGTGTCTTGTAGATCCTCAGACACGGAGGGGCTCGACTGGCTGCCATCCATGATCCTTTTCATAATTCTGCAGCCTGCATTTATACATGAGGTGCCGTGCTGTTTGCATTGCCCAGAGAGGAAAAAGAGCTGACAAAATATTTTCATTAAATTTCATCAAACAGCTGTAAACAATAGCCATTTGCAGTCTAAACTCGAAATATCTTCACTTAAAGACTGCCGAACGTTTTATGGTAACAAGCTGTACACACTGCTAAATGTCAGAAGAATGGCATTAATGCTTTCACAGCACAAAATCAGTACAATGAAGACATTTTCTGCTTCATACCTTTCATGTCTTCCAGTGCAGAAATAACCTTGTCCTGAAGCTCCATGTTCAGTCTTCTGAGTTGAGCCATCTCCCTGTCTTTTTCTTCATTTTGTTTTCGCAGTTGGCGAATGATGGTAGATTTTTTCTCTACCTGCTCTTCAAGGTTATCAATGGTTTCATGAGCCCCCTGAAGGCGCCCACTGTCCATTGCTTCTTTGTGGTGCTTTTTAGAATGTGGCCCATCTTGATTTTTCGCCTGCCTCTTCATATTTTCTTTCTTGCTTTTTAAAAGCTGAAGCAGGCGTGCCTCTGCACCACTTGTTGTTTTGTTTTTCGTTTTTTCTTTGATAGGGCTCTGGGCGAAAATAGAAAATAACTTGTTACACACTGTTTACACAAGTGTTGACAGGACCTTTTGTAGGAGGTTTAGATAATAATTTACCTCCGCTTCATTCTCGTAGTCCGAAGACGCCGGCGAATAAACCCTCTTCGGAATACGCGTTCTCTCTCTGGCCTCTGTCTCCGCGAAGTCCTCCGATTCTGGAAAACGTGAGGGCGGATTGCAACATTAACATTTACTGAGTTAGTGTCACATCATCCTCTGACGCGTGCACATTTCACGATCTCTAGCATGCACTTTTATTAGTTTTATTGCATTGTAAATTAACCATCGAACCTCGTGTGAATGCTTAAGTACCGTTGTAACACAACGTCATATGCCGCGAGCGAAATAGTAGCGTATAGACCTTGTCATTAGGTATAAAAGCTGCAGTGCCACAAACAAAGGCGCGTCCTACCGCAAAAGGGCCTTATATACTCCAGGCTGATATACCCGACGCTGTTGGTATCTCTCTGCGGCCAGGTAAATACCAGCGTCATCTCCGTAGAGTTTTCAGGTATATGCATAAATTAATAATGACACCATACTTATTTGCGATTGCACGCGGTAAATTAACAAAATGAACTATGCTAGTGGAGATTATCGATAAAATACTTTGTAGTTACTAACGGTGAACAGTGCTTAGCAGTCAGCCAGGCCAAAGAGAATGCATTTCGCCGGCAACATATCAAACAAAAGCAGGCTTACCTCCCAGTGCCAGAATCCGGGCCCTATAGTAATCGCTGTCTCCACTGTCGTCCGTCCATTTGACTAAATAGAGGGATTTGGACTTGAAGTCTTGCTGGTGACGGGGGAAGAAATCTTTAACGTCTTCTATTGGCACCGTTCCAATTTTTTTATCATCTTCGTACCGGACTCGAACGTGGGTAATCATCTTGCAATGCTGAAGAAAACATCTACACACGTGCGCTACAGCTGGTCAAACGCTGGTCGCACACAGCAAGCAACAAGGGTCGACCGCAGCTGCGGATCTGATAGTTTGTCAATGAAAATGTTATTCTTCATTATAAGTAAACAAAAAATCAGAATAATTTTAAAAGTATTTTTTTACTTTTATAATGTTTGTTTAACGCTACGCTGTTTCAATCAATTCACATGCAGACTGCTGGCTGCAGGGTGTCTATGCAATATGGCAGCCGCTGTGGCCGCAGGCAGCCGGTGCACATTGTCCTATCGCTTACATCGCCGTTTCTGTACTTCGTGTCCCGGAGTGAAATAAGCCGTCTTGTTGCTTCAAGACCTCGCGATGGAGCGCGGTCCGAAGAAAAGAAAGAGAGGACCCTACAAGACTTATTTAAATCCCAAGTCTCAGTTCCAGCTACCAAGGAGCACCGCACGCGCTTGCCCGCCGACCGTAAGTTCTGATCATTTTCAACATGGATGGGCACTTTCGATCGGGGTTTTAGCTTGATCCGGGCCCTGCTGGTATCAGATCAGCGGTTGTCCACAACATTAATCTGCATGTTGCTCAACGACTTCGATCGTTGCGCCGTGTTTTACGGTCTTCCTTTTTACCACCCTTTATAGTTCTGCCCGCGAATGATCGAATGTGCTCGGCCGTGTTAAATTGCTATTTTTTATCAGTGCATTTTCTTTTTCATTAATTTAGCGCAGCAATTTAAGTCCAAATCTCATTATTTTCTTCTAGGGTGCCAGCCCTAGCATGCCTTCTTCGAGTGATGAGGCAGACAGCGACACTGAAAGGGCAGATCCACCAAGTCGAACAACATCACTGAAGAGCCGGAATAGTCACATAGCTAGTCCGGGCTCCGAACGTCCGGAAAGTGAAGAAGATTTCCCCGAGTCCGATAATGAGCCGGTAAATTGAGCTGGTAGTAGAATGCTACGAGAACTATTGTTTCTATACGATAAACCGTTTACTATATCGGCGCACTTGTTCTATCACAGGTAACGTCAAGTGGAGGCCGGTTAGGCTCGTCAGCTGGCAGTGCTATGGAAGCTCCTGCTGCAGCCCCTGAAGCACAAGAGCAGAGGAACAGCGCTGATCCGTCACAGAAATTTCCTGCACGCGAGCCTCACGCCCCAGCAGATGAAGTTATTTTACTAAGGCTTATCAGTTAATTAGTAAGCATACACATGCTATTTTATGCTTATGTATTACGATGGGAAATTATAAATTTTGGTTGGTTTTTTTTAGGACTCTCCACTTCAAGACGGCATTGCAAGCCTTTCTGACGCAGATGATTCGTCACTGTTTGATAAGGATGAAGAGGTAACTTTTACACACTAGTTGCACTCTACAAATATGTGCAGCTGGAAGATTCACATCCACTAGAATAGCCTTGAGCAAGTGCATTGGCACTGTGGTTTTCTCTTGCATAATCAGTTCAAGACGAGTTATCACTTGGGACAATAAACTCTGGGAACAACCTGCAACAGGTTTTCAGACCATGTTCTTAACACTGTCTGTTGTCATGTAATTTACGTGCTATGAGTGAACTAGCACAGCTAACTAGAATAGGCAGATTGGGTTACTGTGGCACTAAATGCTTCTTTTTTTTTTTCTTCACAGGAAGCTTTTTCAAGTGACCATGCTTCACAGCAAGGTTTCCCTGGAGATTTTCTCACATTAGATGATGACATGGTGTGTTTGTTTTCACTGGAAATAACTAGATTTATGGTCAGGTTTTAAGGGCACTACTTTCACAGGCTCTTTTATGTACTGGAAAATGTCTGTGTAAATTGGGCACTGTTAAGAGGGACACGTAGCGGTGATTTGGTGAATGATTCATTTCAAGATCACTGGCTCTTTCATTTTAAAGAATATCTCACCAGTTGGTCTGTAAAAAGTTATCAGCCTAGCAGGCATGATATTTTGTACTGATCAATAACAGAGTTGTTTGCTCATATTCATTGGGCTTATCACGGTTCACTATAACTGAATTCTGTGATAGCTTCATTGACGAAAGCTTTTTTTTTTTTTACTTTCAGCAGCCTGCTGCAGATCCAGTGACAGAGCCTGATCCATCTTGCAAGGCACGCTTTGGAGACCTTTTTACACAACTTGTCACTGAGAAAGTGGTTCTTTCGAAGGGAGATATTCTCCTAATGGCACTAAAGCATGCTGTGAAGAATAATTTGACTCTTTTGGGTTTAACTAGCTTAATAGATTTAATTAACAGAATTTTTGATAAACCTATATTACCTCACTCACAGTATCACCTACATAAACTTTTTAGCGAAACTGGCACCACTATGACTTTTTTCTTTTTTTGTCCGAGATGCTTTTCGCATATTGGCAGTCTTGAGACAAATTCTTACTTGAAATGCTCGAAGTGCAGTCACACAACTTTTGTGTCTTCCCTTTCGGATGCCCCCTTTTTTGTCACTCTCGATGTGGAGTCGCAACTTCAAAGGCTACTTAAGGACTGTGATCTTCTTGATTTAACAAAGCCCCTTCCGACGAATGGGACATTTTCAGACATCTGGGATGGTACAATGTATCGTACTTTTGTAGCCGAATCTCAACACTGTGGACCAAGAATCAGTTTCTCGTTGAATGCAGATGGGACCCCGCTTTTCAAATCAAGTGGGACATCAATTTGGCCCATCCAGCTAATTGTTAATGAGCTCCCTCCACAGCAAAGAATGTCCAAATTGGTCCTGGCCGCATTGTGGTTCTGGAAAGAAAAGCCAAACATGGCACTTTTCCAAGGTACTTTTGTTGAGAAAATGAACGAGCTGTGTGAGAATGGCGTTGAATTACAACGTCAAGGAAGGGTTGAAAAATATAAGGTCTATTGTATCTGTTCAAGTGTAGATTCTGTTGCTAGGGCACCGATGCAAGGTGTAACCCAATTTAATGGGTATTTTGGATGTAATTGGTGTCTCCAAAGAGGTGAGAGAGCTGGCGGGGCAACTAAATACCCAGTTGAGGAAGTTGAACCCACAGAAAGAAGTGAGCTCCAAATGCTAAATGACATGGAGATTGCTTTGAAAGGGGGGGTGCCTGTGCAAGGAGTCAAAACAGTGTCACCGTTGATAAACCTGCCCCATTTTAACATAGTGTGGAGCTTTGTGCCAGACTATATGCACTGTGTCTTGCTGGGGGTAGCGCGCCAGTTCCTAGAATTGTGGTTCAATTCTGATAGTGCCTGTTCAATAAGCCGACATCAGCACATAGTGGACCGCAGGCTTATGTCTATTAAGCCACCAATGGATGTGAAGCGATTGCCGAGGCCGACAAAAGAGCGGAAATGGTGGAAGGCCAAGGAACTTGAGAGCTGGCTACTTTGTTACAGTGTCCCTGTTTTGCATGGCATTCTTGAGAAGCCATACATGCAACACTGGGCTTGCCTAGTTGAAGCCTTGCACATAATGTTGCAGCGTGCAATCAGCCCAACTGAGCTCACCATTGCCGAGGGGCTATTGTTGGAGTTTCATGTGCGTGCAGAACTGCTGTTTGGCAAGTCAGTCATGACATTCAACATGCACCAACTGACTCATATAGCAAAGAGTGTGCGCCACTGGGGACCACTTTGGGCACACAGTGCGTTCCCATTTGAAGCTGGGAACGGCAGCCTAAAAAAAGCTGTAAAAGCAGCTAACGGAATTCCCCATCAAGTCTGCCGAGTCCTACAGATGGAAAGCATGGTAGTAGAACTTCAACGGCAGGCTATCAGTCCAAGTGTAGCAGAGTACTGCTCGTCTTTTGATGGCACAAAAACGCAAAAAAGCGTACTTAGTAGTGGTGGCTACCGTTTTTTCGGACACGGTTCCCGACGTGCATCAGCAGGTTTGCAGCCATCTTTACATGACACTACCCTTGAGTTCACCAAATACAGAAGAATGTTGGCGAAGGGATCAATTATCACTGATAGCATGTATGCATCTAACAAGAGGACCAATAGCTCTGTTGTTGAACTTCAAAATGGGCATTTTGTTATTGTTGAAGAAATATACCATGGCAGCGACAACAAAGCATATATATCTGCAAGGAAATTAAGCTGCAGTCCAGTGATGTACAACTTGGTGGCCATGTCACATGTGCTGAAAGTAAATCACAAGGCAGCGAATACATCACTGGTCGAATGCTCTGAAATCAGAAAGGTGGTTGTGTTTGTGGAACTCGAAAGAGCTTCCTATGTATGCTTCCCTCCAAGTTCCTTTACATTGTAATGTATTTGAAGTGAAGAACCTATGCTGTGTAAGTTTTAAAGGAACCCTGTTTAGTGCACACTATGCCTCAAAACATGAGCGTTTTTTTATGTGAGTGGCCCTTGAAATGCCTTGAGGCGATCGACGTGAAATCGCCACCCGTGACTAGTTAGCTCTTCTAGTAGGCAAGATGTTTGTCATGATGACTCATACCATTGAAACAATTCCGTTTGAGTATATATAATGTATATAGTTCATCAAAAAGTATATAGTGAATCCAAATGTAAATTAATAAACATTGAGTATGTTATGTATATATAACATTGCCACGTCTATATATGGTAATAGAAGATTTGTACGGAGGATTCGCGGGTGACCTGATCATCTCCAAGCAAGCTCACCTAACATCATTCACTTTCTGGATATGGTGATGATTTTTTGTTTCACGATTATGTTTCAATGCATGGTGACAACATGGTGTACCTCATAAAAATTGTTCTTTAGAGCAGTCATGCCTGTGTAGCTCATGAACATACCAAGAAAATGTTTTTAAATGTGCAGTGAAAATGGTTATGTGTGGGCCCGCACATGAGAGCCTCCCCGGCTGCATATTTGAGACCACTGATATAGAGGGATTTATCGTGCTGTGCAGATTAAATTGATTGACCACATGGCTGTGACAAATTGTGAAATATCTGTCTGTAAGCCAGCTTGCTCTCTAGGTTTGATTGTTTTTGGAAATATTTTTTTTTCGTTAAAGTCTAGTGTTTTGCATATTGTATTAGGTATCTGAATATTACCGAAAAGAGATCGGTGGGTCTGAATTTCTTTAAATTTATTATGTCTCTTTTTGTGTGTATTAATGTTTTATATTTGCATTGTGTACTGAATGTTTTCCTATATTTATTCAGTGGGTGCTGTATTTTTTTTATTCTTACTGCTATTGTATTCTTTATTTTAGTGTGTGTGTCGGGGTACTGCAATATTACATGACGCTTTTTATTCTTTTTCATACAAGTTCAGTCTTGTACACTATGCATAGAATGTGTGCTTGTCATTCATACATAATTCATTGTGCCACTGTGAGCATCCTTAAAGGCCAACTCCAGCGATTTTTCGACCATGTCAAGGTAATGGTGTTTCTGTGTTCCTGAGACACTCTTGTCACGAGCCCAATAGCTGAAATGCTCAGGAAATTCGAAAACAATTTTTAATAAGCAAAAAGGTGCAAAACCGAAACCCGACCGGGCGCCCGGTCTGCATATGATGTACTATTTGTTAAGAACTGGAGGCCGTATACTGGTTCTGCCGGCACGTAGTATGAAAACTGTGAAAGCCAGACCAGCGAAGCACCGGCAAAACACCACAGAGGAAGGAAGAAAGCTCTCCCGTGCTATGGTCGTGCCAAACACCACCGCTGTCGTCTTGGGGCCAGCACAATAAACAATGTAGGGGCCAAAGTAGCGATGCCATCGCCTGCGTCACTTTCGTTGACATGACAAACTTGACATCGCACTGACAGTGTTGCCAATAATTCTGGCAAGCGAGGCGAGTTTTTCGAGGCAATCTTTAAAATTCATTTGCAAATAATCTGCGCATCTCTCAAGCCTGTAATTGGCATAAATGACAGGAATGTGCGTAAGAGTGTACCCAGCGAATTTGATTGAGATTCGTTGACCTCGAAAAACCACCGGAGTTGACCTTTAAGCATCCTTAAATAAGTAAAGACATGCTGTTCACGTGTAAACTGTTAACCTGTATGAAACCTGTTTCTCAGTGCTTTACTGAAATGCCAGTTGTATGGCAATGCCTTTTTCCTCCTTTGGAACTAAAATTCCTTTTATTGTGATTCAATTTACTGTTATAAGTATTTGTAATATTTGAAGTATCTTGTACGCCTTGTGTTGCAGCACTGGCCAAGAAATTTTTTTACACCAAAATATGTTCTGTGCTATTTAAATCCTGTTTGCCTTGAAATAAAATTCTTTTTTTTTCAATGTTATTGTTGCCTTTCATACCTTCTTTCGGATATCTTGTTAGTGAGAACATCTAATTGTTTTCTCTTAGTTGCATAACCTTTTCTATCGTATGAATATTAAAAAAATTCAGTCATATCCTGCAGCAGCATTATATGCAGTGACAGGTAGCCCATAAACACGTGACATCAGGTGCTCACTGGTAGTTAGCCATATTCCCTAGTTTGGGAATAAGACATCGTTGGTACATTGTGATGCTGCAAACAGTAGAAGGTGCGGTTCCAATGTGTACTAGTACTTTAACTGCTGCATTTTCATGATGCATATATGGAAAGCTTAATCAGATGCCCTGATACAGTGGTTGTTTGTAAACCAGGCAAGTGTTGTAAACAAGCTTAATTTAATCCAAGGTTTAAGTAAGTGACCGAGCTCAGGGATTCCAAGCTGAAGCACTAGCTCGAATTCTGTTTGGGTAACACACATAAATGAATTGCTTTATATGGAGGGTTGGATGCATCACCGTAGATTTCCATTTATGACTTTCAATACTGCTCAGGTAGAGAATTGTAAAAAATAAACTTCAAAGTTATGCATGTACTGCAATTGGGGTGTCCTATTGGACTCTCCCATTGCAGCTTGGGTCCCATTGACGTCCATTTGAGTCCCATTGCAACCAACTGGAACCACCTATCATGACAGCAGGTCATCCTGTTAGAACTTCAAATATGCAGAGTTGGTTAAAATGTTAGAAGCCACTACATGGGAAGTCCAATTGGACAGTCCCATTGCAGCATGCACTTCCAATTGGGCACCAGTTAGACACCATTTGAACCCCACTTAGCCCCCTTTGCCACCCATTGCTCCTAACTGGAACATCCAGTTGGACCCATTAACTATTTTTGACTGGGCCCTACATTGCTAGTTTGAGCCAATCACACACAAAACCAGAAATTTTGGTCCATTGGCTTGTGGGAGGGCCTGGGATAGGCAGGTGGGGCATGTCTGTCTATGTGATGTAGTGGGCTAAGAAGATAGCTGAAATCTGTGAAAGAGTTTACATATGTTTATCGCCTCATCATACAATCGACATCCATGTGAGATTGCTGACAGTGTTGTTTCTCAACCGTTATTTGGAGTAGGCTTTTGCCAAAACTTCGTTCACACAAGTGGTTGTTAGTTTGCATGATGTGGTGCGTTCTGATAAAGCTTCACTGTCCAGACATGTACAGTTGGATGATGTTTCTTTGCCTTGTGACAGCTGAAGCCATGGCCAGCGTTCATTGAGGAACGAATCCGTCTGTGGGATGAACTAAAAGCACGTCATGAACAAGAGCTAGCAGCTAAGACCAGTGTCCCCATCACAGTAACGCTACCCGATGGAAAGCAAGTGCCTGCGGAGTCGTGGAAGACCACCCCGTACCAGGTGGCTGCTGGCATCAGGTAGGATTGAAGATAGGTTAAACGACATGGCAGTGCTCGAGTTCTGTAGATATCTTGCCCATCTCAGCTATCTGGTTGCTGTGTATGCATTGTTAAAAACACTGCAGTTCTCTAAGAAAGATAAATTTGTTCGAAAAAAATAAAAAAAAATTGTGTGCTGGGAAAAAAGTGAGAATCAGCCTTGCTTTACTATCTGTGAAACACCCAAGCACTTTCTATAATTGTCATGTCATAATTCAAAGTGTTATCCTTCTGTCCGGTTTCTTACTTGTAGCTGTATGAAGATGCTACAACTTCATATGTACAGCATTTGTAAAGATTTAGGTTAGTTTCAAAGGTGCTGACCATTCTGTGTTTCCATCAATTTTAGTACCACATAGTTAAATTAGTGTGCATTGTGTCCACTGCATATGGACCTCTTGTAAAAAAATGTCAGGTGCAGGAAAACAGGGAATGCATGTTGTGTACAAGCAGCTTTTCTTCAAAAGTCAGGCACTCTGTGAGTGAGCAGCAACATTAAATTGATGCATGTCACGTTTTTTGTGTCAGCGCATAGTTATTGATTCCTTAGTAACCATTTGGTACTAATATTGCATCAGGAGGACCAATTGATATGTGTAATATCGATTAGTATGACCAGTATTGAACCCAATTTAACACGGGTGCAAAGCTCGCCAATTTTAGTGTTGCCAAGCGGTCACCTCTTCCAGTCCTGCCCCATCTGATCTCATGGCCACATGAATGTGACGCGATCTTCAATTGACATTTCGTCTGCTCGGCACGCACGTGTATATGCATGTATTCACCACCACCCTTGTCGTTGCCGCCATCATCAGCGTCCACAAGCTATGATCAAAACACTGAGGAATATGGAATTGCGGCATGGCAAATCATTTTCGGTTCGATTCTTTTTGAAGCAATAATTCTAAAATCGACACCGGACCGCGCATCGACGAGGCAGCTGAAGAATTACGCTTGAGCCGGCTGGCAAGACATGAAAACTGTGTGCGTGTTGCTTGTCTGCGACGACCGAAGCTTCAAATAATTGCATTCGCGCTCACCACTCCACGACAAATCACCCGAAGCGGCACAACGAAAACACAGGATTCACATAAAAGCACTGCACAAAGCAAGCGAAACAAAGCAATAAAGCCGTTGCTAGGCAGCCAGGCTTCGCCGCCAGACGGTACCACATGTAGGCACTGCGATGACAACACTAAAATTGTCGACGTCGTCGCTGCTCGCCCATCATTGTTCAGAGTCTGAGGCGTAGCCTAGGAGCTTGCTGAACACATCAAAATACTGTCGATGTCTCATGGCTGGGAATGTGCCGATGAGCCTTGGACGCTATTTGCACTCGATATAGAATAACTTCTACATAAACGATGCAATTTATACTTCACTAAAAAAACTCGTGCGTACCAAGCAATCAAATGAACGCCACATCTGGAGTTTGAGCTTTGGTGTGTCTGATTCTTTAAGAGTACTGACACAATTTGAGGACATTGCGAAGGCAACATTTTTCGTTTACCTGACATGCAGTGTCAACAATCACCACACACTGGAGTCAAGCAACACGTATAAAAATTTTTATTTTAATTTCAATGTTTTCATCGCTGAGCACCTGCAAGGCAGCCTCATTACAATGGACTTTATCACAACGAGTGAGGACAGTTTCTGAATTTGCGAACTCTGCGTCCTGCATGCAGCCAAAATCGCAGAAATCACATTAGTGTCACTGGACTACAATTCACTCATCGTTTTTTGCGTGCACTACGAGCTGATGACTGATTTACCACTAGTACGTCGCCAGTTACTCTTTTCACACGACGGCCCACTGCTCTGACAAGTCACTGAGAAGCTACCGCCTTGATATCGAAACCGAAAGAGTATTTTTAAGGTAGTGGTAATAAAATATATTCAATGCATTCCCAAGCACTGCAGCAGTCGTTCTAGTTTTCTCGACACTAGTTCTTTTATTTTGAGCAACAATCCCAAAAATTTTTAAATTAGTGTCAGTACTCTTTTAACTAGGATCCCAAGATATACCTGCAGCTTATTTTAATTATGCTCAGTGGTGATTAGACTAATACTTACTGATGTGTTCATGAATCCTGTTTAGTTCTTGCTTAAGACGGTATATTAGTCCCATGATACAATATGATAAAACATAGCTAAGAGCATTCTGTCATGTTTATTGATGTCTCATTCGCAGTGTCTTTCTTTCTTTGTTTCTTTTTATAGGAAATGAAAAATGGCACTTGTATCAACCCAGTTGGGCATGCAAATCATTTCCATTATATTATGCAATTATACTAGTTTTCGGAAGAGGTATCTCTCACTTTCTGTCTTTTCAACTGCAGCAAGGGGCTCGCTGACAATGTTGTCATTGCGAAGGTAAACAAGGTTCTTTGGGATCTGGATCGTCCCCTTGAAGAAGACTGCACCTTGGAGCTGTTAAAGTTTGACGACAAAGAGGGTGAGTGAACTCCGAGATGTCTAATGCCGCAACTTCGTAAGATTGCATATGCAATGGGCATTAAGTTGTATCTAAAATATCTAGAACGAATAAACAGGGTGGAAGAAAATGTGGACAAGCAGAGGAACATCTGACCACAGCACTGTTAACTTACCTAGGTAGTTAACCGTCCTGATGTGCTCAACGGTCCGCTTTTAAAGGGAACGTGATAGTGCGTGGAAGCTACGAGCGTCACCACTAACCCGAACTGTAACCAGTTTTTCACATGCAAAATGTGTGCAGTTTGGAGGTGCTCTTTCGTTGCCATCCACTGTCTGTTGCTATGCTTCATGTTGTGTGTTGTGTGTAGAATGCTACTGTTTGAATATATTGTTGCAACGTTCACCGCTCATGCAAAGATGGAGCACCGCACGCGGTGCAGACTATGCCTGTGCGAAAATTGTTGCAGCCTCTGGTCATAGTAGCTCTGAGAGGCAACGATGAGCGCCTTTTAACTGTAAACCAATGTGCCCACATAAAAATTGATTTTCTGTGGGATAACTGCTTTAAAATGGTGTACATAAAATGTTAAAAAAACAGACATCCATTATCTCTTTGTTGCCAAATATTTGGCAGGTGAGCAGGTGTTCTGGCACTCCAGTGCACACATTCTTGGAGAAGCACTGGAAAGGCTTTATGGAGGCTGCCTCTGCTATGGACCACCCATCGAGGGAGGCTTCTACTACGACATGCACTTGAATGAAGGGGGCGTGTCGGCTGTGGACCACCCTTCGATTGAGACGCTCATGCGCAACATTGTCAAGGAGCGTCAGCCCTTTGAGCGGTTGGAGCTGGCCAAGGAAGACTTGCTGCGCATGTTTGAGGTTAGGCAGCATGCACCATAGTGTGTCGACTTCTTATGATAGTGCATGTGCTTCTGTTCACCAAAGGAACTACTCAAACTTGATATAATGAACCCAAATATAACAAATTATTGGTTATAACGAAGTAAATGAAAAACAGTCTTGCAATAGTGTTGTGAATATACCTTTATAACAAATTTTTGCTTATAACGAACTTATTTTTGTGTAAGATGCAACTTTGTTATAATGAGGTCTGAGTGTACTATTCTCGATGTGTCCATCTAATGAATGGCCCATTTAAGGCACCACTTATCAACTGCATCTCTGTGAGCAGTGGGCCCCCTGTTTCTGGTTCTTTTTTCGCAAAGTCATTTCGACGTCATGGAGCTTTCACCACTCTCGACATAAATAAAATGGAGGAAATACGCTTTACTGTAACAAATGCAGCCTCCAGAGATCTACTTTTGGACGCATGAATCTTGGAGGCACTTCAAGAACTCTGATTCTGTGATCTCAGGCATCTGGGGATTCTCAAGTATTTTGGACATGTTCATATGGTTAGGACTGACTTCTTAAGTTTCTTTAAGTGTTTCGTTCACATTCTTTCTTCTTATGGCGGGAGTGTGCTGTGCAGGATTGGTGGATTGAAGGAGTGAAGAGCGTGATCATGGCTCATTGCTTTCTCGAGCAACAGAATGCACTCTGCTGAAATGGACATGTCCATACGAGTGGCACATCGAGCATTGCTTCCCAAGATGCTCTTTCTTCATTAGCTACCTAACAAGTCACTGTAGCTTACGAGTCTAGAGTGAAAGCTTATCTTTTTGTTTATAGTGTTCAGCCTTTTTTAAGCTTATTATATATGTGTTGATTGTGTGTTATTCCCCATCATTAGCCACAGAAATGTTATCAACTCTTTATCAGTCTCTAATAAGGCTGGTGAAAAACTATCTATGAGCATTACTGAAACTAGTACATTATTGTGAACTGCGTGAAATTAGAAAAAGAGCAACATGAAATAAGACAGAAAACAGAGTGTAGGATACTAATTGATGTACCAACTAGTCCCTGAAGATGTTATAATTAATTACTAAAGCATTTATTGCTTTATAAGGACAATTCTTAGCATTTATTTGGTTGTTATTCATTCATAATATTCTGTACTAATGTTCTACCATAACCTGAAAAGAAATGGTCTCTCAAGTTCAGGCTTTATTTTTTTTCTGTGACGTAAAGGCTATTTTTTGTAAGGACACTGATCATGCAAAATCTCATTAGTCAAGTTTATATCATGTAGAAAGGGCTAATGAGAATAGGGTGGAGACTACACAGGCACGCCTTCGTTGTTATTCAAGGTGTTCAATCGCTGCTTGAACATTTTATCCGAGCAGTAGTTCTGGTAACATTCTGAAATGAAGAGTTTTTTGCCACTGCCAGTCAGGTTCTTTTTTTTACAACTTCAAATACTATCCCAAAAGATCACGGAGACTACACAGGCACGCCTTCGTTGTTATTCAAGGTGTTCAATCGCTGCTTGAACATTTTATCCGAGCAGTAGTTCTGGTAACATTCTGAAATGAAGAGTTTTTTGCCACTGCCAGTCAGGTTCTTTTTTTTACAACTTCAAATACTATCCCAAAAGATCACTTTTCTGATCCCCCCATAAGCACAAGGAATCATTAGTTGCAGAAATGTGGTGAATGTATGTCACAGTTTTATAAATATGTTTCTGGTGCCATGCAGTACAACCCATTCAAGGTGCGCATCCTGAAAGAGAAGGTGCAGACGCCCACCACAACTGTGTACAGGTGTGGGCCCCTGATTGATCTTTGCAGAGGACCTCATGTGCGCCACACAGGCAAAGTCAAGGCACTTCAGGTCACAAAGGTGAAAGCCCAAGATTGTGATCATTTGCAATCCCATTCATTTGGCTGGTAATTGCCTAAACTGTGCTTGTATATACATACGCATATGCACGTGTATGTTTGTACATTTGGTTGTGTGTAAGGTTGCCAGTCTAAAACACCGCTGAAACCAAGGCAGCACTTACGATCTGCATAAGAACTGTTCAGTTGCCCTCCAGTACACATTTGAAAGTAATGCTGGTTCTTGTGTATATGTTACTTTGCATAAATTTATATATTATCACCATCTTCGAGGTATACTTGGTTCATAATGCACCCGTAAAATAGTATTCTGAAGTTCTAGTTGACACTTTTCTAAAATTGACCATCACTCACTGTGGGAGGGAAACTGCTGGAATAACAGTTCAAAATTTGGCTCACTGTAGGGGCACACCTGTCTGTTGGTTCATTAATCCCAAAACCCTCTCAAATTTTTGTCATGTCACTCTCAAGGTATCAAGTAGGGTTGTGTGAATAGTAAAATTTTGGGTGTGAAGTGAATTCAAATAATAATGATTGTGTGTGAATCGAGTCGAGTAATTTTTAAATGTTTCTTCAATGATTGAAAGACAAACTCTAGGAAAATGCAGGGAATTCCTGAAAACATTGTTACGATGCAGGAACAATCACAAGTTGTAAACATGGTCGAAGGACATATTTATGCCTAAGGGGGCTGTGGCTCTCAAATCGCAAAAAATAACACAAGAATTAAATTTTAGAAACTTCTATATAGGTTTCTGTAGCCCTTTTTCCAATCGCAATATAACTTTCCTGAAAGCTATGCGGAAATTGGAAAAAGAAATGTTTAAAGAATTATAGCTCCACAACTGCCTAGCCTTACGTCGCCACTTTGGGCTTGTCGAAAAAGGCATTTCTCAGTCTTCAAGTTTCTCGCTTAAGTTAGGTGCTTCATTTTAAAACAAGCGTAGCAAAAGCAAATGTTTAAAGTTTATTTTGAGGCCTCCGATTGGCTGCATTCATCATGTGGCTCTGGCAGGCCTCGCCATTGGCCCAATCTTTCCTCGTGAGAGCGTCATCTGCTGCTTGCGAGTGGCAAGGTTACTTACGGCTATCGAAATTTGTGCTACTTATTGACGGATTCGGACTCGTTCCATGTCCATGGGTCGAGAATAATTATTTAAAATATGGTTACACTTTAGTTCAGCAAATGCAAGTGGAAGCTCGATCATCAGATTACCTCAGGCATTAATTAAATCAACAATTCAAATGAATTGACTGTGTGAGTCATATTCATTTTAACCTTCAAATCAGGAAGTTATCAATAATAAGACTTAAGTAAAGGTATTTTTTGAACATGTCATATTGTCAACTGCGCGCAGTTGTAAAGTTGAAGGGAAAAATATGGCCAGTTCGTGTATCAAAAAAACATTTTTTTTTGTGCACTGAGAGTAACATCGTTGCTTGGGCCTTACAGGCATAGCTACAATGCTACAGCTTTTGTGCATCCTGATGACTCTACAATTGTTCGATTTCTCATGTTGTGAGCAACATGGTTTTCATGATGTCTGCGGCATTAGTGTCACTTAGTGGTTACACATTATGAAAAAAACGCTCTCTTGACTTGTCCAGAATTCGTCAGCATATTGGGAAGGCAAGGCAGATGCAGAGTGCCTACAGCGAGTGTACGGCATCTCTTTTCCCGACACCAAGCAGCTTAAGGAGTGGCAGCGTTTCCAGGAAGAAGCTGCCAAGCGAGACCATCGCAAGATTGGCCGGGTTCGTGCGCATTTCAGAAAACCCGATTGGGTCTACCTTGATGTTTATCTGTGGTGCATGACAGCCTTCATTGTGTGCTGGTGACTTTCTTACATAGGAACAAGAGCTCTTCTTCTTCCATGAGTTAAGCCCTGGTAGTTGCTTCTTCTTGCCCAATGGAGCACACATCTACAACACCCTTGTTGATCTGATCAAGGTGAGTTCAGTGCCTCGACCATCTGCATATAAATTTATCTTCAAAATCACTGCTGCACATATCGCGACACACCAGCCTGAATAACTGTTTATGATGAACTCAACAATGAACTCTTCAACTCTGATATATGTTTCAACTTCTGCCTTGCAGTCGGAGTACCGAAAACGAGGATTTCAGGAAGTTGTCAGTCCGAATATCTATAACAGTAAGCTCTGGCAGACATCTGGACACTGGCAGCACTATCAGGTATTGTTGTTGCGGTGCTGGTTCCTGCTATGCTTGTCTCTTATGTGCCGTTTGTTGACTGTGGTGTCATATTTTTCTTCAGGACAACATGTTCTCTTTTGATGTTGAGAAGGAGAAATTTGCCTTGAAACCAATGAACTGCCCAGGACACTGGTAAGAATCCTCACTTTCCATTTTTGCCTAATTGTAATTTTCAAAAGTTTATTTATAGTTCATTTACAGAAAAAATGAGAGATGTGTAGCTTTTTCATATCAAAACTTAAAATAGGCAAATGAGTTAGCAGCTGTTAATTATAATATGACAGAAAGGTCTGAACTGTTATTATATTGGTTTCGAGAGCACCGGATGTCATGGATTTTTTCCGAGACAATGAAAAGACTGATCATTCTTGATGTTCATGAAAGACTGTAGGTCAGAATTTGAACATTTAGAGGGAAATGTCTGAGGGTTTACCACAGGTATTAGATGTTGAATTTGTGTAGTGAATTTGTCGAAAATTTGTGTGAAAAGTATGTTTACAAATGGTACTTTCATAGCTGCTGCAGCCACACGCCTTGCATAGTTGGATCACTAAAAATGTTTCGTATGAAGTTAGGCACAGTTCATGTAGGCTGAATTCATAGTTACTACTGTGTTTAACTTGTTTGATATGGTTAAGTTGTGCTGCAAGCTTTTTCACTGGCTCATGCCTTGAGAAATAAGTGCACCATCAAAGGCACCTCAACTCACTCTTCCCTTTCAAAAGAAAATGGGTGTAATTTTGATGGTAACACTTTATAGACTGTTTTGAACTATCAGCGCACAACAGAGCTTCCTGTGCTCCGTATTAGGTAATGTTAACTACATCAAATTTTTTATTCTTGCTGACATTTGTACATTTTCGCCATCTCACTCACATCAAAACATCGCAGTAATTCTTCATTTTGTCACATTTTTTGTCTCTTTTTCTTTTAGTCTGATGTTTGATGTACGTCCACGTTCATGGCGAGAATTGCCTCTGCGAATGGCCGACTTTGGTGTGCTGCATCGCAACGAACTTTCTGGGGCCCTGACAGGTCTCATAAGAGTGCGGCGTTTCCAACAAGATGATGCGCATATCTTCTGTGCACCCCAACAGGTACATTCCGGAGCCGTCTAGCATCACCCCGTACAGCTACAGTCAAAAACTGCTGTTCTCTTTTGTCGATTCTGCTTATTGGTGTTCTGTTGTAAGAAATGAGTGGAGAACAGAGTTACTTCAACTGTTATGGGCAGGTGAGAATAGACATGAAGCTTTCTGCCATTTATCCTATGTGCCTCTCCAGGGTGTATGTCCTGCGTGTGTACAAATGTACGGTTGTTTTGTGAGCATGAAACAAATGGGATTGTCAAGTATGGATCAACTTTGCACAACTTTGACTAACTTCAAGTAAGATGGGCGTCATTATGTCCTTCTGTCTACTTCTATAATTCTGTGGTGACCGGTAAGTTTTACTAGGAAAATTCAGATAACACTCAGTTAATCATTCAAGCACAATGCACTTGCTAAGAAATGATGCTGTAGGTGAAACATATAATTTTATCAAGGGATGCAACAGAGAACGAGTTTAATATTTTGGCATGTGGTAGTATGCATTAGCAGATGCATCAAGATGAAAATGCAGTGTTTCAATTAGGCAAGTCATAAAATGTGATTAGCACATTATATTTGTAGCTTGTGCAACAATATGTCAAAGGACATAATGACCTCTTTATTGAGCATGTGCACACCAAATGATCCAGAAGTGTGTCACAATTCACTTTTTTGGCGACATAAAACATAGCAGCAATGTGCAATAATGTTTTATTATTTCTTTCTCATGCAGATAGTCACAGAAATGAAGGGGGCATTGGACTTCCTCAAGCACATTTACTCCATCTTTGGCTTCACATTTGAGCTCAAGCTGTCCACGAGGCCAGAGAAGTACTTGGGAGACATTGAAGTCTGGAATGATGCCGAAAAGGCAGGTTTCTGGCTTCACTGTAATTGCATTTTTTTCATTGCTCTGTAGCCGATTTGCTTATACAGTAGACTTGTGATAATTCAAACTCTGATAATTCATACTTTCGGTTAATTCAAACAGAATTCAATTTTTTGGTTGGCCCTCTCCTCTTTCAATGTATTTTTATCATTTGGTTAATTCAAACTTTTTTCCGTTCTATACCAGAAAATATCTGCTGTGTTCCCACTATTATTTAACCATTTGCATGTTTAAATAATTCTAACAGCCTAAAAACGAAAAATAAGCATCTCAGGCTCTCAAGAAAAAAGGCTTTGCTAGTAAACAAATGTTTGAAACAAAAGTACAAGCAGGGTAAACCGTGATGCTTCTCAACTGGTATAGAGAGCTTTGTGTTGAAGTCACGTACGTGTGGTAAAGAAGCACTTGGCAATTCACGATTTCTTCAAAAGGTCTGATCAGCAGTAAATGGCCAATAAACTTAGGGACCTTACCCCTCTGTTTTCTGTTCATTGCATGAAGTTAGGGTTTAAAAACACTCCATAAATTTTTAAATGTGATAAAAAAATCGATGCCTAGTCATAATGTGTGGTGTCACCTCACCCAGAGTCATTTATCTGAGAACTTTTGATAATTTAATTTTGTTGCTAATTCAAACAAAATTCGGAGGTTCCGTCGAGTTTGAATTAACGGAAGTCGATTGTACTTACATGCTCTTCTTTTCATCTTGTGTTACAGCAACTAGAGCAGTCTCTCAACGAGTTTGGTTATCCTTGGACGCTAAACCCTGGCGATGGAGCATTTTATGGTCCCAAGGTAGGCCACGTGGTGCCAAAATAGCTGATAACTTTTTTTTGTCGCTGGAACTTGCTTTATTCAAAGTCCTACTAAAGTGGTGAATTTTATTTCTGTGCAGATTGACATTACCATCATGGATGCTTTGCGGCGGCAACACCAGTGCGCCACCATCCAGCTTGATTTCCAGTTGCCGATCCGGTTTAACCTGAACTACATTAGGTAGGAAATCAAATTGCTTCAGCTATAATATCAAGGTATGCTGCCCTGGAACTTCAGTGAACTGCATGGGAAGCTCACATGGGAAAATTTTGACTTAGCCGATTTTTCGAGATATGAGAGTTTGAGTTAACAAGATGCTACTGTATATGCGTCATACTTTTTGGTTTGAATGAAAGTGGAACCAACCTTGAATACTAGCCGGATTTGACTTTTGCTTAGAATGATATTAAAACATGTAAAATATGTAACA
Source organism: Rhipicephalus microplus (assembly GCF_043290135.1). NCBI lineage: Eukaryota > Metazoa > Arthropoda > Arachnida > Ixodida > Ixodidae > Rhipicephalus > Rhipicephalus microplus. Next base: position 219,738,530 of record NC_134700.1, read on the forward strand.
TTTTAAATTTGCTTATACTTAGAACGTAAAATCCATTATAACAAGCATTTCATCTAATGATTAATGAATGGGAGGGTAGTACGTTAATTTAACCTTAAAGAGACCCACGACCAGTTTTTATGGTACCCGTTTCCTTGAGTGCAACGTAAAGCTTACCTGTCAGTGCTTGTAATCACGGAATGGTAACGCGGAAAACACCGTAGAACATTTATAATCAGAATTTTTCGATTTGCCGTTATTATGCATTCTTAAGAAGACATGCAGCAAACAGTGGATGTAATCGCGATAGCGATTATGCGTTGCTGTAACGCCGATAGTGAGGAAACGTGAAGGTCTAAGTACAAACACGTAATATTGTGTTTGTCAAGCCTGCAGTACCGTGACCACTGCTTTCTAGCATGCTAAATTATATTACAAGAGTTACAGCATTTTCCCGGGGCTTCTTATGCAAGTACTTTTGGCCGTGCACAGGTAGTTTTTTCGACTTTAGCCAAGTCAAGCCAAGACAAGTCTTCAAAAATGAAATGGCACATTTACACATGATCGACGATTCAAGCATAGTAGTTCATGTTCGGCTGTAGTAGCTCAGCTTCGATGTCATCGCTTGACAACTCGAGCGAGTTAGAGGAACGAATTATGGCTTGCATGCGAGCGCGAATTTCGAACCCCTATAAAGAAGCGCCAAAGCGACATGTTTCGACGGACCGCCACCATCGCCACCACCAGCAGCAGGCATGAAGTGGCAGCGATTCTCCACAGAGGTCGACGGCATCTCGCGTGCTCCAGCTATCGCATTCCCAAGCTCACATGCTTCTTCCAAAGCACCCAACGTGACGGGAATTGAGCTGCTCAGGAAACGCCGGGCGTCACGCGCATTCGCGACTGCACCCGTTTTCCTGTGGAGGCCACAAAAGCAGCGCCACTTTTCATGCTCTATTTCTTTTACCTTTCAAGCCACATTAAACAAAGAGAAATGAACAATAACGTACATATTTGAAATTTAAGCCCTTTTTCCAGTGGGCTTTAAATAATCACTGCAAAGTTATTACAACTTCATATTTGTGGTTCATAGCTCTTGCTCTAGGGGCGCAACACACCGGTTTTGGTTACTTTTGAACGCGATTTAAAAATATAAATGCTACTCAGATCGCGAAACGTATGCGCTCACATGTCACCATAATTCACGATTTTTTTCTTTCCACCGGTATCTAATCACCCGTTCTGGCCAGTTGTGGGTGGGTCCTTTTAAAGGGGCCCTAAAACACTTTTTCAAGTAACCATGAAATGAATTCACTGGAAGAGCTTATTGCCTCACATATTCAATGCTACAAAAATTTTAAGAATCCATCCAGTGCAAGTGGAATTACAAAGATTTGTTGCATGCTGCAGTTGCATTATCTCATTCTCTAGTCCTGATGAAAGCATTGGAAGCTAAGCAGGGAGGGATGGCAGGAGCAAAAAAAAACGTCATACGCGTCTCGTGACCTTCAGCACTTTTTTTTCTTCGAATGCGCGGCTTTTTCAAAATGATTGCGCGCTCACATGGACCAGTCGAGGCCTCCAACGGCAATTTCTGTAACGACCGAGGGCGCCGTGTTCAAATCAGCCAATGGCTTATAGATGGGCTTTTTTTGAGTGATTTTTGAGCGTCGTCCGTGATTTGTCAAGAGAAGACGAAGCAATTTTCAGCTGACTTTGATAATTTATTGTGAATTCCTGGCCGCGTGCTGCGCTATAATATTTGACTCGCGTGCTGTCAAGAGCCTCTACTACCGATTAGCAGCATTTTCTGGCCAGGCTCAAAAAGTGTTGTAGGGCCCCTTTAAGTTAGGCTTTGCGGCTGTGCAGATTTGTTCTAATTCTGTTCATGGTTGTGCACTCGTTCACTGCAGTGAAACCACCTTTACAGGAAGCACATGCTGTTTATGTCTGCTTATCTGTTCATTTTGAACACTCAAATTTTGAATAATTTCAATTTGTGTCAAAGTGAATTTGTTTGCTGTAATATCCTATCGAATATTCAAAGGGCTCAAACATTTGCACATGACTAGATTTTACAGTGCATTACTTTGCTAGTTAACATGGCGTGGTTATTCGAACAATTGTAGATAAGCTAACTGGTGTTTTATTTTTTGTTTGCCCTGCAGTGAAAGTGGAGAGAAGATGCGCCCAGTCATCATTCATCGGGCCATCCTGGGCTCCGTAGAGCGCATGATCGCTATACTCACTGAGAACTTTGCTGGGAAGTGGTGAGTCCATCAGTAATTAGACTCAAATTTTGAGTGCATTAGAACTTCATTAACTGTAATTCTTGGGAAGGGCCAGAAATTTGTGCCAAGAAAACAGAGCTTGAATTGAAGAGAGCCTGTGTATTAATGAAGTATACTACACAGCCCGATTGCTTGTGCCGTACTTTATGCTCGTGCGTTCCTAAACATGTATGGCCAACATAGTCTTCGCGTACATTGAGGTACCTTTAATTTAGATAGAGTGAGCTTCAGGCATAATGAACCTTTCTTGTTAGCTTATTGTGGTCTATGGTGATGAGCATTGACTCTGTTTAGGGTGCACCTGCCTTGAGGGAATGATAGCTTACTGCCAATTGAGCCTCTGCATTTACTTTAAAACAAAAAGGGTGCATGAGGCTGTGGTTTCAGCATGTTTTAGCTGAACTGTGGCACTCCACACTAAATAGCAGTTTCAGTGGTAATGTTGTGCTGCAGTGATGGGTTTGAATTGAAAAAGTATATAAGCTGCTAAGATACTACATTCAAATAGTGGTGGCTGATCAGTTTAATTGTTTAATTAGTATTCTGTTTGTATTAAATTTTGCAGCATGGATTGATGCAATTTGGCACCAAGGCCAAAAGACCAGACATTGTATAGAAATATAAATGTTTAAAATTGCACATAATAATTGACATCAACTAGGGCTTGTTAGATTAGGAAAAGTGTCACACTGCTTAAGAAGCATGCCTTTGTATGCTACTGTATGTGCCTTTTTCTTGCTCATTAACAGAATTGCAGAGTGCAATGTTTCTTCGCAAAGAACACTCTCATCCTTAAATGTGCTGTTTATTCTAACAGTATAGTAAGGTACTTCAAAATTTGTATAGATAGGTTCATGAAATAAGTTTTGATTTGCTTTTTTTGTCATATATTTGTGAGGGCTTTCTCTTCTTCTCTTATTCAATGTAAGATGTTCTTCTTTTAATCAACATAAGATGTAAGAGTTCTAAATCCTATAATTGTTGTTTTTATAGGCAAATGCATCAGCCCCAGTGCATGCGTGGGATGGGGCAATTAACCATCGAATGGGGCATACTTTGATTTGGTGACTGAACAAAAGGGGGGATCAGAAAATGTATCAAAAGAAAGCGAATTCAGTAATACAATTTTTCCTATTTTTTTTCTTTTTCAAATAAAAATGGGATGAGGTGGTGTGGAATCAAGTAAATCTGTAAAAAACATTTCACGAATGTACTGTGAACTGCATTTCTTGTTGCTGCATCATTTAGTATCAATAAAGTTTTATACTGGCACATTTTGCCTTTGTGAGCAATAAATGCTAGAAAAAAAAGAATATCAAAATGACGAACTGACTTTGTAAAACATAAATGTAGTGTCAGTGGTGAGCTGAATACATAAGTAATAGGTGGTCTATGTACTATATCGCTATTGCATTCATTCCATTGACGCAAAGCAAGCAAGAGTAGGAGGAAGAAAGGAACTGTACTCGTACTGAGTCTTATGCCCTGTGCACAGGCCTTTCTGGCTCTCGCCGCGCCAGGTCAACTTGGTGCCAGTAGGCTCGACTTATGATGACTACGCACTAAAAGTGAGAGACCAGCTGCGCGAGGCTGGTTTCCGTTGCGATGCTGACCTTGACCCTGGCTGTACGCTCAACAAGAAGATTCGCAATGCCCAGCTTGATCAATACAACTTCATCTTAGGTGAGTTTTCATCGTATGGTTCTTGCTCTTAGTGTTTGTATGTTGGGGGAATTAGAGAAAAGGACGTCAAATTGTTTGAGTGGTTTCTTTTTGCTGCATTGAACTTTTATTTTCATCTTCAACAGCAGGAATTGCATTTTAGATGCCTTTTCTTTTATTTGCGGTTAATGTAATTCTTTATTACCCAAAACAAACACTTGTATTTATAGAAAGGATCTGTGTACATAATAAATGTTTTAAAGTACATTTTAATTAAATATTACGGCTTATTTAAATATTAACTAGATATCCCCTTTGCAATGCCAGTTTGGTTCTGTACAAAATTTGTGGATTTCACACATTTTCATAGTGGGCTTAACATTGTATACTTTATGTATAGCCAGATATCGCTAGCACTACTTTGTGTGAGAACCAAAGTCAACTGAATGGTTCAATAAAGAACTTAGTTCAGGCTTCTCAAGTATGTTAAAGAGCTCTAGTGCATTAGTATCCATTGACCTTGAAGTGTTTTTAACCACACAGCGCAATGTGAAAATTTCAGACTGACATTTTTCAAATTCGTACCTTCAGGTTTATTTTTAGATACGCTTCTTTGATGTTTGATTTACAGACAGAGAGATTAAACTTGCGTATGCTTTTTTCACGTTCCTACCTTTTGCTTTGTGCTCTTGCTAGATGCTGACTAAGCATAAAGGTTTTACCTGCTCGTGCTTACATAACTTACCTGTCATGTTCACAGTTGTCGGTGATAAAGAGAAGACATCTGCAACTGTGAACGTCCGCACACGCGATAACAAGGTGCATGGAGAATTCTCCTTGGACGATCTTGTGGAACGCCTGAACCGCCTCAAGAGGGAATTTCTCCCCGACGACAAGTTCTGAATGACTCTTATCAGTGGCATTAAATGCATACTTTGCTGCGAACAAAGCAGCACAGTCTGTTTGACATTTCAAACCAGGACAGAAGTGCTTTATTTATAAACTTGAAAGATTGTATAATGGAAGCAGTCTCAGACCGGCATGCTTTATTCGTTTGCAGGAAAAACAAAACAGCTTGTTCATTCTTTTCTTGTGGCGTTTGCATATTGTTTTGAAGATTAAGCTAGCTCAAAGAGGAAACAAATTAGGAAGATGAAGTTCTGCTTTATACATGCTGCCGCATGCTTTTAGCAAAGACACCTGCTTTTATTCCTGTAAGGTCAGAGTATTTAAAAGGCCCCCTCACTTTCGTGTATTAAATATGGTGCTCTAAAAAAGAAAATTCTATTGTTTTAGCCAGTTCATATTAAAAGAGCCAAGGAAAGCATGCACTAGTGGGTCATGGTATGGTGATTCAGTACTGTCAGATCGGAAATGAATAAAGGCCTACAATGACTTAACATTTTCTATAAAATGTTCAAAGCATTCGCAGTCTGAAGATTTCGGTTAATTTTACTCAATAATTAAATGGTAGAACTGTTTATGAAGTTCTGGAGATGCAGACATGAGCAGCAGTGTCAATAAGATGATCTTGTGGTGTCAAGTACCTCTGGAGGAGACAAAACAGTTAATTGCTATGATAAACTACTTGAACATAGCACTCATTGTTGCATAGTGGTATTCTATTTCTCTGTGTTCCGGCAAGAACAGTTTTGCCCCATGAAAGATGTCTCAAATCTCGTGGAATCATGAATTACATAAAAGACCATCCACATCTCCTGCATTGTTTTTCCTCTAAGACAAATACATATGTTAACGTACAGCAAATTCAAGCTTTATTTTCAACTATGCATTGATTTTTCTTTCACCCTCTTCTGGTAGGACCACATGAGGTGTATCATGGCTGTCATTCCTAAATGTGGCTATCACACAATACGATACACGTGGGTATCCTAAGCAGTGTATCCCATTTATCTCGAGTACACTCAAACCTTGATATAACGAACAAATATAACAAATTATTGGTTATAATGAAGTAAGTGAGGAATAGTTTTTTCATATAGATACAGTGTTACGAATATGTCTTTACAAGGAAGGAATTCGTAGACTTAACAAATTATTTTTGTGGCAGATGTGACTTATAGTAAGGTTTGAGTGTATGTGGTCGTGCAGTTGTTGATCATGGTAAATTTTTTTCCTTTTTTTTTCTTCGTAAATGCATGCAATAAGAACAAGAATACAGATAAAAAATACCAGTTGATAAAGATGGAGGGCTGAATTTTACTTTAATTTGTAGAGGACATCAATATCAACCGTTTCATCTGTCCTGTAATCGTCTGGAAGACCAGCTTCAATCCGGGCCTGCGTATAAAGTAGCTGTGTCAGAAATGTGAGGTACGTAGGTTGTATGGCAATACTGCTGCTTCTTTACAGTAATATAAGATATAGAAACATAATAGGTAATAAAGAATTAGTGCATGTGGACTTACCTGATGCTTTACAGTTTCATTTTTTGGTGCTATAAAAGGAAAAAGTCAGATATAGCACTTGAAAACAGTGAGTCTAAAAAACATTAGTCACAGAAGTTCGCTATAATGACAAAACTTTGTCATTGTGAACAGGTCTGCAACATAACACTGCTGTAAACCAGTGTTAGCTGAGAAGCAAAAGTATATAAGCCAACTCTCCCCAAATTTTGTTAATGTTCACAAATTGCCTTTAACTGTTGCAATATGATCAAAATGTCTTTATTTGGTCACTGAAAACAAAATCTTTTTTGTGAAGCATTTGTTGAAGGTTTAAAGGCCTGATAACATAGTGCTACTTTAGTTCACATTCTTTTACCGATGTGGACTGTGTCGTTATACTACATTAGGCGGAAGGAACAGCTTAGATGATGAGTAGAGCATCATAGTAAAAGTAAAATGGTCAACAAGACAGCTAGCTGTAATGAAAATATTGAACATTGAAGTTTCTGGCATCACTTCTTATATGTACCTGGTATGGGCTTCTTTGTGATGTTTGCGACAGGTGGTATGTAGGACCCTGCGAAGAACAATTCATTATCAGTAGAGAACTTTCGTTTACTAAAAGCTTTGCACATTCATAAAACTTAGTTATATAAAAGCTTTATGAAAAAAATAAGAGTACGAACTGTATGCTACAGGGGTTAGCAGAGACAAGTGGAAACCACACCCTGTCAATTGCAAGTATGAGTGTGCAACGACTCGTTTTCCCAAAGTATAAATAAATGAATACAGTGTTGTGGAAAAATAAATTTTAGCAGAGTCATTCACGCATCACAGCGGTCAAGTAATGAATAGTATTGTCACCGTCTAAACAAGTACTGTACGAGCCTATACTGAAACTGAGCTACTCTCGCACACTTGAAGATAATTTAAAATCAGTACCTATTAGAGTTGTGGGACAGTTAAGACCAATAACGCTCTTAGTGTTAGTTACAACTCCAGACAGCTTTTGTGAAGTCCCAAAGTTTTCCCTGTTAGGGAAAAAATCTAAGAACTACTGATCCCCTTATTTTATGGGGGAAATTTAGAGATTTTAGTGGAGCTCTGCAACACTTTTCTAAGAAATCATCGAATGGTTTCATTAAGAGAGCTTATTGCCTCAAAAACCGACCGCCGCAGTTTTTCTTTTTTTTTTAGGATTCGTCAAGTATGGGTGGAATTACAGGGATGTATCGCCCGCTTCAAGTGCTTTCTCTCCTTTCGTACCAGTGAGAGGTACGCAGGGATGAAGTAACATTATACAGTTAGAGGCATGACAAGGGCGCAATAATTAAGATGCGTCCGTTGGTCAGCGCGCGTCACGACCTTGAACACTGTTTTCTCTTTTTTTTTCCTCTTAACGCGTGGCTTACTTTCAGTGTGATCGCAAGCGGACTCGTGGCGGCATCCCGCGGTGGTCGCCTTAACTGTGCAGCTCACGATGCCCAAATCAGTCAATGGTCGTAGACTCTGGGTATATGGCGCGGTCATTTGGATTTATGGCTTCATTTGTGTAGAGAAGAGGGGGCGATTTCTATATCTGACTTTCGGCATTAATAGCAGATCCCCGGCCGCGTGCTGCGCTCCAATGATTGACTCGCGTGTTCTCTGGAGCTTCGACTACTGATCGGCAGGGGTGTAAGCAGGATGTTTTTTTTTTTCTTTTCGGGGGGGGGGGGGGGGGCTGCTCCTTCATTTTGAGTGGGGGCCGGGCAGGCAAATGTGGTCGAGTGCCATTTTGCACTCTACATTTTATGGCAAAAAGAAACATTTGAAAGGGAGATGGGGGGGGGGGGGGGCAGCCCTTCGCTACGCCACGGCCGATCGGCAGCGTTTTCTGACTGAGCTTGCTACAGTGTACTAGGAGATTCTAGATGCGTGTCTCAATCATCGTGGTTTCGAGCGTTATACCCCAGTTATTATTCGGTTCTAGATAATACACACTCTAGCTCTGCATAAAGCAGGCAGATAAGACAGCGTGCGGTCCGTAGATGTGCCCTAGCCCAAGAAGGTGCCGCGCCCACTGATTCCGTTATCGCGTGACCTCTTAAGTTCGTGAAGCACTAGAGCACGAGGGTGTGCTAACGCTGATGGGTCCCTCCCCGTATGCCAAGGCATCGTACTGTCCTGTTTGAAGAAGCTGTGCGGTACGGGTTCGTTTCTGTGCAGAGACATATAAATTTTGAGACCTTTCATTAATGAGCGGCGCAAGGAGTATCGGAAAGGCGTGAAGCGGATGGAGTACACACGTAAAGGCCTGACCACACGTACACGTTGCATCGTGTTGTTTTGTGACGCGGCGCCGCGCCCTCTCCCTGTACAGAGAGAGGGCACGTGACGTACGTAGTTTAGGTTTACGTGAAGCTGCCTGTCCTCTCTCCATGGGAAGAGGGCTCAGCGCCGCGTTTAAAAGCAACGCGCTGACGCGCTGCAACGGGTACGTGGGGTCAGACCTTAAGAACCTTTTAATCTGAACTGCTTTACGCGGCTGTCCCATAAGTCATAGAGTTTCCTAAAAGTAACTAGAGGAGACTTTGGCGCTGCGATCGTTCAGTGACCATGGAATTGATGGGTAGTACACAGATTTGCCTAGTTTTCGTACTTGCGGACGACAAATCGTACTTTTGGCTCTTATTGCTGTGTTTCTGTTTTGTTTCGAGGGAAAAAACAAACCGTTTTGAACTTCGGGACCCGATTTAAACAGGTAAGCCTAAAAAGAATAAGGTGGTGAAGCGCGACCGGTGAACATTTGTTGATTTTTGTTTCGTGAGAAAACTACTCCAAGCCACACGAACACACGCGGAGCCAGAAGCAGGCCAGAAGTATGAAGATTAGACAAATCTGTTTACCACCCATCATTCCCACGCTCGCTGAAGCGCCGTGCGTTTCAGCTCCCAGACACTAGCGCCAGAGTTCCCTCTAGTGTATATTAGGAAAGTCTACGCAATAAGTAACGCGTGTGTGGGCCAGCTCGTGCAGCGATGCTCACATCAGAGCTCCTCTTAGTTATGCCATGCCCTCCGAGTTCCGAGCCGCATCTCACACATCGCGCACCACCTGGTCTCTGAGGCCATGACACTGCCCATCAGCACCTCGATGAGCCATCGCCTGTATAGTTTCTGGGTAGGGCCTATGCAACGGCACAACCGCCGCAACGCTGTTATACTATTGAGCCAACTGAGCCGTCATGGTGGATCAAGGTGTGAAACATGCATATTGAAAAAAAAAATTGGTGGTAAATCTCACCTGGCCTGTTGACGTAGTAGGCGATGAAGAGCACGGCAAGTGTGAGAGAGAACATGGTGAAAGTGAGACAGACGAACCACGCGATGGAAGGAGGGTTCATGCCCAACTCGCCGGGCGTCACATCGAAGTGGCTGCGAAGGAGGTTGGCGGCACAAGAGAACTTCAGCGTGCGAAACGCTTTACCGTAGCAGAGTACAGAGTACCTAAATCGTCGCTTTTTTTTAACTTACAAAACTACACTTGGGCAAATATTGAGAACAAGGGCGGATTAGCTGCCCAAAGCACCGGGCTGCCTTTGTGATGCGTGCTAGGCTCTGACTAGTTATGTATTGAGTTCTCGTGCACCGTTTTTTTTTTGTCAAAACCTTCCATGTCCCGTCAAACGCAAATGTGACCGTCCACGCCACCGCGAGTGATGAAAAACATCATGATCAAGTAATGAAGTCACCATGACATCACAGGTCGCCGAATTTCGTGGCATTATTATGACGTCACTTCATGACGTCGTCGATGGCATGCTTGGTCAGAAGGGAGTAATCCTGGAGATGATGAAAAAAAAATACTCACGGAAAGTACCGTAAAGCTTATTCGTATCAATCCAATTGACTGAGAAGAAAAAAAAAAGGGGGGGGGGGTGTTTGCCTTAGATTCGTCGTTGGCAAATGGGCGTGATCTGTAATGCGTTATGGCGCTGAGGGTACTGTGATAAATAAATAAATAAATGAGTAAAGAAACTTCTTGCATTATATATATATATATATATATATATATATATATATATATATATATATATATATATATATATATATATATATATATATATATTGTGGGCATTTAGTATACGCATCCTCTTCACCGGTACATTATCATCATTATCATGTGTGGCTCATGCATCCTCATCGTTGTCGCGTAGCATCATCATCTTGGCTCATTCATCGCAGCTGTCGGCTGCCGGTTCCTCGGTCCTAATAAAAGGTAATCCAAACCAAGACTTCATACGTGGTGGAGAGTGCTGTTAGATCCCCCGCCATCCTCTCGACCACTCTACCCCCTGGAGCTACGTTCAGGTCGCCGCTTGGGCCAGGTGTCCGGAAATATGTCGCACCAAGATGAGGCCGGTGCTGCAGCCGTTCCCACTCAACCACCGCGTGCCGCGCCTTCTCACGTCATCAACAGCCTCCAGCGTGAGCCCCATCCCTTCGCTTGTATGCGCGGGGAAGATGTGGAAGAATGGCTGGACGATTTCGAACGTGTCGGCGCTGCTAACCGGTGGGATAACACCTACAAACTCGCTCACGTGTCGTTCTACCTCACGGGTGTCGCGAAGACGTGGTTCCTCAACCACTTCATTGACATCCCCGACTGGTCAGCCTTCAAAGATCAGCTTCGTCATGTCTTTGGCACACCGGCTGTTCGTTCGGCTCTCGCAAAGAAAGCTCTCGCGACTCGGAAACAGCACATTGGGGAGTCGTACACATCCTACATCGAGGATGTTCTTTCACTTTGCCGCCGGGTTGACACACCAATGACAGAATCAGACAAGGTGCGCCAGCTTCTTAAGGGGATTGCACCCGCCGCATTCAATGCCCTAGCGATCCAGAATCCGGCTACCGTTGCTGACGTTGCGACAACCTGTCAGCGCCTCGAAGAACTTGAGTCTATGCGCCTACAATCAGACAGTGACGTGACCCGTATTACGACTGATCCAAACCTGCGAGACACGATAAGGGCGATTATACGTGAAGAATTAGAATCAATGGGATTCACACTACCTTCAGTGTGTCCCGTTCAGTCCTCTTCAACGTCATTGCGGGATGTCATCAGGGAGGAGCTCACGTCCATGACCCACATGGCCAACCTGCAGCCCATTGTCTCCCGTACTCTACCATCGTTCCCGCACACCGCCGCCGCACCACCAGGCACCGTCAGCTCGACGTCCCCGCCACGAACGTACGCGTCGGTTGCTGCCGCACCTCCCACAAGCTTTCCCACGGGCTTTTCATCACCACCGCGTGAGCCGTCACCTGTCCCTCTGACTTCTCTCTCTCCTGGTGCAGTTAGCGCAAGCTACTACCTTCCTCATCGATCGACTCGGCCTACGTGCTATTATTGCGGCTATCGTGGTCACATTGCACGCTTTTGCCGCAAGCGCCAGCAAGACGAGCGCCGAGGGTATGACATACGCGAACGGGACTATACCGCAGGAGCCTTGTACCAGGGTCGCCGTTATTCGTCACCACCGCGTCGGTCTCCATCTCCGCCAGCATCGGGTGAACTGCGCAGTAGTCATCGATCAACCAGACGCCGTTCACCGTCGCCTTATCGGCGCTCTTCTTCTCCTCTTCAGCCTGCTTCCCTTACTTCTGATCGGCGTCCGGAAAACTAAGCGATGCAGTTTTTGGAGGACAAACTGCATTCCAACACAGGACTCCAATTCCTCCAGCGCGCCCCTACAATATGATTGCGGTCACAGTTGAGGGAGTGGACGTTGATGCTTTGGTGGACACTGGGGCTGCGTTTTCTGTTATTCGTGCTGATTTGTGTGCCCGTCTCCGAAAAGTCACAACGCCTTATGATGGACCGACACTGGTTACAGCCCAGGGAACAATGATTCGCCCTTCCGCTCTCTGTACTGCCCGTGTACTAATCGACGAAATTCTTCATCATATAGAATTTGCTGTGCTATCCCCGTGCTCCTATGAACTCATTTTAGGCTGGGACTTTCTTTCCTCTGCTTCTGCGGCTATTTGCTGTGCACGACGTGTCGTCCATCTTACTGACACGGACCACTTGCTCAACGACGAAACCTACAGGCCACTTCGACTCATCGCTGCAGTAGACATCGAGTTACCACCAAACGAACATCAATTAGTGACAGTTTTGTCCAACGACGTCGACTCTGGTGACATTTTGGTCACTCCGTCACCATGTTGCCTTAATAAAGGCATAGCTCTCGCATCAGGTGTGGCTCGGTTCAACAATGGATCAACTGTTCTCGCTGCTACCAACACCACACAAGATAAAATTTTACTACCACGGGGCACTACTGTCGCCTGCGTTGCCGATCTGCAGCCTGTGTGCGTTGTGCCTCTTACCCCTGTCTCCTCTAAAGGCCATCCTGCAGATCATGCTGCTTCCTCGGCCTTTACAGCAGCCATCAACAAAGACTTGAATGACTCACAGAAGCAGCAGCTGCTTGATTTGTTGGAAAAGCATGCAAACTCCTTTGACGTTCATTCATCCACTCTGGGCCAGACAACTGCTACAGCACACCGTATTCAGACCGACGGAACATTCATTGTGCATCGTCGTCCGTACCGCGTCTCCCTAGCCGAACGGAAAATCATTGAGGAAAACGTAGAAGATAGGCTGCAACGGGAGATAATCCGACCCTCAACCAGTCCTTGGTCGTCTCCAGTGGTTCTGGTGCGTAAAAAGACGATTCCGTACGATTTTGCGTCGATTACCGAGCACTCAATAAGATCACTAGAAAGGACGTATACCCCATGCCACGCATCGACGACGCCCTAGATTCCTTACAGGGTGCTGAATACTTTTCCAGCCTCGACTTGCGTTCCGGCTATTGGCAAATCCCCATGCACGAAGATGATAAAGAAAAAACTGCGTTTGCAACCCCGGACGGCCTATACGAATTCAATGTTATGCCGTTCGGTCTATGCAATGCGCCCGCAACTTTTGAGCGCATGATTGACACTGTGCTGCGTGGCCTGAAATGGAAGACTTGCCTGTGTTACCTCGATGACATTGTTGTCTTTTCATCGACGTTTCATCAACATCTGCAACGCTTGGACGAGGTCCTGACTTGTCTTGCGGGCGCTGGTCTTCAAATTAACACCAAAAAGTGCCATTTCGCCAGCAGATCTATCAAGGTACTCGGTCATGTTGTGAGCAAGGACGGAATTCGCCCAGACCCTGATAAAACTGCTGCAGTGCTTCGATTCCCTCGCCCTGACAAACCAAAAGATTTGCGAAGTTTCCTTGGTCTCGCCTCTTACTTTCGGCGATTCATACAAAACTTTGCCTCCATAGCGGCACCACTTCATAAGCTACTTGCTTCCGGTATGCCCTTTCAGTGGTCTCAGGAATGTGAATCGGCTTTCGACAGGTTGAAGAGTGCCCTTACGACCGACCCTGTACTTGCTCATTTTCACGATGATGCACCGACCTTCCTGCACACAGACGCTAGCGGCCGCGGTTTAGGAGCCGTGCTCCTGCAACGCGACAACTTTTCGCGAGAGCGAGTCGTTGCATACGCCAGCCGCGTCCTCTCCGCAGCCGAGAGGAACTACACGATCACCGAGCAGGAGTGCCTCGCCATCGTTTGGTCAGTACAGAAATTTCGTCCATATCTGCATGGCCGCCATTTCACCATTGTGACCGACCACCATGCTTTATGTTGGCTTTCGACACTCAAGAACTTGTCGGGACGCCTCGGACGCTGGATTCTACGCCTCCAAGAATATGATTTTGAGATCGTGTACAAGTGTGGCAGGAAGCATAGCGACGCCGATGCTCTTTCTCGCTGCCCACTACCAGCGACTCCACTCGGGGTTTCCGCAATCAATTTGCACAACACGCCCTCGGAGTCCACGTCTACGGCGGTTTCCTCTCTCGCCTCTATGGACCAGCTGCCTTCGGATGACCCGCACGATTTTCCTTCTCGACAGTTGGCTGACCCATACTGTCGACGTATTATAGACTACCTCACTGGCAGTTCCCGTCCACCTAATGCAAGGCTCCGTCGCCAACTCTCGCAATTTAAGCTGGACAACTCGGTGCTGTACCGCAAAATTTACCATCCTGACGGTCAGCGCTGGGTTCCCGTTCTACCCCGATCGCTTCGGTCCGAAGTCCTCAGGGCACTTCATGACCATCCGACTGCTGGTCACCTTGGTTACCATAAAACCTACGATCGCCTTCGAAGTCGGTTTTATTGGCCAGGCATTACCACTAGTGTAGCTCGGTACGTCGGGTCCTGCACTACCTGCCAATGTAGAAAACTACCAACATCTGCTCCCGCTGGTAAACTACAGCCTCTTCCGTGCCCAGCCACACCATTCGAAGTTGTAGGCGTCGATCTTTATGGCCCCCTCCCAGTCAGTGCTGGTGGAAACCGGTGGATAGTAACAGCCATTGACCATTTCCAGTCAGTGCTGGTGGAAACCGGTGGATAGTAACAGCCATTGACCATTTGACGCGCTACGCCGAAACGGCATCCGTTACTACAGGTTCAGCTTCTGAGATTGCTGATTTCATCCTCCGAGCCATTATACTGCGTCATGGTGCTCCACGTGTGTTGCTCAGTGACCGTGGAAGGGCCTTTCTTTCACAACTAGTGAACGAACTTCTTCAGGCCTTCGGCACAACTCACAAGACTGCCTCTAGTTATCATCCCCAGACTAACGGCCTCACTGAGCGATTCCACCGCACTCTTGCTGATATGATCGCCGCCTATATTCAACCAGACCACAAAAACTGGGACGTTGTTCTACCATTCGTCACTTTCGCCTACAATACGGCCATTCAGCGAACAACCGGCTACTCGCCATTTTACCTAGTTTATGGACGCTCCCCTATTTCTTTCCTGGACGTCTCCTTCTTTACCTGCCAAGCGAATTCATCTCCATCCTCTTCAGAGGAATACGTTTCACGACTCGCACAGTGCCGCCAACGAGCTCGTATAAACACTGAAGCCCGCCAGCAAGACAGAAAGCTAGTTTATGATGAATCGCATCGTGATGTATCCTTCCAACCTGGAGACGAAGTGCTCCTTTTGACGCCTGTTCGCACACCTGGTTTGTGCGACAAATTTCAGCCTCGGTTTATTGGGCCGTACACAGTTCTTGAAGAGACTTCACCAGTGAATTATCGCGTGACGCCACTTGTAGCCCCAGCAGATCGCCGTTATCGAACTACAGAGGTCGTCCATGTCTCCCGTATGAAGCCCTTCATGCGACGTTCTTTGTCCCCTTGCTTGCCGCGGCCAGGCTGGCCGCTTTCACGTGGGGGGAATTGATGTGGGCATTTAGTATACGCATCCTCTTCACCGGTACATTATCATCATTATCATGTGTGGCTCATGCATCCTCATCGTTGTCGCGTAGCATCATCATCTTGGCTCATTCATCGTAGCTGTCGGCTGCCGGCTCCTCGGTCCTAATAAAAGGTAATCCAAACCAAGACTTCATAATATATATATATATATATATATATATATATATATATATATATATATATATATATATATATATATATATATAGAGAGAGAGAGAGAGAGAGAGAGAGAACAATCTTGAGGAACACCCATTGCATGCGCTATAGAGTTGGTAAGAAATATGCATTTAAAAATTCCGACTTACACACGCCTTTGCTGCTTTTTTGTTGGCTCTGAAATTCAAAAGCAATAATTGTCATGATTACGACGCTGGAGCACTGAGAGACATACAAGCGAATTATAATAGCGTCTAGCGGTGACAGCGATTTCAACTAAACACATAGTAATGAGCTAGTCCGCTGAGATATCGGGGATTGCAGGTGAAAAGCTTAACAACATTCACACGAAGTGTCTATATACAGCACGCAGCTGATGTCAAAAGGAGGGGTAGGACTAATGTACTGTGCCAAACGTTGAGCAACTTTGAGGGTGACCGTATCTTGACGCTTCTGAAAGCTTGTGGAATGAACATTTATGATGTCATTGTAGCATCACTTATAGCGGGGCTGTTTATGGCTAATTTTTGGTGGATCGCGGCCACGAACGAAAGATGCGTGGAACAACAATTTTCGGCGAACCGCGTTTCAATCGTCTGTTCCGACGCTTATGCGCCAGCAAGTGGGCATGACGTAATCAAAGCAAACATAAATGTGTATGATTTCGCGGGCATTATGGAATGACGGGAACAATTTTGCCCCAATGCCTGAAAGCGAACGGCGTGCCAAATTTGTACTTTTAAAACAGCGGCGTTTTTTTATGTATTACAGGATATATTTTGGGACCGCGGTTGATGAGAATATGCGCCATGCACAAAAGGAACGCCAGATTCTTTGAGCGTTTGTCTCTTTATTCGCATAGTACGGTCAATAACGATAATACACAAATTCTGCACAGTAATATCCACTATGCCAGATCCACCCCATATGGTCACGGCTTTTCTGCTTCAGTATATCTTCATACTAGTGGAAGGACTCTAAGTATATCGCAATGTTATCTGCATGAGCTTTTAGAGACAGACTTCGTGTGTATAGACACATTAAGGTCGAGCCGAATAATTCTAAGCTATTGCGCTGGCGATTACATGTAAACTCCCGGCGGGTTTTTCGCCGTATAGCCGTCATGTTCCGTGTAAAGTCCAAATCGACATCGCCCCGCGCCTCGTGTGTTCTACGTGGGCGTAAAAGCGCGCGAGTCGACGGCAACCCGCGCACGCGAAAACTTCGCCCTGCGTGCGCGGGTTGCCGTCGACAGCTCCTCTAGCGGAGAGACATCGCGCTGACCCTCTTTCGTGGGGTGAAAGTGCATCACGAAGGTGACGGGAGTGGGCGCGCGCCTCTAGATCAGCAAGTAATACACACGCTAACTACGGCAAACATACTGCCATATTTGCAGCTATCCATTTTTTTTGGAATTCAGTACCACAAAGCACTAAACAATTGTCATTAGCTGCTTTTAAAAAAGAACTGAAAACATCTTATCACGCAATCATAACTCATCTTCATTTTTTATATCTGCGTTCGCTTACATTTACTGCTATTACTGTGTGCGTTATTTTCACATTTATTACATAGGCACATTGGAGTTGTTTTAATAGCTTTATATCATTAATTAACGTCATTTCGTTCCCGATTCTACTGCCATTTTTACTGCACGTTTCGTTGTTTTCATAGTTATGTGCTATTACTGAACATTGTTTTGTTACCATTTTTTCTGGCACTTTTATTGCATGTTTGTGTTGTTTTTATCACTATCAATAATTACTTAATCGCTTTTTTGTTGCCATTTTTTTGTACTTAACATGTTATTTTCTAATAGGAGGCCCCCCTTCAGCCTTGTGCTATGGGATCTCCTTCTGTATATACTAACCCCAATGCGTGCATATCTTTTGCGACAAATAAAGAAAGATTTGAAGTGCGAATTTCGACCCAAAAGGACGCGGTCGCTCTCGTTATCGACTGAAAGTGAATTGTAGATGCTATGCTTTCATTGCTTGAGGCGACAAACAGCATCATAAACCGCTTTGCTATATTGAGCGGCCGTATTGCTTTACGTTACCGTTTTTTGTAGAGTTACGAGATACGGGATACTGAGGGAGCCCTAGGCGACCAGTTTCCACCCAACGGCCACGGCACACCATGTCAGTTTGTTGCTATTTATTTGCTTCGCACTTGCGGAGAAACCGTGAATGGTTTTCGCAGAGGGAACACTCACTGAATCCTTGGAGGGCGTCATCGACGGCGTCGGGCTTGAAGACAGCGATGCTGGGGCGTCGCGGTTGCTTGGTCGGGTCCCAGGTCGAACCTCCACCGGGAGGCGGAGGAACTCGCGAGCCGAAGACCTCTGCATCGGCGGCGAGACGGAGCACGTGATGGTTGTTGCCTCATTACTGTCGGCGACAACTTCTCGTTATTGTACAGGCCGCAACGCAATAGCTGATAACACGAGGCGTTCTGGTATACTACTCTTCAATGGTAAAATGCAATTTCAGATCAAGAGCTACTTGTTGACGTATGTGTCCCCACAAAGAGTTTACTTATGGTACATAGGAAGGAAGGAAGGAAGCAACAAAAAGGGAGAAGGCAGGGAGGTTAACCAGAAAGACATCCGGTTGGCTACCGTACACTGGGGGATTAGGGAAGGGGACAACAAAGACGAGAAAGAGAGAAGAGAGGGAAAAGAAAAAAAGGGTGGGGGAGAGACTGATAGTAATTTCACTGCAGCGTGTAGAACTCTACCGCATGTCAGAGGCGTTCACACAAGCCTGTCTTTCTCAGGAAACACAGCAGGGCTTTCACTGCCTTGTGGGCTGTCGAGGCATGTGGACGTTGCTGTAATAGCACCTGCATATGGTACATAAAGAGATGAAAATATAGGCGCGACGCATAATGTGTCTACTGATACTAATCGTTCGTTTAAGTGAAAGTTGTTCAAAACTCTCTTGTTTTCAAGCTTACAGGTGTCACGGTGTGCTTCGACCCTTGAACATACTTTGGCGTGGCCTTGAATGTCTCTGAAGCGTGTCGTTTTTTGTCGTTTTTTTCTACACAGGCTATACCACGAACGGAGCCATAAGTTAGCTCCTGCCAATTCGAAGGGCATGCTAATTTTAATTACTTATTTATTACGTTTTATTTGCTAAAACCACTCTTACAAGACAAGCAATGCCGTGTTGTATGCACCGGATAAAAGACGCGGTGGTGCGAACACCGGATGAATGTTTACTATGCACCTCCAGTTCATTAACGTGCTCCTAAATATAAGCACTCTCGTGTGTGCATTTTCGTATCCTTTTAAGAGCGCATCATACAGCGGAAGAACATGCGGGGAAGTCACGCGGACTTGACAGAAACGTCGCGTATGACGTCAGCAGTAGAGCGGCACGTCACTGTCGATTGTGTCTCTGGCTGTGATGATCTTGGCAAAATAGTGGGAACCGCGAAGCGGTACGACGTAGTTTACTCGTCCCACAGGTGCATGGGCATATACCACTGGCACTGGCAAAACAGCGATACTCGTATGCTACATTATGATATGACGTCGTAAGTGACGTACCTGCTCAGGTCTCCCACGCGTGACTCGCCCGCATGTATACTGCGCTCTTTAGGATGTTCAAGCGGGCCACGGGTATTGTGAACGCCGCCTAAATGCGGTCGCTGTTCCCGCGAATTGATCCCGCGGCTTCCGAGTTTGACAGCGCGAGGCATTATCTGCTAAGTCGGTTGTTTTTAGCCCGAAGCAGCATCCTGGGGAAGCCAGTGGACGTTCTAGCGCAAAGATTAGTTTGAGGTTATTCATCCATGTGACATGCACGTATGCAGTCGCGCCCGATATGGATACATAAAAGTACAGCATATTGAAACTCGCCGTAGACAAGTAGAAGAAGAAGAAGGCAGCAAACAGGGAAAATCGCGCGGTTCAATAAGTGAATAAAGAAAAAGGAGATTCTTGATTCTTCCTGCTCTCTCATTGCCCGTCCCCATGAGGTAACATAGTCATGACACAATGGCTGAATTCCCCGCCTCCCTGCGACCCCCCTCCTTCCCCGTAGGAAGTCACTTATTGTGGGCTCTCCTCGCCCCCGTAAAATAATCTTGTCGCCGGCACAGCTCACTCCACTAAATGATCAGTCTAGGGAAATTCACTGAAAGCCCCAGTACGCAGCTTCCGTTATCGTCCACTTATGTCGGCGCTCCGAATCACGGAGGCCCCATTTTGTGCCGCACGCTCTCGATGAGATAAAGATTTGTACCGAGCGCGCACCTGGGGATTCCACAATCTCGGGCTGCGGTGGCGGCGCAGCTGTAGAACCTCCCGTTGGCGACGTCCCAGTGTTGGGTGCGGGTGCTGCCGAGTTGGATGCCGCTGGCTTTTGTTTGTCCGCGTCTGCAGAGCGATATACTTGAGCAGTATTGTCACATATTTTTGACTTGCGAGTACGTGTTAATGAGAACACACAGAAGTCTGGGAACGTATGGGGGACGCCGCTTGATCTCTTTTATCTGCAATGTCGCAATCGTAATGATTTCTGCGAGGTAAAGCACGCATTGCAGAACAAAAAAAATAATCAAGGCGCGTTAAATGTGCGTTGATTGTTTGGTTGGTTGGTTGATTGATTGATTCATTGATTGATTGATTCATTCGAGTTTTACATGAGAACAGTCTAAGCGATGCGCTTTTTTTTCCAACGCCTTACGGCGTTCCTCAACAATCGGGCGCAGCCGATCGAGCGTGAATAAGCTACTGACAGGCTACAGCGCGTGACGCAAACGCTAACGGGGTGAACCGTGTGAAAAGAAAAAAAAAATGATAGTTCTCTGCTGAACAATGTCTTGGTAGCTGATGATCTGACACAATTCGCTGAATGTCTACGTAAACGATGCGTAACAGCTCTGTGTGAAGCATGGGTGAAACCAAGGCAACGTTGACGACCCCCAGGCATTTTCTTTTCCTCCACGAAAAGCGAATGCCTTGTCCCTGTGGTTATAATACAAGAATTTTTTTTTAATGAAGGAGAAAACCTGTAGCTCTCTTATCGGAAATGGGGGCACAACTGATAGTTGGGCTAGTTGGTGATACATTGTGGCCAGTACCAGTGCACACACTCACGGGACGAAGAAAAGAGGCACAAACAAGCGATGTTCAATTCGCTCTCTTCAATTGAGAGCCAGCGCTTGTTTGTGCCTGTACTGTGTGCGCTGGTACTGCCCATAATGGGGGCACATACCAACTCGGGAAGCACGAGCCACTTCTCGCAATTCTCATCGTCTTGCCGTGATAGTTTTCTTTCCCCCCCCCCAAGATGTACCTATGTGAGGGAAAGCACGCTTTACAGTACAAAACAATTAAGGCGCGTTAAGCGTTGGTTGGTTGATACGTGGGGTTTAACGTCCCCAAACAAGCGCATTAAGTGTGTGATGGTTGATTGATTGATTGATTGATTGATTTATTCAAGTCGTACATGAATACTGTTTGAGCGAGGTTGATATTTATACCTCCTTTGTTATGTACGAATCAGCATTTTGTAACAAGTGTAATTTTGGTGTTATATACTTCATCTACCCACTGCTAGTATGCATTTATTCTGCAATCGCAATGTATGTCTAAGCTTCATAACATGTTGTATCTGCCCGTTTACGTAATCTCCTCGCAAGATGGCTCTCAGAGGTAGTGTTATAAAAAGAAATATATCGTTTGAATGTGACGTTGGGCGACTTGGTGCATAGCTTAATGAAATATTTGTGGCGCAGCTGAGACAAGCCAAGAAAAAGAGAGGATACAGGATAGGCCACCCCATGATGGCGCCCCATTCCGTATTCTCCTTTTCTTCTTGACTTGTCTCAGTTGCGCCACAAATATTTTATTAAAGATCGGTTGAAGCGGATGGCCTGTTTCCTTCTGACATTTCTGTCTCGCCGTAGAAAAGCGGCATATGCCGTGCAGTGAGTATCTGAACTATGCCGCATGCATATATCTGCAGTCGTATGCAGCTTTAAAAATATGACGCATTTCTTCCTCAAAGGCGGATGCGTACACCCCTGCACCAATGGGTGCGCACTGCAGACCGACGTCATAAGCTGGAAGGACGGTGACTCCGACTTCGGAGAACACTGCCGAGTGTGTGAACGCGTCTTCTACCGAGAAGGCGATCGGCTGCCATGCTTCGGTAATTATGGCGGGGCTTCTCCGCACTTTTGAAGACGATAGTGTTTTGGGGGGACTTTCGACGCCAAAAGTTTGGTCTGTCTGTCTGTCTGTCTGTCTGTCCATTTGTCTGTTTGCGTTTAGAAAATTTTATTGTCACAAACGTCAATAACACTCAACAGAACATTTTCTTCTTAGACATACACTAACAATGATGACAAAAACAGACGTCTGTTTGTGTGTTTCGAAAAAAAAAAGTAGCTAACGATTTAAAGCACTAGGTGCTCTACTATGGGAGAGCTGTGTGCCGTCTTGCTCTCCACGAACGCTAAAACCAGTCTCCTAAACCGAACAAGAATATGCGTGTGTTTAGAAAAAGTTGTTAACGATTTAGAGTGCTTCGTACTCTACTATACGAGAGCTGAAAGCCATCCCAAGAAAATAAGGCGCACGCAGCGTATGCACTAGTAGCGAGAACGTATTTCCGCGATAACGATCTCTCTTATGGCACCGAAGTGACCGAACGATACCTCAAACTGCCAACCCCATCCGCAGCACCCACCAATATTGCTCGTTTCAGCGTTCATACTAGTGCGATTGTCAATTAAAACAATTATTGCGCATATCTGAGGCACCATAACAACCCGTCGGTGTTTTGTATGTGTGCCTTTATACTAGAGAAGACACACACAAGTAATTTTAAGGACCGTAGCGTTTATCACGCTGCGCTGACAGTGCAACGCGATTTTCAAAAGTGCAAGTGTTTTCAATGCTTTGCTAAGACGACACGGTGGCGGCACCTGCCCGTCGCTTTGCGTTCTACTCCTTATCGCCTCCGAGACACGCACGCACCTTTCTCCGCGGGCGGGCATGCCTTCCTTCGTTTTCGAAGATAACTGCCAGATGGCGCTCGTGTCTAACGTGCCTAGATGCGCTCACTAGCCTTCGCTGCACGGATCGAGACTCTGTAACGCAGCGCTTCCAGAATACAATTCACCGGTTTTCTTGCGCAAAACATGAAGTAAACGTCTTGTTCAGTCTCTGCACACGCAAGAATATTGTCTTTCGACGAAATTTGCAGTGAAACATGCAGATACGGGGCCATTTTTTTTTCTTTACAGGACTGTACGCACGTTACGTATTGGAAGGCTACGAGGCGGCATGCTTTTCTGGGAGGAAGCGAAAGAGTAACAACTCTGTCGCTTTCCTTTCACTGCAGTTTGTTTTACTGGGGGAAGAAACAATGACACGTGTCGGTCATGCAGCCGTTGTCGTCTCTGAGATTCAGAGCACCGACTGAACTATATTGAACAAGGTCCTCTTAATTCAATGTACTGTAGGATGAGGAACAATGATGAGGAGAAAGAAATAACAGCATATCCCTTCCTTGCTACTAGCAGGGTATCATCAGTTTAGAGAGGCAACAATTACAACGAGTTGATGATTACATTCCGTGAACTATCCGCCGCATATTCTGTAGGCTATATGTATTGAAGAACGAGCGTTACGCACATCCAGTTTTCCCCCTTTCTTGTATGTTAGTTAGCACAGTCGAAAAGTTTTTTTACAATAATATGTATACGGTTGATTCCGCTTGTTTTAAATTCACAGCGGCTAGACTATGCGATTCATTACATTTTTTTCTAGCACACAAGAAAGTAAGCTTCTCCTTACTCTGATCGTCCTTCTTTTTGACCGGGTCGATTAGCGCCTTTGGATTCCAAGCCATTCTGAAAAAAAAAAAAACATCGTTTGAACCAACGTTTATAAACGTTGGTTTGAACAGTTAAGCTCAAATTAGTAGTAGTGTTGTTGGGCAAGGTGGTGCATGGTTGCACTCTAAGAAAGCCACTAAAATGTCGAAATAGAAAAAAAAACAACAGAGAGGCAGAAGCAGAGACAGTGACACCGTGATGGTTACTAACAATTGACATTTTCAACTGGCATGAAAATGTCAGTTGTTAGTATTCACCACTGTGTGACTTAATCTGCTTAAGCTGCTTAATCAAGTTTTCCATAAGTAAAATTGTAACATTGAGGCCCATGGGACGGCTTTAAGCTCTCCCATTGTAAAGTACCCTGTACTCTAAATGGTTACCCACTTTTTCTACCCCTTCCCCCCACCTCTTCCTGTCAGTTTTTTTTATATTTCGACATATTAACGGCCATTTCAGAGTGTAGGCAGTTAAGCACAGAAAGATAGGAGGTAGCGCAGTTTGAAGAGCCCCTAAACTACGTTTTAATGTTCGAAGACTGCACGCGTTGTTCCCTCCTGGTGTTTTCTGCTTCATTTGGCACAATTCGCGTGTCTTCATCTGGAAATAGGCTCTCGATTTCACTATATAGGAGAAACATCGTTTGTGAATTTTTTCCTAACCTGCCGCATGCCCGTTTTACCTTGTCTCACATTATTATCGTGCGCGATAACCTTATCTCGCTTCAATCTGCGAGTTTCTGATAGCACAAGTGGAGATAACAGCGCGTAGTTGAAAATTCGGGAAATCTTCATATGCTCGAGGCTCAGGGCTCGCACTGCCCGCGTGTTTTATGGAGAAATAGGTGACGAAGAGCAGAGAGAGCCTGTAGGAAAGGTAGCTAAGGTGATAAAGGCAGCACTCTCTCCTCTTTGTACTCGGAAGTGCTTTAAGGGCCCTTTAAGATGTAAAAGTAATGATAACAACTGCTTGAGTTGAACGTCCTGAAACCGCGATATGATTATACGAGGGGCGCCGTAGGGGAGGCCTCCGGATATTTCGACCACCGGGCTCCTCACCGGACGAAATTTCGACCACCTAGCCGAATTTATTTAACGCGCACATAAATCTAAGTACATGGGCCTCGATAGATTTCGACTCTATCAAAATTGCGGCCGCAGTGGCCCGGATTCGATCTCGCGATCTGTGGGTCAGCAGTCGGGCCCCTTATCTACAGACCGCTGCGGAGGTTGCGAATGTGAAAACGAAGTCTGAGCGGTAGCCGGGGATTTTTGTTCAATCGGCCAATTTGGAAAATTCGCCGAATGCCTATCCTAGCGACATGCATTCCTTTGTTCTCGCTTTTCTTTTTCTTTTTTCGGTTCGGCATAATAGTTCTATCAGAGCGTCGATATATTGATCCTTCATGCCACGCTGGCGTTTTGTTACTTCGCTTTATTTTTGTTTCGTGCGTTACTGTGTTCATAAATCTACTCGAGACGAGGATCTATTTTTTTTTCTTTAAGCACATGAGTACGCGGTACGGAAAATAATTTTACGTCGTGACGAAACATGAGGAAAACGAAAAACCTCCCCTGGTATCGTGACGTGTCTGTGTCTCAGGTTGTTATTGTGGTTCGTACGTTTGGTTGCGAACAGCACGCTACCGTGCCCCGCCGTGGTGGTCTATAGTGGCTAAGGTACTCGGCTGCTGACCCGCAGGTCGCGGGTTCGAATCCCGGCTGCGTCGGCTGCATTCCCGATGGAGGCGGAAATGTTGTAGGCCCGTGTGCTCAGATTTGGGCGCACGTTAAAGAACCCCAGGTGGTCTAAATTTCCGGAGCCCTCCACTACGGCGTCTCTCATAATCAGATGGTGGTTTTGGGACGTTAAACCCCACATATCAATCAAGCACGCTACCGTACCGAATGCGCGAGGTGTGTTGATATAAATACAGAGACAGGTGTCAACGCGTCCGTACAGACAAACTTCATTCTGGTTCTTGTGAGTTTGCGAAAATGTTCTGAAGACGTCTTAGAATCGTTTTTTTTGTCATAAAAAGCGAGGAGTGGACAAAATGGCGATAAACTATCGATCATATAGGTACGTCAGCTTTTTAGGGGCATGTGAGTATTGGGCAATTTCGAATAATGAATTCAATAGCGTTTTGTTCGATTCGGTACTCTAATCGAATTGTGCATATTCGAAGTAGCGAATACTTTTCGAACACATTTTTAAAAAATTAATATCGACAAAAGAGCCTCAAAAAAACTAAACGTATAGGAATAGCGAGTTGTAACGTTCTTGCTTTTAATATTCGAATTACCAAGATACATGCAACCCAAGTCTTATGTGACTATCGATGTCATAATTATCGCACCATCGAAGGGTTCTAGCCCTAAATATTTAGTGTCGTCGAAGCACTGCTTACGTCTCGTATGCATTGCTTACGCGTTAAGTGAAACGTAAGCGCCAGTTATACGTGCGTGGGAACAAAACATTATTGCGTCGTGCTCTCACCTGTGAAACAGCTACGGACTTGAAGTGGCGTGAAACTCCGGTCTTCTTCTGAACGTGTGCCACTGCTGCACACTGGCGCGCGACATGCCCTGAACGACAGCCAAGGATGATGATGATGATGATGATGATGAACCTTCAGCTTTGCTGGCACTCGCCCACAAAGGGGGATCGGCCAAGAACCGGGCGGCAGGATCTTCAAGTGTGCTAAGTCAGGCATTCAGGTAGTCTCGTAGCCGTAGATAATAACAATAGGCTAAGAGGGTAATCTCTTTGTTGCCCTTATGTACTCGCACACAGCAGAGAAAACCTCCCTGTGGCTATAACCTAATGTAATCCCTCCGAAGGATAAAATTAGTTCCACGTCCACAGCCAAGGGTAGAGTAGGGTAGAATCTTGGACAGTGGCACACACCCACGTTGGGGGACTGGCCAAGAACCGGGTAGCTTTCAGAAGAAATTCTGGCAGCCGAGGTATCCGTTGTAGGAATCACTGGCACTGATGAGGGTAACTTGCTTGCTCAGCCCTCTTGTGCCATCTGTAGGGGCTTTGCTTTTCGTTGCCCTTTCCTCCATCCGATTTGTACAATCATTTGGTCGAATCCATACGTTCGCGTCGACGAAGTTAAACTCTTGTATCATTACTGGTTCTTGGCCGATCCACCACCACCACCACCACCACCACCACCACCACCACCACCACCACCACCACCACCACCACCACCACCACCACCACCACCACCACCACCACCACCACCACCACCACCACCACCACCACCACCACCACCACCACCACCACCACCACCACCACCACCACCACCACCACCACCACCACCACCACCACCACCACCACCACCACCACCACCACCACCACCACCACCACCACCACCACCACCACCACCACCACCACCACCACCACCACCACCACCACCACCACCACCACCACCACCACCACCACCACCACCACCACCACCACCACCACCACCACCACCACCACCACCACCACCACCACCACCACCACCACCACCACCACCACCACCACCACCACCACCACCACCACCACCACCACCACCACCACCACCACCACCACCACCACCACCACCACCACCACCACCACCACCACCACCACCACCACCACCACCACCACCACCACCACCACCACCACCACCACCACCACCACCACCACCACCACCACCACCACCACCACCACCACCACCACCACCACCACCACCACCACCACCACCACCACCACCACCACCACCACCACCACCACCACCACCACCACCACCACCACCACCACCACCACCACCACCACCACCACCACCACCACCACCACCACCACCACCACCACCACCACCACCACCACCACCACCACCACCACCACCACCACCACCACCACCACCACCACCACCACCACCACCACCACCACCACCACCACCACCACCACCACCACCACCACCACCACCACCACCACCACCACCACCACCACCACCACCACCACCACCACCACCACCACCACCACCACCACCACCACCACCACCACCACCACCACCACCACCACCACCACCACCACCACCACCACCACCACCACCACCACCACCACCACCACCACCACCACCACCACCACCACCACCACCACCACCACCACCACCACCACCACCACCACCACCACCACCACCACCACCACCACCACCACCACCACCACCACCACCACCACCACCACCACCACCACCACCACCACCACCACCACCACCACCACCACCACCACCACCACCACCACCACCACCACCACCACCACCACCACCACCACCACCGCCACCACCACCACCACCACCACCGCCACCGCCGCCGCCGCCGCCGCCGCCGCCGCCGCCGCCGCCGCCGCCGCCGCCGTCATCATCATCGCCATCCTCAGTAGCAGCAGCTATATGCACTATTTTCTACAAAAATTACCGTGGGGAACATTGGCGCTGCGAATAATTTCTATAAACTTCATCCAACAACATCCGTGGTGTGGAGAACAACCAACTATCTTCGACCAAGCTCTGTGAACTGCAAAGGCCAGTGGAACCCCGGACTGAGGACCCCACCCACTTGTTCATAAACACTTTAGCCAATAAGCAACAAAGCGTTTCATCATCCTATTTGTGGCTTCAGACGTGAATTCGCTTGCCGTGTTATTTTAGTGCTTTATTATTGTGTACGTTCATACAAATATATTTTTCTAAACAAGGGACAACTGCAATCAATTCCCACCCTCACACGTTCTAGCAACGTGGCGAAAATTGGGCGACTCTTAAGCTTCGCCTTTAAGAGTTGAACGTGATAGCGATATTATGTTACTAGGGCGTACTTCAAAGACTTAGTGTACGAATTATTTTCGAACTTGCTGTGCACCCACTACGTGGCTAAACTGGTGCAGTAGCGTGGGTGCATTTCGTAGTGGGTGACTGGCTTTAAATTATGAAGTCGTTATGATAATCCAATTTTCTGACGCCCCCTGTCAACGTACGCCTGTAACACGCATTATAACGGCAATATTTCATGTTTTATTGTGAAGCATTTATAGCGGACGCGTGTGTTTGTAAAACATGAAAGTAATTATCACCGCATTTGCAAGCAGAGGAAGTTATTTTCACTGTATTTACAAGCAGAGGCAGGGCCGTGTGGCAGAACACCCGCTTGCCACGCAAACGAGCCGTGTTCGATACCCATTGATACCCAAACGATCCGGACGTTTGATCTCCACTGGCACCGAGGATTTTCTAGTGTGCATGTTTTTCGATTTTTCCGTCACGCAAAGATGCCAGATTTTTTTTTTTGTCACGCAAGGATGATCATTTTTTGCTTACAACCAACGACGACGACATCGACACCAAAATTTTTGCGAAACGAGCTTTTTAACGCTATCGCTTTAATATACAGGTACTGTATAAGAGGCCTGCATAACTTCTTCACAGGCTGTCTTAAAATGCGGTGAAAGTAGCGTACCATGTGCCCATGAAATACATCCCTACTAATGCATGTTCAATAGATATTGGTATTCGACACTAGCATCTACATGGCATAGCACTTCTACCATGCACGTATCCAAGCAATACAAAAAAAAAAAGGGGGGGGGGGGGGCTGGAGCTTCGCTATTAGGAGTGGAACGCGATAGCGACATCCTGTTCGTAGTGCATACTTCAAACTCTTACTCCATGAAACCTGTTCAAGTTTGCTGTGCACCCAACACGGCTTTAAGGGAACAGGTGCAGTAGCGTGTGTGCCTTTTGTAGTGGGATACCGCCTTTCAACCACGGAGCCATTATCATAATCACATATTCTGACGCCCGTTGGCAATGGACGCTTGGTACCACGCATTATTACTGCAATATTTCATGTTGCATTGTGAGGCACGTACACAGGACGCATGTGTTTGTAAAGAATGAAAGCTACTTTCACTGCATTCCCAAGCAGAGGAAGTTTTCACTGTTTTCACAAGCGTATGTGTGGCCGTGTGATTTCTCGTATCATCATCAAATATGCAAGGACCAATACAAGGGTATTTAAAAGAAGTTGTTTTGTCTTTCCGCTTTTTGTCAGTGAGATTTTCGTTAGAGTATCTGGCTGAAGTACCACGTAAAAAATTGTATAGAGACCTTGTCGATGTTTTACTGCCTGTTCCATTGTACCGTCAGCTATATTGTGCAGGCCCAGGACAGGATGTTCTGAAACGTGTTAAAAGAATGCTTGTAGCGCCAGGGGTCAAAACTTTTTTGTTTAAATTACATACTGGTACCTTACCAGTTAAAACGTGGTTGCAGGATAAGGGAATATTCGTGCCATGGAGCACAAATTGCCACTTGTGTAAAAAACCGGAAACAATTGAACACGTGTTTATAGATTGCTGGAGCGGGGTTTTTTTCTGGGACATACTGCAAAGAACCTTGAAAAAAGAATTACCGTTAAGTCCACATGGCATCCGTTTTCTTTCGGTTAAAAACGAGGCAGGTGTACCTTATGATCTTATCATGCTTCTGGGCCTGTACAGTATATGGAAAACCCGATGTGCCTTTGAAAACGCGGATGTAGAAGTGCTAGCTGTGCGCGAATATTTTTTGCAAATCTGTGTGCCATTTTCTTGAAATGCTGAAAAGCCAAGAGGATGTGCCAGACTGGATTGGGTGCATTGAGCGATTGTTACGAATGCCCAAGTATTGATTATTAGTCAGCCAAGAGCTGACGGTACCTCAATGAATTCTGTGGGTGTATTTTGTGACGCATTTGAATTTGGACCAATATGTAAATATGTAAAATGTGAACAGTCATGATATGCAAGGCAATAAAGAAAAAAAAGTATGTGTGGCCGTGTGGTAGAACATCCGCGTGCCACGCAAACAACCCGAGTGCGATCCCCACTCGGACTCCAACAACCCTGGTTCGGTCCCCACTCAGCTCCTTGTGTTTTATTTGCATCGTTTTCGATTTTGCGGTCACGCACAAAATGATTTTTGCTCACAACCAACGACACCGACACCGAAATTTACGCGAAGCGAGCTCAACGCTATCGCTAAAAGGAGCTGGCCTTGGCTGCTTGTTAATACGCACTAAAACAAAAGCTTTACTACATCGCGTCCTGCTTCAAAGTAATGTGTCATCTGGTCTCATAGGAACGCGTGGAGAACCATCTATCTTGAACCAGCTTGCTGTTGGAGCAGGAGGAGAAAAACTTTATCCCAAGAGGAAAAAGTGAGGTGGTGGAGTGTCAGAGGAGCCTACCCAACGTAGGTCTCCGCTACCCTCTTGGCTCAATCCAAGATCTGGTCCTGGACTTCGGGCGCCGAGCTGCACATAGCAGCCTCCCATTGCTCCTTACTATTAATGTGTAGAGAATTAGGTTGTGGGTCTCGAGTACATCCCCACATGATATGGTCTATACGTTAGCTCTTTGTTGGCAGAAAATGCACAAAGGGGAGGGGTATATCGCAGAGTGTATAAGATGGCGAAACGATGGGGTAGGATACGTACGCGTCTGTAACTGGCGCCATAGTGTTTCATGGTAGCGCGAAGCTCCATGATGTAAGGGGGGGTGGGGGTATATAGTGCGCTGAAGGCGGTAGTGATTTGTTATATCGTGGAAGGTCAAAAGACAATCTCTTGCGTTGAAAAAGGCCGCGTAGTCTAAGGCGACATCGGAGGCCTGCGCTGGCCGGAAGCATGCGATATTTTCACAATAAGTGTAAGTGAACACTTGACTAGTTAAATTACACTTTACTAACTGTACTCGACTTGAAATGCAGCCGGAAACGTTGACAGCATAACAAATTTGCAATCATTCCAAAGACGCCGGATACCGAGCTTCCGAAGCTGGCGACGAACTTTTTGACTACTATATAAACCTTATACATTAGGAAACTTTTTGATTTACACGTATCTAGAACGGTAGGGGTTAAGTTTGACAGCCCTTACCAAAACTGGTATTAGTTTCTTTTTTCTTAGACTAAAGGCATAGGCCTTCAGAAGTTGCCGACATCATTGCGTTGTGTACACCAAAGTATTTATTAGTAAAATTTTGTTGAATATTTATGCATTTTGATTGGCAGTCTAAGAAATGCGACTCGTCAAGTAACTCAGCTAACTAAATTTGTGCATCACGCTTCATTAACGGTTACATTACAGATTATGTTAGACCATATTAGGCATGTACGGTAGCGAGCATGTTCTCAAGCGTATAGCTATTGAGGCCTGGCCGGCCCCGGCATGATGTGCGTGTCGTTCAGTTCAATCGGTTATGTTAGAAAGCATCGTGTATGAATATAAGACTACCAAAGTAGGGGTATATGCGGTGGATGGGCTGCCTCGAGCAAGGAGGATTAAAGAAAAATGGCTGGAGTGGATGCTCCCGCAATGCCTAGCCAGCAGAAGAGAAGCCACCTTTTGCCACTGCCAAGATGGCGGAAACATGTTCTTTTCTGAGAGTGCCCACTTGAAGATCAAGTGGCTTTGATACTTTATGTAAATGCTACGTTAGTTCTATATTAAAAGATAGTTGTTACCGACGAAATAACACGCAGAAACGAGTATGGAAAACTGAATCTTCAAAGAACTTTGCCTCCAATTAGAGGCTCACTAAGGAAAACTAGTAACTGTGAGACGCACTTGGAGCACTATGTGACCCGAAAAAGTTCTCACATTAAACTCGTTGGGCGTGCGAGGGAAACGCTTCGTTTTAAATCGCTAAACGGTGATACTTTATCATGCCCCTAGTAAGATGGCCGCCACAATCGCCATCTTGCCAGAGGAACGGCTTCACTTCTGCGCAATCATTTCCACTCCAGCGATTTTCTAAATCTTCCTTGGTCTCGAGCCTACTTTTTTAGAAAGAGGCTTCACAACAAAAAAAGGAAAAATTCGTTAAATATGTTTTAATTTGCGCTTCTGACAGTATAAACGGTATGGACTATCGGGTAAATAATAGGCATTGATAAAAAAACGATAAAATAGTGCATACAACTGCACCCCCAAAGTTTTGCGGAAACTTGGCAAACATATATTTCAAAGTAAGGAGCGACGCGTCGATTCGAGTGGGACGACAGAAAAAACAGAAAACACTGACCACGCTGTCGCGCTTTTCAACTTCTGGCGTGACGCTATTTCGTAGCCCACAGCATCGCGAAGTCAGCGCCGTTATGTTCCCGGACGCCAGCGCGCACGCTTACGCGACGCACTTGCTCGACGGATTCATGGCGGTGCCCACCGAGCAATTGTAAGCGCCCGCAAAATCATCGCCGTTTCGCAGAGCGACGATCCACTGTTGTCCAGCACGGACAATGCTTGGCGGGTCGAGCCGGCCGCTGCTCTCGCACGTCTGCAACATCAGGTAGACAAAGAACAGACGGGCCTCGTTCAACACGTGGCCTCGCTGGAGCCGGAGGGCTAAAACCCTGTCCGAAGTCTTCACGCTCCTCTGGAAGTGCGAGTACGCCAGCCGCGCAGCCAACGAGTCTCTGAGCCTGCCAAAGGAAGGCTGCGCTTTGTGGGCGACGACATCGAAGCAGCTTTCCAGCTCTTGCAGCTTGACCCGGGTGTCTTCGGTAAGCCAGTAGTCGCTTATGTTGGTCGAATCCGCCTCGCTGAGCAGCGCATCGAAAACGCATCTGTGCAGACGCGGTGCTGCCCGCGAGAGCTGTAGAGCGTCGATAGTGTGGTCGAACGTGTGCGTAACGTTGAACACCAAGATGGGCACGTAGATGGTCCTGGTGCTGTGCTCGTACCAGCACTCGGCGCTGAACGCAGGGTGCGCCCAGCGTTGAGCCGATCCGCGCTTCAGGGCGTCGAGGAAGGTGTACTCGTAAGTGGCCACGTACGACTCGAGAGCCCTCCTGCTACCGGTGATGAGGGGAGTCTTGTCGGCGAAGGAGTCGACGAGCGTGGGATTGGTCAGCCAGTCCGGTCCGAGCACGCGCAATCGCGTATTCGAGATTACGTTTTGGATGGCGGCCTTGGAGACGTTGCTGAAGTACGAAGAGGCGTTGATGCCGCGCACGAACTCGGCGATGATCTCATGGGTCAAGTCAACGAATCTTCTCACGGATACGTGAAGTTTAAGGTCGGTGAACAGCGAGAAGTAAACCAGTGGAAACAGCGCCTTCTCGACGACGCGGATGCAGAGCTGCCAGCGCGGCAGCGCGTTCCGCCGCTTGCCGTAGAGGAGGGCTCCGTATACATCAGTCAGATCAGAGTGGGGGATAAACGGAGATGTCTCGATCATCAGTCGCACGCCGAGGTAATTCATCACCGTGTGGGTCTCGGCGCCCTTCACTATCTCCAGCATTTTGCTTACGAGGGCGGGCGTCGTGATCAACACGTCTGACTCGGCCTCACAGGAGGGAGTTTCTTTGACTCCAGCAAATATTTCGGCGACAAAGTCCATCACCTCCGGTACCGATCCAAGGACGTAGGGTACGGGTCTGCTCTTCTCCAGAGCCAGCTCGGCAAGCTTCTCAATCTCGGTCGCGAACTTGACGACATTGAGAGCGAGAGACGGCGGCAGGAAGGCTTTCTTCAGCGTCTTGGTCGCCGAGAAAGCGGCCATCGTGTAGAGGCGTACCGCTTCGTTGATGTCCATGCCTCCCTTCGCCGTCAGCAAGTCGGGAGCACCAACTGACACGGCATCCTTGAGCGCCCAAGGGTGTGAGCCAACGCCGGCACTGAGGAGAGCGCAACTGCCCGTCTTGCGAAGTACCTTTGCAGCCGCCTTCCAGACAGACATGCTTCTCCTTACGGGTGGCGTGAGTGGGAAGCCCTCCAGGGACACGTTGAACATGAGCTCCAGCAGCGTATTCCAGCCTTCATCCTCCGTGCGCCTCACATCCATGCACTTCCCGTAGAGGTCTTGCAGCGGCTGCAGGCTCCTAGTCGTCTGAGACGCGTCCTGAAGCATATCGCGCAGCCGCTCTTCGAGTACGGCCGTGTAGTCATCGTCAGGGGACACGGAGTAGTCTGCGGACGGCGCAGGAAATTGGCTCTTCCAGCGACGGCAGACGAAAGCATAGAAATCGTCGCACGGATCCACGATGTCCCAGGAGAGGAGCCCGTCAAGGTACACCGCATTCTGGAGGCAGCTGGCGGAGGTGCAGGTAGGCAGCTCTTGGACAGCCCTCCCGCCACGACCGGATGAGCGCGAGGGGGCACCGAACGGGTAGAAGAGAGTGGTGAGCACCAGTGCAAGCACGACACCGAGGGACAGTGCCAAGGGATAGAGGAAGCTCTCCCTGAAGGCGAGCGGTCCCCACACCTCGTGAAGAGAGCCTTCGTTAGCATGGATGACGGTACGCTCCGGCTCTTGCGAATCGGGGATATCCGAGGAGTGGCATCTTCTGCGGCTCGCCTGCGTGGGTGGACTCGCGCGCCCTGCCCCTCTCTTCTTCCATACCCATCCTCTTCGCAACTCTTGCTCTTCCACGGCATCACCCATTGCATCGCCCGTTGTATGCAAACCTGTGGATGATCGACTTTGTGTCTTTGCGGCAGCTTGTCTGAATTGTTCAAGACGGGAGCTCCTCTTTGTGGACGATTTAATAAGTGGAGCCGTCTCGTGCGCTGGCAACGTGTACTTGTCAGCTGACAGGCGCGTCTTCTTTAGCGGGAATTGCACGTCAAAGGTGTGTACCTTCGGGCTTCGGACGCCGGAAGAACGCGCAGCTTCTTCGCAGAGCGTTTCCATCGGTAGTTTTCGCAATGCCCCCGGTACATACGATTTCACCTTCTGCGACAATTGACTCTTTCCGATCCTGCTTGTTAGTTCGGATGCGGGTTTTACGGTAGCTCCGGCATCTTCGCGAATGGTTGTGCGCGTCTGGACTTGGGCACTTACTACAGAACCTTTCCTTGTAGTAGTAGTTGACCTGCTTACACTTTCTGTGGTGCCTTCAGACGGTGAAAATTCTCTGGGCTGGTGCTGGAGCTCTGGAGTGATCATGTCGCAGGCGACGTTGTCCGTATAGTACCGTTCTCGTTCCAAATCCCTTCGCTTCTTCGTCTCTAGATCTTTGCCGGCTGTCGAGGTTGTCATAGAGGGACTTTCTATTTTACGCCGTGACGAGTTCTTGTTCGGCGACTCCAAGGCCTTCCTCGAGGACTCCGCGGCGAATAGGCTTGGCGAGTTTCTCGCTGCGCTGCCAGTGTGCTGCGCTGAAGGTTTTTTCGCCCGCGAAGTTTCGCCTCGCTTGGTAGTCGTCGTCGTCGTCGTCGTCGCCGCCACCATCTTCACATCTCGCGAATTGTCCTTGACATACAAATCCGTCCTCTTACGTGTAGACCCGGCGTGCGACGAGCTGATTTTTGCGGAACACTCATCGGAAGGCTTCCGCTGGCGTCGTAGTGACGTTGCTGTCGATGGTGAACCGGCGTCCGGCTGCCGCCTGTGGTATGCGGGAGGTGTGCTGCCTTCAGCTACTAATGCCATCGCCGCCTGGATCTGAGTGTCGCTCGAGGAACCGGCGCCAAAAGTGGTCCCCGACTTGTCGATGCGCACGTCGGGTGGCTTTGGAACAGATGAGGTGTCGCCAGCAGAGTCCACGTTCACTGAGTTAGCCATCACGAAGCGATAGCGCAGTCCTGCCCAAATAGAACGCTGATCTTCTCGCGATTCTGTGCGCGAGTGCACGCGCAAGTTCTTCATTCTCATCGTCGCCAAGGCGTGCAACAGCTTAGAGCGCGTCATATTGCTGAATGGCATGCTCGATCGACTTTCTAGTATATAAACATTTCGAAGTGTTGAATGGCGAGGATACATGCCGTTCGAAGCTCAAGTGGGAACGTTGCGAACTGGCAGTGTTTACTAAGTGTTTTTTGATGTATCTCGATTACCTAATTTTCTGCCCCTTATCGATATTCCCTTTTTCGATACACTGTGTTAAATCATCACGTACACGTATTTTAAGCACTACTAAAATTCGTTGTTCTTCTCAGTCGCTTTTTTTAATTGCCCGATGGCGTATATTCTATGTAGGTGAGTGAGCAGTCAATTTTAGAAGCAATAAATCGACAGTATACGCAGCGCTAGTCCGGAGTGTTCCCTTCGAGCTATGCTCATTCTGTTGCACCGCTATTTTTTTAACAAACACTTCTCTTTACCATAAAAAAAAAAACTTGCTGAGTTCCTTATGCATTCGTCTAAGACTCCTGGAAGGCGCAAGCCATCGTCATCATTATCATGATCCTTGAAGCTAGAAAGAGAACGTTATTGTTTGTACCACGTGGCGCTTTTTTTTTCAAGGCCAGTATCTTTGGTGATCTACGAATTATTTCAAAATTAAGGAAAAACACACGTAAATATGGAAAGAAAAAAAAACAGAACGCTGCCCCATCTCGCCAAACCCCCTACACAGGCCCGTAGCGAGCCCCTCATTCCCCACCCCGAAACTCGGATGGTGGGAGTGTTTTAGCGATAATAAATAATGAACAGCAGGTGTTTTTTTTTAAGAACAAGTGTGCCCCCCC